>NC_090878.1:14965043-14997543 GCF_036669935.1 Montipora foliosa | reverse complement strand
TGCAAATCTCGCGTGTTAGTTATGCGCGTAGCAGTTTTTCTCCACGCGAGCTTGCCGGTATCAATCAATGTATCCCATACATTTACAGTAGCTTTAGGCATGTTTGCCTCCTAACCAAGATGCTTTTTGCCAGGCAACGTATTTTCAAAGAAATCTCCGTGGGTGCTTGTCGTGCAGAAAGCGTGCGCACATCAAGATAGTATCGAAGCGCGCATTTATTTGGACTGTTTATGATGTGAAAATTTTTTTTCGTTGCGTCTTCAAGAGATAAATATCTTAACAAATTTGTCAATCTAATATGTAGTGCTTCAGTGCCCTCTAGTGGACGTCTGCCGGAATTGAGCAAGGATCACATTACTACGTCTTCTCCTCCTGCTCAAATCGAACCCACAGTCGGGGACAAAATTGTTGACAAAATCAGCTTTTCAACCCCCTATTACGTCATTTTTACTTGAACTTTTTTGTCCTCGCTAGGCTACACAGTTCGCCCCCCTTCCATTAACAGTGTTGTGTCGTAATTCCTGTGATCTTTGACTACAAACAGACAACATTGAATGAGGGAGAGGGGTTCTTTTGGAAAATTTATAGCATGGTACAAATAATCCTTTTTTTTTACGCATAAAAACTGCTGTACAGACACAATGTGTCAACTCATTTTGACGCCTATTGTAAATCATGCGCTTAATCTGCCCTTCATTAGAGACACCGAGCGTCGTGCCTACGACAAACGGCAAATGTCAACCTGTTACCTACAGATATCAGGCTCTCTCTCAAAAGAGAGGGACAAACCAAAAAAAAGATCCGTGAAAGTAGTTGATCTGCATCTTTACAGTCTACTCTAATCATAAGCGATTTCGTTGCTACTATTGTGTGTTATTCTACTCTAGAATTTAATAGGAGAATGGACGCCAGCAGATGAATCGGAAATCCAAGGTCCTGCTAAAGATAATGCTGTGCTGGGACACATTATTCACAGACTATTCAAAATAGTTTCACCGCCTGAGGTATGTTTTAATGGCTTTTGATTCTGAATGTAAAAGAGTGTCTATCCCCCATTTCAACCTCAACGGCCAAAGGCTTGCGCAGTATTTTTCACAACATTGTCGGAATTGGTTTGAGGGAGAGGGGGGGACCAATATAGACTTTGTTTGTGAGTGCATGTCCAATGATATTCACGCCGGGAATTTTCCCAACAGTTTTGTCCAAGAACATACGTCGCTTATCTTGCATGGTGGACTTGAATAAAGTTTTTTCTTCTTATTCACGTGACCACCCTTTCACCATAACACCTATCGGAAGTCCGTCTAGGTACCCATCTACATTTATAAAGTCGGTAATAGATGTGAAGACGGGATGTACAGAAGAAGCCCGCGGAAACACAAAGAATCGACAGTGGATCTAAAGTCGCTGCCTTACCTCGTCACAAGGACAACCTGTAGTATTTTATTTTCGGTGTACATACGATTTCAGCTGATCAATGAGCACCTGAAACCAAAGAAATTTAAAAGAAAAAAACGAGTTTACACGATGCGCTTACTGTGCAAGTATGCATTAGGAGAGAATGCTGGCTAACCTTTTTTTTTTGTTTCTCTCTCTCTGTAGCCACCCCCTCCCCCTCCGGAGTTTCCACCGTTCCCCCTCAAAGTCTGTTTTCTAGGGAAGTTTTTCAGCGGGAAAACGTCAACCATCAACAAAGTCCTTGAAGGTAGGAACGATTATTGGCATAGGTTGTTAGATCTCTCAAGCGAATACTTATGATCATGATACTTAATTGCCGTGTCTAGATTGTCTTAATCTCTTCGTCACCTTTCCTTAAAGGTAAAAAATCTTTAGATCGTTTAGATCTTTACATCGTCGTACGACTAGACACTTAAATAAGATCGTCCTACGACGATCGTACACCGATCGTCGTACGACTAGACACTTAAATAAAGTTCCTTTTGTGAGGACGACTGCGAGTACGCGTTTTCCCGTACTGAGCATGCGCATAAACATCTACATCTACATCTACATCTACATGTTCCGCACTCGGCAAAGTCCCTTTTTGACTTGTGGCTGTTTCTGCTTAGGTGGCCTCATACACCACAAGCCTTTTTAGAGACATCACCTCCAAGCCGGCCACTTCTGTGGGAGAGCACACTGAGGACAGCCACAACACCGGGGACTTTATCCCCTACTCTTCTCGAATAGTGTTTGGGTTCTTTAACGTCCCACAGGGAACTTATGAACATAGAAGACATTTGTGAGACGGGGCCTACGGTTTATAGTCCTTATCCGAGAAGACTTGAAAGTCTAACCATTTGCAGATGAAATTACAAAGGCAGCACTTTCTCCTCAGTTATTTTAAGATCCTGAGTGTTGATCCGGCCGAGGTTCGAACCCGCGACCTCCCGCATGACAGCCCGATGCTCAACCAACTGAGCAACCGGTGCGCGGAGGATAAAGCTTGGAGGCCGACATTTTTCGAAGTGCGCTTGCACAGAACGGAAAATTCGTCGTCGTACTCGTCCGACGATCTAATAGTCCGTTGTATTAGGTCACAGACATTCCTTTCCAATCAAGTACTTTTCATGGTCAGACGTAAAATTAAAGCTATGCGTTATCTTTACGCAAACCCTTTTAAAGCAAGAGTTACATCTTACTTTGAACTGGAACGATCACTCTGTTCGCTTTATATTGAATTTTTTTTAGGTCATCGCATGGTTCGTCTGTCCGCTGATGATCTGGTTGCGGAAGCTGTGGAGGCTTTCAAAAACAACGAGTGTATCGAAGAACCGCCTGAAGAACCACCGGTATTAATTCTGTCTCCAATGTGAAATTTGATTTGGACTATGCAGAGGGACATCTTTTCGTTGACTCTAGAATCACGTCTTAAACGGTGTATTAATTTCCTACCCTTAAAATTACTAGTCAATTGAAAAATTCCTTACTGTAATACTTTGCTTTTTGCTTTTGTAATTAGGCGAATTATGTAAGCTTCTTTTTTTTTTTGACCAGGTTGAAAACGCGTCTCCAAAGAAAGTGATCATCAAAGATCAAGCAATAGGCGAGTCCCAGGATGACACACCTACCTTGGCTGGGGTTGAGGAGAGGACTGGGGAAAGCAAAGGTGAGATAAACGTAACTGTGAATTGTGGACATTTCATCGTACCAGATATCGGTAGAGTGCGCTGTTAACACTACAGCTTAAGTACATGCAACATTCTTGACAACCCACTGACAAGATATAAACTATCATGGCACAAAGAGTTATTCGCGTTTAATTTTTGGTGTCTTTATGAAGACACTGTCTCGAAACTTGAAAAAACTAGCCAGTTTTTTCAAGTTTAATCCATTTCCATTCTCTCCATCCTTGGCTGCAAACAACATAGAATAGCTTCTTTGCACTTCAGTGGTCATTAGCAACAAAATTACAGACATCGTTTGTTTTAAAGTTTGACTAAAATAGCATGACACTGCCCCTTTGATACAAAGCAAGAATTTTTTATGGGTGATGATGATACTAGGTGACGCAACAAAATGCATTTAGTATTCACGTTATCTCCATCGTCATTATCGTCATTATCATCGTCGTCATCATTGTCGTCATCAGCATGTCGTCATCGTCATCGTGATTATTATCGTCATCGTCATGATCATCATCATCATCGTCATCGTCATCGTCATCATCATCAGCGTCGTCGTCCTCAATCGCCAGAGGGCACTTTATCGTTTGCTCCATCTATTGTCGCGTTCTCGAAGACCTGATATTGATAGCTATTACCAAGAGAAAATGAGAGGACAGAGAGGGAGTCTCAGGGTGTTGGCCGGGATATGTCATGTCCACGAAAGGTATTTTTAGACGAGCGGAAGTCGGAAGTCAGTCTTCCGAGACGTCCGCTTGCAGTCTTGCCTCGCTCTCAGGTTCTTAATGAAAAGAGAAAATGGCGGCGCACGTGGAAGGCTGATGAATAAATATTCATCATGTCTTTTCAAAACGCATGCGGACGTCTCGGAAGACAGACTTCCGCTAGAACAAAGACTTCCGCTCATCTAAAAATAACTTTCGTGGACATGACATATCCCAAGGGCTGGACCAGGAGCCTCCCTCTCTGTCCCCTCATTTTCTCTTGCTATTACCTAAAGATGTGACCGACGCTGCTTTTATTTCCACACAATAGGAAAGTATTTAAGTTTCTCGAAATGTTCTAACTTCTTGTTCTTCGAAATACAGAAACTGAAGATCCCAACAAAGTCGAGGAAAAGCAGACCAGTGAAGCCGTTGAAAACGAGGAGAAGAGGGATAAGACGAAGGAAGAACTGGAAAAAGAAACTGCTGAGGGGAACGAAGACGAAAAAAAGTCATCGGCAAAATTAAAAGAGTCCGAACCAGTGTTATCCAAAACAAAAGGACCAATGGTTAGTGTTAATGATTGCTTAGCGGCTTAATTCTCCTTTGTCGCCCTGTATGTTTTGATGCTCGTGAATACTGACTTGAGCTGATGAACGGTGTTTAAATGTAGCTGGCTTACAGCACGGGAAAATGAGTGCGGACAAATCATTAAAGCTCAAAAGAAAGAGCGGGCGCGGAAAGCGTTCATGTGGGTGGTGATCTACTGCTTAAATTATGGTCTATAAGTTTGGAAGCTTTTTGTTAGTCTTTCATATTATTGTTTTTTTTTTTTTGTTTTTTGTTTTTTTTTTCGTCTTTTTCTTTAACAGCCAACGAACCGAGCCAAACTAGGATCAAAAGCTTATGGTTTCCTCAAAAAAGGCAAAGCTACACCAGATCAGCTGTTGGTTGACATAATGGTGGAATCTGTGAGGTAAACGGGTAAAAAAGGTTTCTTTCATAGCCAGCTCAATAAGACAACAGGTCGTTTCGCGACGTCGAGATTAGTGACCTCGTCAAGGAATGAAAGCGGAGGCTAAAGTTGTCTTTTTCAACCAGCAAATCTTTCCTCCTTTGCAATTCAGGTTTTCTTAACAAGAAGAGCTGCTTGTTATAATCATTTTATTAACCGGTAGTTTATAATTATAGTGCCGAGCTCAATGCTTTGCTAAGTGGAAAGACTGTAGGTCAAATACACTAAAATCAAATGAATGCGGATCAAATGAAATGTGTGTGTAATAAAAGGGAAACCGGAGTACCCGGAGAAAAACCATTCGGGGCAGGGTAGAGAACCAACCGTAACTCAACCCTCTATGTCCGGGAATCAAACCTAGGACTCTTTGGTTGCGTTCCTTTTAGCAAATCCGTATTCGGATTACAAAATCGAGATTTTAGGGATTCAGTGTACAAAGTGAAATACGAAATCCGAAATATGATTTTTCCTGCCGATTCCCGCCTCGTCCCTAGTCCCCCTGCCTCGTCTGTAGTCTTCCGCGGATATTGAAATCAAAATGGCGGGCATTCGAAGGCTGGCAATTTTCAATGCTTTACTTAATTTAGTCGACGACGATGGATACCAGCTCACAGAATCTATCGACGACGGCATTTTTCTGTTAATGAATGACGAGCTAATTTAACTAATTAAGACCAATTTCATTTCTTCCCACGGAAATATTCGTTTGAAAACAAACTCGAACAACAACACAACAGGTACCTGTGGAGTTCGATCCGTTGGACGTCATGATGAATTCCCAAGGAGCATTGCGTGTGAGCGCGATGAAATGGATAAAGGAACGGAGAATCAAAATCCGGATTGAAATTGAATCCAAAAAATCCACTATTGGGGGTGGATTCCTTGGATTCGAATCGTATTTCAGATTCGGATAAATGGAACAGTGAAACAAAAATCGGATTTTGTGAATCCGAATCCGGATTTGCTAAAAGGAACGCACCTTTTTTTGTTGACAAGCGAGACAGTGCTGTTAGCACGGCTCCATCCCTGTTGTTGCATTTTGATATTAAAGCAAATCGCTTTTGTACAAATTGGACAACCACCTGTTAATTAAATGGCTTAATTGGTCATTTTTATAAAAACTTGTTTTCCCTTGGTTTAAGAGGATTTGTTTTTCGTAAAGTCCGGGAGAAAGCTGTGCTAGCGAGCCAACTAAGCACGTTATTTTCTTGGACCTAGGAAAGAAAATTCCGTTAGAACTCGCTTATAAGCTTCTTCTTTCACACGCCTTGGATCGTCTTTTTTTAATTTACCGACTGCGCTCGTCACTGTGCACACATAATAGGGAGCTTTAGCAACGACAGCGGGCAACGAGAATGTCACAAATTTGCATATTTAGTGGGCAAAAACAATATCTTCGCCCTGCACGTGCGTTTTTCATTTTTGTCCATTTCTTTGCTATCGTCAGCAAAACTACAACGTGAAAGAGCGAAAGTTGAGGTTTTAAGGAGGACGTCAGCACTAGGAGATAAATTTTCATTTTCTCCCCTAAATTACGTGCCGTTGTTTTTGCTTGAACTCCCTAATAAACTTTCGTTTGCTGTCAAGTGAATAAATTCAGTGTTTTAAGCGAAGCATCACTTCATAAGAAAGCCGGAGAGTTATTAAGAAGTATGTATTTCTATTTCCAGGCAAGTACCAGAGGGTTCTGGCTGGATTATGGACGGTTTTCCTAGCACCATTAACCAAGCTAAAGTAAATATTGTCGAAATTATTTTGCGTCTTAAATTTTGCTATTTGCAAGATCGAAGAATTTGCGTGATATTGCGTCATGTTCCGTTGCTTTTCTTTCTTGAGCGTTTTCATGTATTTTCCTCAGCTGTTGGAGAAAGCCCTGAGTGGTTATGATGCCCAGAAAGAAGCCAAGGACGCCAAAGCGGCCAAAGAACCATCCAGGGTAGGGAAGAGCAGGAAATCGCGTCTCGCTCCCGACCCCCATCCGTCTCCTGAGGTAAGAGGATCCGCTTCAGTTGGAAATGTGCCTTTTCCACAAAGAATGTTAAAAGGAACAGCCCAGCCGAGAAGAGATCTTGTTGTCGTAATACACTATGGGCAAAGTATCCTACAACCGCATTGGTATAAACGGTTTTAGAGTCAGGTTTTGGAGTCATGCTGGCGTATTGGTGATCAACCGTGCTTTCCACCGGTGCCATTTGTAGTGGGCTGAGCGTTCAGTCAAAACCTAAAACATCGTGATTTAACGTTATTGATTACAGAGTGCAGAAAAAATGTACTAAGGTTTATTTTTTCCCGTTCTAACCAATATTATTATTATATGTCTTTGCCTCAAAAGGAAATACCCAAATTCAAGAATTTGACTGGCTAAAATCGATATTGACTGCGGTTTAGGTTTTCCCATGTAGACTGACATCTTCATCAATCTTGTTGTAACATTTCAGTCTTGATTTCTTGTTAGTTTGTAAAAAAAATTGCTCTTATGTTCAAGTTGGCAAAACAGTTTGAAGAAGAGAGAGGATGTTTGTATGTTTCCCCACACATGAGTGATCTTTGCGTACCCGAACGTCCTGGCAGACGGAATTGTTGAATTTCTTTTTGTTTGCAGGCCCCCATGCCAAAGAGTGGTATTGACTTGGTGTTGCTGTTTGATCTGCCGGATGATGTTGCACTTAAGAGAGCTGAGGGAAGAACGTGTAAGGATTTTTAGTCAATAACGTCTTAGTTCCAAACATTAAAGCTACTGAGGAGGAATGCCAGCTGAATCAAAACTAAGGGGTCGGTTTCTTAAAGCCTGTTTAGCACTAACCGTTGGTTAAGAGGTACCAGAACGTATGGGTTTCCATGGTATTTAACGCTGGTTAGCGATAACTGTGCCTCAAAAAACCCGAGTCATATCTATACAAGTAATTTCTCCTGTACGCCCGCTGGGATTAGACAATTTAGCTGACCGTGTTCTACAACGGTTGCCCGCTGAGTTTGACAGTTTGTTTTGTTGTTTTCTTGCAAGATCTAGGGGTAATCGACAATAAATATCTCAGTAACCTTTTTTTATCGGGCTCGTTACCGCTCCTTGTTTTCTCTCTTCATGTTATGGCCCGAGTGCGAATTGATGGAACTGGAAGAAATCGCTGGCCTTATACTCACAGTTATGGCTCTCGATTTGGGGTGAGAATGCAGCCATTACAACGTCGTTCTCGATTAGTTCAGATGTCAATAGGCACACTGAAAAAAAGTGTACAGCAGAAACGTAACCATTGGGCCTAATGCTAAGCACAATAGAGCGGTCCGTTGAAAGTAGAGGTTTTAAAGGGCAGTGTGGTATCTTCTGGAACTCGGTTAGGGAGCAGTACAAATTTTGATCATTCCGCCGTGCATTTGCTTCGCAGATGATCCTCGAACCGCTGATCAGTATCACCAGGAATATAATCCTCCCGTGGAAGGAAGTTACACAGGAATGAACAAACAAGAGAAGGTGGTGCCAGTCACGGATCCCTCAAACGATAGGGAGCAGGTCCAACAAAGGTTAGTCCGTCACTCTGCAAATTATCACTGCATTTCAATCTCGTATTTCTGTCGTTCTTGTGAAAACGCATTTGACCTTTTATGCATTTAAATTTGAATGTGCTTTTCAGCGCCGTCGATTACCTATTTTGGGGCAGTTTTCGGTCTACGACAGATACGGTCGTTCTTATGAAATGCGCATGATCTTTTCCGCATCGGCGTTTGTGCTTTAAAATAAAGATGAGCTTAAAACCGCGGTTTTTCATTTCTTCTTTAGATTGAGCAACGTTAATTACTTTGAATGAAATGATATATGAAGTGAATTGTATACTGAAATGCGGATATGAAATCAAGTAAAGCTATGATCCTCGCGGTTATGGACACAATGTTAGCAACTTGGTAGAGAAGCTTGAATAACTCAGTCATGCGTCCATAACTGCGAGGATCATAGCTTTCTAGTACTTGTTAATTACTTTGTTCATTTCCTGGTTGTTTTGGTTAGCTTGTTCAAATCAAAAAGGTTTGGGCACGATGAGCTCTTATCTAGTCATTTTCTGTTAATATTAGGTAATGGCTGCTAATAGGTCATCGAGTCATTTGCTGTGGATAGCAAATGTAAAAACCGTCATTTCTTTATCTTTTTAGCCCGGCTAACGATGTGCTTGTTATGAAATTCACGCAATAGTTATGTATAAATTCTCAACTTCCTAGAATCGTTGGTTTTGCCGACTCCTGGCCGAAGCTGGAAAAGTGGTTCATTCGATTCGGAATCTTTCAACGAGTTGAGGCAAATACCAGTCAAGGTATGAAGAAGCCTCATGTTTGACGTCTAATGATGTTTTAGTCGAGGAATTGATGTTATTTTGAGAATGCTGACTGACGTGAAGCACACCTTGAAGTACCTATTCTCTATTACTTGTCGAAGCACTGCGAGAAGTTCTTTTTTCTTAACTAAATTCTCTTCTATATAAGTAGAATTCTACTAGTACACTAACGCGATTGCTGTAATCTGATTGGCTGAGCCATTGAACACTATCAACCATTATTATCAATATACGCGGCCAAATAGAAAATCGGCCTCTTCAAAACACACGCTCAGCGGGCCGCAAAAGACTGACAGCGGGCTGCTAATGCCTTATCAGCCCTACAGCTGATTGGTTCTTGCTTCAACTTTGTGATATGCCTATTATTTATAGACGATTTTACGCATTTTTTCGGTAATTTTAAATAAGTTCACTGGACTGAGTTGATTCTTTAATAGCTTGTTCAATCAACACTTACATGATGATTTGAAGTGACTTTGAATTCGTTATTCACTTATCTTGTATTATTAAAACTCGCATTCTTGATATCATTTGACCTTGTTTATTGATAATAAAAAATAAAATGACACTACGCGGGCGCAAATAAACAATATTCCCTCAAAAAGTCATGCTATTCCCTTATTCAATCCGAGCGATCTTTTTCAGGCCCCTCAATTAATAATACGTCAAAAAATAATTGGAAACCGTTATTTGAAGTAAATTTTAGTAAGAATTCCACTAAAACAATAAGATTATTCGCTCTCGATTTCTACGAGGTGATAGTTGATTCGACCTTCGGTCTGATCATCACTGAACTATCACCTCATAGAAATCTCGAGCTCATAATCTAATTGTTAAGTAGCGGTTTGTATGTTAATCCGTTGGCCTTTGCCAGTAAACTATGCTTAAGATGCTTTTCCGCTTTCTTTTTGTCAGATGAACTTTATGACGAAGTCTCCGCGTTGTTAAACGAAACGTATCAAAAACTAATAGCGCCTCCTGAGGAGACACCATCTGTAAGTATACATATACATTCTTATACTCCAAAAAAGTCGGGCCAGGGGCCCGTTTCTTCGAAGTCCCGAAAAGCCATTTGGGAAACCGCCATCCTCTTGTTTTGGAAAAGCTGATCTTTAAACATGTTTTCAAGATTGGAAAACGTAGAATAACTGAGACGTTTGACGACTTAAAAGCTCTCCGTTCCAGAGATACAGAGGGAATTGTGACACTCGAAAAAGGGATGAAGACTTTCGGGACTTTCGAGAAACGGAACCCAGCAAGACGCAGCTTTAACAACGGCTCTTGTGATTGGGTAGGAAACAGTGAACTCTAATCCATAACACCTCAGAGTTGCATCCAGTTTTGGTCCAATGAGATTGGAGGTTGTAAAGAGCTGCCCAGTGTTTGAAAATATGAGAGACAAATCACCTAAACTTCGTACAGAAGCATAATCCGTTTTTCTAGGAGGTGAACTTAACAGACGTACTTCAACTTTTTTCGGGAGATCCGACGTCCCAGATTGGATAACGCATTTATTAAGTATAAAAAATTAGCTTTATCAAAACCTTGAATAAATGAATCAATGCTCTTCGAGCTCATTTGTCTTTGTTAAAATGACACTAAAGAGGCGGTGACTTCGTTCTTATTTTCAAAATTAATTTTTCAACAGGAACCATCCGTGATACCAGGACAAGCTGCTGAAGGTAATGCATTCGTAGCGCTGTTCGGGGTGTGTGGGTGCATTCTTGATGTCTTAAAGTTCAATGTTGTGAAATACTATATTAAATACATGTCTCAGATAGTACGCGCACTGTGATTGGCCATTTTAGCTACCCACTAATTTGAAAGTTCGTTTTTGTTGCTTAGTTTGTCGAGAAATATGGTAGACATCTTACGACCGTCGATTTCTCGGACTGTGCTGTGAGTTACGCTTCCCCGCACCCCTCCCCCCCCCCCCCTTTTTTTAATCAATTCATGGCCCTCGTGGCTCGAACACGGGCCGTAAAGTGAACTGGGAAAACGACGAGCCTGCAACCTTAAGGGGCTATGTCACGTTATTTTAGGGTGTTTAGGGGACAGCTTTACCTTATCACGAGTTTAAAATTCGAAAATGGTAATGTGGAATTCCTTTGCTGATAAAATTATCGTTATATCACAAACAAGATGAAGATTAGTATCCAAATGCAATCCGTTTCAATCTTGTCCATTTGTGTCCATCCATGCTTCTTTTTCTCCCTGCTGTATTTCTTTTATGTTGTTGCAATGTTTCAGTCTACTTTTTGGGCATTTTTGGTGCAATTACGTCATTTTGCGTGATATATCTCCTTTAAGACCTTCGTTCTCGGAACATGTCGTGTTCGTTTTGGATCAACCATTCTAATTTGGCTGGGTTCGTTTTTTTCCGTGTCCACTTGGGAAAAAGTACATTGTAAATTGATTCAGATGATCGCCGTTTTCACCTGACTTCAAATATATGAACCAAGACCAAACCTAACTCCTTCCTCCTCGCCTGCTCAAAACCTGAAAATTATTTTTGTTGTCTTGCTTACTCTCCAAAGGCGAGACACCCACTGGAGCGCAAACCACACAAGGTGACGCCCCTCCCACTGAGGGCCTCGGAAGTGAGGGCGCAGTAGCTCCTCCTGAAAATGTTCCTGGACCATCAGATGCTCCCTCTGAGGCAGGGGCGAAATCTGAAGTTAAATCTGCGAAGAGTAAAGGTGATTCTAAACCAGGTGAGAAATAAATTTATTGGCAAGGAAAATGATTAGGTAATACGCGGCGTGACTAGCACTTTTACGTTTGTTGACTTTTGTTTTGTTTTTTTTTTTTTCATTTACGAGGTTCTCCAAAGTCCAGAAAGAGCAAGAAAGAGCGTTCACCCTCTCCACCCACCTCCAAGAAAGGAGCAAAAAGTCGCAGCCCCACCCCTCCGAGTTCCAAGAAAGGTTCTAGATCTGGTTCCAAGTCACCTTCGCCGTCAAGAAAAGGAGGTTCGAGGCCTGGGTCCAAAGGCTCAAGACCAGGATCGAAAAGAGCCAAGTCTCCAAGTATGTAGACTGAATGCTTTTCAT
The DNA here is from genome assembly GCF_036669935.1 of Montipora foliosa. Classification (NCBI taxonomy): domain Eukaryota; kingdom Metazoa; phylum Cnidaria; class Anthozoa; order Scleractinia; family Acroporidae; genus Montipora; species Montipora foliosa. The sequence continues at coordinate 14,985,324 of NC_090878.1, read as the reverse complement.
TCGTTTTCGTTTAAGGAGGTCTAAATACAGAATACTATACAACATTGTTTAACTTCAGTTTTATGTATAAAATCACAAAATGGACAGCCGAGAGGGAAGATAACTGTTCAGTAGCTTTCATTTCATCGATGGTCCCACATGAAAGACTTCACCCACAGACGAAAAGCAAAACCACATCGGTCAGCATAATAAACAGCACTACAGGGACGCAATGCTCAGTAGCTTTCATAAATAAATGAATGGTGACATTTAAAATATTTCATTCGCATTCTCAAAAATTAGAACCACTTTGTACAGCTCAAGGAACATCACCACAAAACGTACTCACGGCTTCTCAGCCGCTGTTGCGTGAATGGTGCCATTTTGGATTTTATCCTCAGAGAGACAAGAGGGTTTTGTTAGCAAATTGTGAATTGAATTTTCTACAATCGGCGACCAAATTCCTTGGGACAGTCGAGGAAATACCAAAAAAATGTAACATCGTTTATGTAAATCGAGCGGGAAAACCGCATTTCCCTTTCCCCCTCCTGCAATTTTGTTGAAAGGAAACAGTTGTGCAGGAGGTTTTGGACGTACGGCGCACAAAATGCAACATTAGGGAGCTTAAGCAACGACAACGGCGACGGCAACGAGAACGTCATCTCAAAATGTAAATTCGCGTTGTTTTAATCGCTTCGTGACTATTTCAAGCTTTTTAATATGACAAGGGTTTGGTAGTTCTTCAAAAATCACACTGGTCAGAACGGCGCTTAATTTAGGGGAGAAAATGAAAATTTACCCTCAGGTGCTGACGTTGTTCATAAAACCTTAAATTTGGCTATTTCATGTTGTAGTTTTGCTGACGACGGCAAAGAAAAGGACAAAAATGAAAAACGCACGTGCAGGGCGTGAAAAGCTATTGTTTTTGTCCACTAAATATGCAAATTTGTGACGTTCTCGTTGCCGTCGCCGTTGTCGTTGCTTAAGTTCCCTATTGTTTGGGGCGGGGAGGGGAGAGTTCAATTGATTTATCTTCACGGCGCAAGCTGTCCCAATTGTAGACTTGTCTTTATATTTTTTGGTATCAAAGGATTTAAGGGCAAATGCGCAGAAGTTTAAATTTTGTCTTTTGCCAGAAAAAGGTGCAGCGGAACCTGAGGAAGAGAAGCCACCTGAACCACAGGGACCGCCCGAGCCGGAGCCTGGGTCTGAGGATTGGGAATATGTCGATCAGCCAATTGAAGTGGTGCGTTGATTGCTCCGTTTCAAGCAGGAGAAAATATGAGCCGTTTTACAACGTTCTATGGAAATAAGTTACACCTTGTCGCAATCTGCAGAGATCCTGAGAAGTAGCATTTTGAAGGGCAAAAATCTAGAACTGATTCTGGGAGAGTGTTTTCGAAAGCATTCATGAGGGGATCGTCTTTGACGTTCGCATTGTTTAAGTTTTTTTCCCTAGATATCAGGCCCGTTGCATGATGAGTGCTTTCGATGATTGAGGGTCTAAATCAGAGATTTAGTTACCTTTTTTAAGCTTCTTTCAGTTGCAATTTAATAATGAGAGCTACGTTTTATCAGAACTATCGAAAGAGAGCTGGAAGGCTGTTTTAGGTATGTTTTAGATATTTCAGTGAGAGATCAGGGTCTAATTTTACTGTTAGCGTCAAACGGCTTGTCATAAAAGGCAAATTAGTTATCTTGCTGCTTGGTCAATAGCTTCGGCTAAAAGTTAAGAAATATACAAAAAACAGCTATATTTTTTTGGGATTGGGTAAAGAGAAAACCTTTTTTCGACGTTTGCTTCAAGGTTGTCGCAGACTAGAAGCTTGTACTTGCCGGGGCAAGCAAGTTATCCCCGCGATTTTTTGCGGGTCTTTTACAGCTGCCCTATTGTTTCACTCGTTTCGTGACCTTAAATCTTCTTGTGTCAATTACAGTTTTGTGCTTATTTTCCTGTTCCTTAGAAATATGAAGGCCTTCTCATGGAAATTGCTTTTTCATTCGTGTTTTGAGTAAAAATGAGTTCTATCGTTAGAGTTTTTTGCCTGGACTTAGCGGTACCTTATTGAAACTCAAAGCGCAAACGTTTTACGGCTGTAGTTTGAGCTCTTGTGTTTTCTTGTTCACAGGAGTTTGCTAGTGTGTTAACAACGCAATGGGAGCATTCAGAGGAAATTTACATCGACTCTTGTAAAAAGGTTTTTGGAGAGATCCGACGCGAAAGAGAACTCATACACAGATATTTCTACGGCACAAGGTCAGAACATTCGCATCATATGAAGCCTGTTCGACTCGAATTTTGAAAGAAATTTCACAATTGATTTGCTTTAGGATCACTGTACCTTTTAATTGGCTCACCATTTTCGCGCCATTTTCTTAGCCAATAAGGAACGAGAGTGTAACCTACTGCGGTGCGCTTTCGCGTTACTTCCCGCGCTTGTCACCGAGTACACGTATTCTTCAGCTTTGTGATTGGTTCATTTTAGGCCTTTTTTTATTGGCGGTTTCTTGGATTTTCGATACTTGGTTGAAAACTGCGCCGTGAGAAGTTCACTAAATTTCAATATATTTTTTTCTCGAATTAGGAAAGATTTTGTGACGTTCTTGAAGAGACCGGACGAAAAACAAGAGTATGTTCTTCAATGGCAAAAGGTGAGTGTTTCTTTTTCAAAAGCCCCCTCTTTGTTCTAATATGGTTTACCGACTTGACAGCTGATCTTGGCATTTTAGGGATATTTTGATTGCTCGGCGTCTTTACTCCTTCATGGTGTTATTGCAGGCAGCTTGTACGGAAATATATCTGTACCCTGAAATTTATGTTATGCAATATTGTATTTTCAATAAGGGCAAATAAACTTTAATGTTGCTGTAGTTGTTGGCTGTATTAAAAGCTCAAGAAACGTAACAGGGTTGACACGATCATGAAAAGTCATGAAAAGTCATCCAATCTGAAAATGCACTTTCCAGGCCTGGAAAAGTCATAGAATTTGGGTTAGATGGCCAAGGTCATGGAAAAGTCCTGAAATTATATTTTCTCTCCCGGTCTACGCCTTTTTGCTGAATACAAATTCAAATTGTGTCGAAAAACGCCAGTTTCATACGCACGTCGCACGTATTTCTTCATGGAAAATGGAATAAGGTCATAGACAGAGGTCTTAGAAAAGTCATTAAATTTCATTCCTCATTTTCAGTCTGAACCCTGTGTAAGATTTAACTATGATCTTTTCCCCTTAAATTATCCTTGGGTTACTGCTTCTCTGAATTGTACTGAAAGAGATGTTGTATGTTAACCTCGGTCATTTTATCGATGCTGACTCGGGGATACTCGGCCAAAATCTGAGTGCTCCTCGGCTGGAGTCGAACCCACGACGTTCCGATTACTAGTTCGGATGCTCTACCACTGAACTATAGGGGATGATCGGAAAAATCCGATTGCTTCTTTGCAGGAGTCGAACCTATGACGACCTTACGATTACTATTTCGGATGCTCTACCACTGAGCTACAGAAGACTCGTAGAAGCTCGGTTATTAAACTATCATCCAAGTCACCTTCGATAAAATAGATGTCTCTTAGTTCTCTGAATTTACGAAAAGGTGTTGTCTCTTTCTTGTGTTTCAGTCTTATAACGAAGTCTCTGAGGACATGAGAGGCGACGATGAAACAAAGTCGGAATTACACCAGCAGCTTGATGTACGTACAACATATAGACCGTATTCATAAACGGCAGTCAAGAAATTATTCTTTTGTCTTTGTGCTAATCATCCTAACTAGCCTCACTTTGGAACAAATTTTTTTTTGAATTTTGCTCGTGTTTACGAGGCTAGTTAGGATGATTAGCATAAAGACAAAAGAATAATTACTTAAGATATACGGTCTATACGACGAGTAATATTCATCTTAAACAAAGTAGAAGGCTTTTTTTTTTAATTATATAATAGTTTCCAGACGGTCAGTTACTGAGGTGATTGGTCGGTAGGCCAGTCTATCAATCAAGCAGTCATTGACTCAGTCATTCACTCAGTCACATGACTCAGACCAGTCAGTTGGTTTGACCATTCAAACAATCACTTGGTCATTTCGTGGGTCAGACAGACAGTCAGTCCGTCATTCAGACAGATAAGACTTTCAGTCGGTCAGTCGGTAGTTTAGTCAATGAGCCAGTCAGGCAATCATGCAGTTAGTCAATCATTTATTCAGACTGATAGTCTCAGTCAGACAATCAATCAATCGCGTGTCAATCTCTTCATCAATCAGGTAATCAAACTCATGCCCTGTCTCGCCATTCGTCCGCCATTAAATCCGTAATAATTTGTTCACGATTCGTCATTTGAGAGATTTGGCATAGAAAACTCTACAATTTTTTTCTTACTTCGCTATTTTCCCTCAGGATCTTTGCGACCGTCTCTACGATATTTGCGACAATCGCAAAGAGCTCGCGGAGAGAGAGCGCCAGTCAGTAATGAACGAAGGATGGCTGGAGGATCGACTGGGTCTGTTGACTAACTTCTATATCACGCTCATGCAAGCAGAGGTGGACAGATATCAAGACACCGTCAGGCTGCTGAGAGATTACTATGTAGGCATGGAAGGTATTTGTTTGATCCCTGTCTTATTCTTTCTTGGTCTTATTCTGTCTTAGTCTTATTCTGTCTTGCCTAGTGTTCTTTGATCTGAGACTGAGAGAGTAGGATTCGTCACCAAAACAACAACCCTTATTCCTTGCAGCGGGAAGACATCGTTGACGTCACCTATTGTCATTAATGTGCCAACCAGAGCCTCATTGGCTGTCGAAACAAAGGATCTTTTGTTCCTGTGGTTGGCAAATTTGAATAACGCAATGTTTGTAAATAGATATCTTCCATATTTAGTTTAGCTTAAACCTTAGATAACTTATCGTTAGTATGTAGTCTACATCTAATATTAAAAAAATGATAATAACAATAATTAAAATCTAAATAAATAAAACGGGCGGCTTTTTCTTTTTATCCTGGTAAGGCACGCGCTGCTTTTTTTAAAATTTTGTATACAAGCCTAATCTTACATGTTACGTGAATGTGAGATGTAATACGCTAATGGGGTGTATAATAAGACTATTAAGGAATGATCCGTGTAAGGTGGATAGCAATTTCCTTTGTTATGCGGCAACGGGGCTTTTCCCACATAGGAATGTTATCATTTTTACACAGAGAATGCATAAACCTACAGGAAGGCAGTTAACGCAATAAAATTCATTTACAGCCCACTTTGAAAGGGTGTTTTTTTGTGTTAAAAGATTCAATCACAAGAGTTGAAAACAAAAGCCAAGAAACGTTTACAATTTTACATGTTCCCCACATACGATTTCTGTGGAATTCATTTAAACTGAGACCAGATGGAAGATGGTTGGAAAGTAAGGATGAATATAATACTGCTTTACGAAGTTTTGTTAACCGTTTGCTGTTTAAGCCAATCAGAAGTAAGTACAGACAATAGAAAAGTTATCACCTTTTTGCATACCAATTGAATTCCAACATGTTCGTTGCCGTTGTTGCTATCTTTCTTATCTGGACCGTTTCTTAAAGCGTACTGTAAAAGCGTACATTTCGGAGTAGCCATGATTTTCACCATCAAGGTAACTTTGTTCAATATTTCAAGGAGGATTTGTAACGTTTCCATTTCTCAGCACGGATGGATCCATAACGTGAGACTGCTTCACACGGCATCGCATTGGAAAAAAAACCTCATTTGCTCGATTCTTGCGATCTTCATCTTGTTAATTTTTGTTCTCCCCTTATTTTTAGGGAAAATCCCATGTGAAGCTATCAGCGAGTACGCGCGCTTACCACTGGTGGAACTGCCGCTGACTTTAAGACCGCAGTCAGCATCATCCAAATCTGGAGGCAGTGAGAGCGCAGCCAACTTAGCAACCCTTGAAAAGAGTGAAGTTATTAAAAGCCCAACAAGCAAAAAGGACAAGGACAAGGGAACCAAAACACCTGAACCTGTGGAGCCACAAGAGGACGAACAGAAATCACGGTAAGTAGGGGAGAACATTCTTGGAATAGTCTATTTTGCGTATGATTAGTTCCTCCTAAGTAGTTCCAGCCCCCTTTTTCTTGAGAGTGGGGGGAGGGGGGGTACGGCAAATTTGTCAGTTCATTTGGAATTACCATTTTTGTCCGTTTATCCAATCGAACGTTTATCCAATCGAAGAACTGATAATTCCAAGGAATTGCGAGAAAAGGAGGAGGACTGTACTTTGTGATTAACACTTCCCTGGTCTGAGCGGAAGTTACTGTTAAAACTTACTTAAAAGCTGTTTTTTTTTAAACGAGTTCTAGAGTTTGTTTTGTCTCTACCAAGAATCCCATTAGTGCCCCGTCGTCCCAAATCAGGAGAACCAGGTACAGGGAAAGGAAAAGATAAAAAAGCAGACAAGAAAAAGGGCCAGGCAGCTGATGCCGACAAACCAGATACCCCTGTGGCACCATCTGATCTAGATGAAAAGGTAAACATCCTTGTATAGCGTCAAGTGCAGAAATACCTCAAGTATATCGTTCTTCTCCTTACCTCTCCCTGCTTAAGAGCTCTGTATCCGTTCCTGAGATTATTTCATTTGGAAAAACCGTTTTGATATGTGTGCGTGTGTTTGGGGGGGGGGGGGGGGGGGGGGGCGGGTGAAGGGGAACTGGGTGGGGGTCGTCTTCTCTACGTAAAGCCGGGTTGAAACGGTCGGCAGTGCATGGGAAACGAACGTTGTCGTTCTTGGAATTGGGTGCGGTCTCCAGCTTCTGGGGGTTGGTGATGTCTCTTTGAGTCTCTGGCGGCTACCGCGTTTCCACGGAGGTCACTTGAAGACGTGTTATAATAATAATAATAATAATAATTTTATTGCTTCTATAGCGCATGATACATGAGAAGATGCTCTCGTGCGCTTTACAATGACAAAAACTAGAATTCTACTATTTACAATCAAATCAGTTACATGAAAAATGGAAAAATCTAAAGCTAATTAATATTCCAACTATAAAATTGCGTAATATCAACTATAAATTCATACTTGATCAGATATTCTGTAAATTATAAGCTTTCCGAAATAAATGAGTCTTAAGGGCTTTCTTGAATGTTTGTACGTTTTGAGAATGGCGGACTGCACGTGGTAATTTGTTCCATAAAGCTGGTGCAGCCGCTACAAAGCTACGATCACCTAATGTCTTTAGAGTTTTTACTCGAGGAGGCTGAAGAAGAAGCTCATTAGTAGATCTAAGATTATATGTACACTGAGTCCTAAGGGTGATCAATTCAATTAAATACGCTGGTGCAAGACCGTGGATTGCCTTAAAAGTAATGAGCAGTATCTTAAACTGAATGCGAAATTTAATGGGTAACCAATGTAACATTTTAAGGGAGGGGGAAATGTGATCGAAACGCCCTACGTTACAAATACGTCTTGCTGCTGAATTTTGTACCCGTTGGAGTTTGTAAAGTTCGGTGGCTGGTAGACCGTATAGTATACTGTTACAATAGTCCAAGCGACTCGTGACAAGGGCATTGACCAGGATCTGCGTGGTTTCACGACTGAGGAATTTCCTAATTTTTCTTATGTTATACAAGTGAAAGAAGGCAGATTTGCATAGGCGATTGATGTGGCTGTTTAGTTTGAGCTGATTATCGAGCCAGCATCCGAGGTTCTTGACTTCAGAAGACGAGGAGACTTCCACCGTTCCCACATTGATCGAATCAATGTTGACTTTCGCCAGTTGCTGCCTAGTCCCAATAACCAAAAATTCCGTTTTGTCATCATTTATCTTCAAACGATCAGCCAGCATCCACTTCCTTATGTCGTTGATACACGCTTCCATGGCTACCACTGCGTTGGCGGCATGTTCGGGATCGGGTTTAAACGCAACATAGAGCTGAGTATCATCGGCGTACGCATGGACTTGGGGGAGGTGTCGCTCAATGATGGTAAAGAGCTTGCTGGCGTAAAGAACAAAGAGAAGAGGACCTAGGCAGGAACCTTGAGGGACACCACATTTCACCTCGAACTTTTTAGATGTATGACCATTGATCGACACTGACTGGGAGCGCTGGTATAAATACGACTTGAACCACGAGAGCACGTTACCAGAGATACCAAAATCTGACTTAAGACGGTTTAACAATATCGCATGGTCTACAGTGTCAAAGGCAGCACTTAAATCTAGTAAAACTAGAAGGGTTAGGTGCTGCCTATTCATATTCATAAGAATGTCGTTCTTGATGCGGAGAAGTGCAGTCTCGGTACTATGGCACTCACGATACGATGACTGGGCTTTCGGGTAGAGGTCATGAATGGTCAAATGATTGTGAGTTTGACTAAATACAGCACACTCAGTCAGTTTCGAGACAAATGTGAGATTACTTATGGGACGAAGATTAGGAAAGATGACTTCAGCTTTTGGTTTCTTCAGCTTTGGGTGGACATCAGCGTGTTTCCATCTATCTGCAAAACACCCAGATTGAAGTGACAGGTTTATCATCTTAGTAAGTACAGGAAGCAAAACATCAAGACACTCAACAACAAGGGTGGCTGGCATAGGATCCAGTGAACAGGTCTTCTTGGTTGCTTTTGTTATAAGACTACTGACTTCTTTATCAGTGAGAGTTCTAAAGTCCTGGAAGAGGCTGTGGATCTCAGGGTTTCGGGGAAACATCTCGTCCGCTGAATGGATGTTACCGGCTGCGGTATCTAGTCCAGTTCGTATTACATCGACTTTTTTGATAAAGAAGTTACCAATATCGTAAGCAAGCGTCGCATTACTATCTGAGTAGCCTTGAAAATGTAACTCACTTTCATGATTGAAGAGTGTTTTTGCAGAACGAAATAGCTTGCGTGTATCATGGCTATTCTCCGCTATAAAGTCGGTATAGAACTCTTGTCTGGCTTTCTTCATCTCAAAGGTTGCACGATTTTTTTTTGCTTTGTAGTCGAGGAAGTCCAGACAAAGTTTCGTTTTCCTCCATTTCCGTTCAGCTCGGCGGCGCATCCTTTTAGCTGTCTTGATCTCATTATTAAACCAGGGGACGATCGGTCTTTTTGTCACAGTCTTATTAATGAGAGGTGCATGACGATCCAGAGCTGATGACAGAGCTTCGTCATAGTGGGTGACAAGATCATTTAGCTCAAGAGAGTCGATGGCGTTGCTGCATAAGTCTGACTTTGACAGGTCATCTCGCAGAGAACTGATATCAATCGACTTCAGTTTCCTGAAGGATATCCGCTTCGACTTCAGCAAAGGCTTTTCAACTTGGATATTACAGTGGACGGGTAGATGGTCAGAGAATAAGTAATCAGTCCACGGAGAAGAAACAAGCAACTGGTCAGAGTTTCTTGTTATAATGAGATCTAAAGTGTGACCACTTATATGTGTGGGAACCGAAACATGCTGGTCTAACCCAACACTGTCCAAGAGTTCAAGAAACCGACATGCGTCAAGGTCGTCAGACACATCAACATGGATGTTAAAATCACCACAAATCAGGAGTTGATCGGTGCAGAGTACAGCATGCTCTAGATAATCCGAGAATTCAGTCAGGAACACACCTGTAGTGATTGGATGGGCATCAGAGTATGGTGGTCTGTAGATGATAATCAAACGAAAACGGTGGCTTCTTGATGTTATGTTCCACTCAGAGTATTCAAATGATTGGAATTCCCCAGCTGCGTTTTGTGAAACGCTAATATCCTCCCTGAACATTATCCCAGTGCCACCACCCAATCGTCCTGTTCTTGAGTAATCAAGAAGATTGTATCCTGCAGGGGTGCACAGAACTCTAGCAGCAGATTCGTTTTCGTGGAACCACGTTTCTGTTATTGATGCGATATCTGGTTTATAATCACAGATAAAATCAATGAAATCGCCAGCCTTGTTATTGAGCGATCGTGCGTTTATTGTACAGAAACGCAGGGTATTTCTATCTTCAAATGGTTGTCGATTTACAGGTCTGAGGTTGTTGATATTCCGACAGCGCGGAGAACGTATCGGCAAGTCGTTGATGCGATACGAAATCACAGGGATCCCGCGAGACAGATTGTTTGATTGTTTGGTATTTCTATCTTCAAATGGTTGTCGATTTACAGGTCTGAGGTTGTTGATATTCCGACAGCGTGGAGAACGTATCGGCAAGTCGTTGATGCGATACGAAATCATAGGGATCCCGCGAGACAGATTGTTTACGTCGATCAAGTTAGATGGATTACGTCTTGATTGCAGTACCCGCCTGTCTATAGAAGCGTGTCGCCTTTGGGTACAATGACCATTGTTCACAGGCCCGGGATTTAGTTTAAACACTAGATCACCTTCAAGCGTGCAATGGAATGTGGCGCTGGAGTTGGAATAATAAGCACATGGGCATTTAGTTCTCTTGATCTTACCATGTAAGAATACTGTGCATACCAGTGCTGGACGCCGAAAATAATAGATGGAATGCACTCCATTGATATTCAGAAAAGCGACGGTAAGTCCATGACTCAAAGACCACACCGGCCGAGCATCTTGAACATGATTTTCTTGCGAAGTAGAAGAGCTTCGACCAGAAAAAGCACTCCACACTGTAGTATGTGCATTTAGACCTTTGTTGAGATGAAATATATTTCCATGTGGGCCTTTTAATGCGAGACGTCTCCCTCTACAATCTCTAACTTACCTAGTCACTCGCAATTTAATTATGTACATAAACATTATAATTACGAACATGTAACAATTATATTCTCCAATTTCACTTGATTCTGTTACTCAGTGAAAGGCGTATTCCTAAAGGGATAAGATCTTTCCAACATTGTTTATCAATCTGGGTTTAAATCTTTATCATTTTTTTTCTTTTCATCATATAGCTCGTCTTCGATGCATTCATGGTTGGTCTCACCATCATTGAAACAATGGTAAGTCACACTACAGGCCGAAGTGGCCTTTACTCGGAAGTCCAAGTTACCAAATACTGAAAGTGACGTTTCTGGGGAATAGAGAGTACCGAAGAACGACCGGCGGTTTTAGGTACCGGCCTTTGGTACAAAGTTCCTGTAAAAAAGCTGTTATAAGGACGAAAAAGCGTTTAAACGCGTTTAGAAATGCAAGCCCAACCGATCACAACACTACTTTGTGGTCTCTCCTCGTGCATCTCTTTCGTCTTGTAGTCCGATTAACTTGACAATGCGAAATATAACTGCATCGTTCGCACTCTTTAATGAGTTGTTGTCTGTTCTCCACGTTACTAGGCGTTGATAGATCAGACCGAGCAAGAGGCCGAAGCTATCAGACAGGCAGAGCTTGAAAAAGAAAAAGAAAGAGAAGCTTTGCAGAAGAAAGCTAAAGAGAAGAAAGATAAGAAAGGGCGAAAAAGTCCAGGAAAGGGCGGATCACCCTCTAAAACCGAGACACCGCCACCACGTACGTATTTACTCCACTACACAGTTGCCCACTTTGGCTTTGGATCCATCGACATATCGAGCGGGAGCGCCTCAATAGCGTTCATTGAGTCGTCAACGCTCGGGATTTCATTCAGAATAGAACCTAATGACTAAGAGTGAAGTGGGTATCTTCCACACTGGGTCTGTACACCAAGGTAGTATAGTAGAGCTTTTTTCTCGAAATTTTCTCCAGGATAGTTCCAGGTTGAAAAGCAATCCATCTTGTCTGCGCCGCGTTTGGAATTTCTTTGCAAACTCCCTCATTTATGAAGAATAAGGAAATTAGTACAAGGCCTATAGAGGGCCCCATCCTATGTTTTCGAATGCCTTGTTCTTTGTTTTCAAAGTTTTCAACTCGCATGATTTTTTTAAAGCTCCTCAAGAAGAGCAAGAAGGCCAGTCAGAGGAAGAACAACTGAAGCAGAAAACAAAAGAGAGAGCTAGAAAAGAATTCCTTGGAGCTGTGGAGTCGGAAGGTAAGGAAATTTCTAGTGTTGTGGATTTGGAGCTTACATATTCTTTGGTTTGTTGTCGATAACATTTTACTCTTCTTTGTAATTCCAGATAACGGATTGAAAACTCGCCTTGAAATGATCAAGAATCACGCTATTTCTGTGCTTCAGGAACTCAAGGTAATCCGGTCGGCGATTAGTATATCAAGGAAAGCCGTCGGTGGCATTTCTGTACTGGCAGGTGTTACCTGAACTTAGATCAATCTCTTTGCTTCTACGAGTCTTCTGTATCTTTGTCGCAGAGCGCGCCTAGACTAGTAACCGGATATTTCTATCCCAGTGTTCAGCTGTTCGGGAGCAGTCGGGTTTTTTTCCGAGTATGCGCCGAGTAGGGCACGGAGTTATCGGTGTTGTGGTCTAAAACAGCGGTTTCATTAATGGAGAGCTTTAGCAAAGACAACGGCGACGGCAACGAGAACGTCCCAAATTTGCATATTTAGTGAGCAAAAACAATGGCTTTGCACGCCCTGCACGTGCGTTTTTCACTTTTGTTCATTTCTTTGCCGTCGTCAGCTTAACAAATAGATTCCATGTTGCCGTGCGTCTGTTCAGTAATAGATCATAGATGACGTCAAAATGTGGTAAGAACAAAAAAGTCGCACACGAGGCGATAGCCGAGTGTGTTACTGACGTTCTTAACACATTTTGGCGTCTTCTGTGGTCTATTACTGAACAGACGCTCGGCAACATGGAATCTATTTATATATATACCATTGTAATATGATCGGTGTGACGTTCTCTATAAAGATCCGATACAAAATGTTGACCTAATATTGCTGGATCCAACATGTTGCGCTCGTCTTTCCTTTTTTCAGGGCAAAGCCGAGTCAACCTATAAAGACATGGATGATTGGTTAGGAGAGAGATTCCTGCAAGAAGTTGAAAGGTATTGGCCATTTCAATGTTTCAGTTTATATTCTGAAGTGGCTTTAAGAACAGTCTTAAAACCGGATGAGTTCGCCCGCTCCACACATCAAGATGAAATCTTCTTTCGTTTTACATGATGTCACAGCTGCCACGATGGCGTCTTAAACCACTGGAAATCCTCACGGCATTGACTGTAGTTGATTATAATTGTAAAAAAATAACTTCATTTAAGGCCTAAGGTATTGTAGCCGAATTGTCTAGTATGAATAGGACTGAAGCACGCAAGCGCATTCAACCCCAAAGCCCAATGAAGATTACCTTCCCTCATTTCTTTCTTCATTCTGTGTGTGTAAATTTGCTAGTGCTTGCTTTTCCACAATTCTTTGATTGCACTTGACGTCACGGTCGCCATGTTTGTGGAAAGACCAATAGCGAAAACGCCTTTGGAACTTGAGCTACATTTTTCTATTGTTGGCCGTCTTATCATGTGAGTGCAATCAAAGAATTTCTGTACTAGCGTATTGTTTTTGCTAATTTACCGCGCTGTAAGGGAAGTTATTAGCGGAAACACCATTCTCGTATTGATTTTTTCAACATCTTTTCCATTTACCTTTAGTATCAAAGGAATGGCAGAGCACATACGCTTTGTGATTGAGAAAGAAGAGAAACTACAGGAAGAAATTCTTCTGAAGGACAAAGACTTTGTTGTTGATTTGGTAAGAAGCGAGCTTTTCCATCCAATATTTACTAAACAGATCTCGTCAACTCAGAATTTACTGCCGTTTTAGTAAAAAAAATGAAACTTTTTTTCCCCCGAGGTTAATTCATTTAACGGGGTTAAAATTTTACCATTTCCACTTTATTCACTGCAATTGCCAAAGAATGCCACATTGCCAATTTTAGTCCTTGCAGTATGACAGGACAAAAATGCTTGGTTTGCATCCACGTGATGAGACGGCCTTGTTGGTTTACAAAACGATAGAAAATGGCCCGACAAGTTTTGCATAATAATAGAGTCAAATTCCCAAAAGGCGTTTCCTGCATTGTTCTGTACACCAACATGGTCACCGTGACGTCCATGATATGCAAACTGAACCCGGTTGAATGGCCTGGCTTCCTCGACCGACGGATATCCTCTAGCTTAATGGTATAGCATCCGAACTTCCGAGTGTCCCCGATTCCCCGCCGAACTTATAATCGGAATGTCATAGTTTCAACTCCTGCAATGTGTTTTTTTTGGAATGTCCCCGATTCGTCATAAAGAAAATATGTTTTTAACTTATTTCAAATTATGACCGAAGCGAATTTTTCCTGGTGTGGTGTCAACTGTGTGGGTGGTGGAAATTCTTTTGACGAGTCTGTTCATAAATCTACTCTCATACAATCAAAAGATAATTGCTTATCAGTATGACTGGTCTTCTTTGTAACATGTTACCCATTTTGAATACTGAAAGAATTGATGGATTAACTTCACCTATCTTCTTTTCTTAGGATACGAAAACATTCAAGACTCCTACACCACCACCTCCTCCAAGCCCAATCGAGGTTCCCCAGAGTGATACATTCACTGTGTCCCAATTGATGCACCTCTATCAACAGGTTTGCATTAAGCTCCTAAATAAACCACGCACGTAATTTACTGCAAGCCCAAATTTGATATCCCACACAGTGTCCTCGGAAGTCTAACACCGCGTTCACACTAGGCCGAATCATGTTTAAATTGATAACGTTTGAAACATGTTTGACTAAAGCAAGCGTTCATACCTGATGACTGAACCCACGAAACTAGATCGAAACATACTTACAATAACCAACATCGAAACCACCTCGCGAGGTAGTTTCGATCGTGGTTTTTGTAAACAACTTCAAGATGGCGGCCAGTGGCGTTTCTTTAACCTTTACATGGGTACCTATTCAACAATCAGTTAAATCCTCGTTTTCAACAGTCTTGCTAGAGGACCTCTTTACCGATATGGCTGCCATCTTGGACCTCTTCCTCTTTTGAAGAATTAGGACAGTGTTGATGCCACGGCAAAAGCCCGCGGAAGATAATTGAGGAAATCCTTGCTAACGTGTAAAAATACCAGAGTTTCCAGTAATTATCAAGTTTCTCATTCCAGTTGTATATTTTTATTCGCAGTTGGTGGAGAGAGCGCCGACAGGTGTGATATCAAACCGCGCGTTTTGTGATACCATTTTGGAAATGACTACACTCACGGTACTGTTCGTGCTTATTTGATCCTCTTTTAAATTGGTTTGGAATCCCAGGGGGTCGACATGAATGCAGTGAGAAGCTAAACACGTGCGCGTCGGGATAAATGGCGATATTTCTCGTGACGTCACCCATTGTCATTAATAGGCTCATTTAGCAACAGAACGGGAGCGTCAGTGGCGACGGCGCGCGCAGAAAAAACAACCAATGAGAATTCAGAATAGAGTAGAGTCCATTATTTTCTTCTTTATTCTGAATTCTCATTGGTATTTTTGCTGCGCGCGACGTCGCCACTGATGTTCCCATTCTATTGCTAAATAAGCGTAATATGCCAGCCAGAACGTAATAGAGGCCTGAACCAGTCAAACTTGACTTGCCTTTGTTTTAATGTCCTAGTGGGGGAATAATAACGAGTTTGCCTTCCAGCATGGCGGATTTTGTAACATGTGATCGTTTGTTGCAAAAGGCCTATTGGCTGTTGAAACAATGACTTCTCTTGTTCCGCGGTTGACAAATTTGAATATCAAAGAAATGTGACGTTAACGTTTGTAAACAAGAAATATCGCTATACAAGCCTAAAAAAATATTTGCAATACAAAAACAAGTATCCTCTTTCCGTTTTAAGTTCGGAAGTTAACTTGGGGTTGGATAAAAGTAGACTCAGACTTGACGCTTTTGCGCTGTTCTTGCGCTGTTCTCACTTATCGATCAAAGTAAATAAATCAATAAATAGCATGGGGAGTCAGACTCAAATCGGATCTCATGTTCATTCTCTGACAGTCTTTGTAGTCATCGGGTATCACAAGTTTATTTTGAAGCGGTATCCTTGTTTCCTTAGCCAATAGGACAATAGTGCTCTTGTCAGATGTCAGGGTGTTCCTTGAGCCAAAAAAAACCAACTCAACTCTTCTTTATCTACATAAATATATTAGCGGAGCTCCACGCGTAACACCGAGAGACTTTGGTTTTGGTTATGACCTCATCGTACGGCCGTCTGTCTTTCAACTTTCATGTAAGGCAATACGCGTGTCGCACTGCTGAAACCAGCAGGTTTTTTTTTGGCGGGAAAATGCAAGGGCTGGAGCCCGCGTTTTTTTTTTTTGGCGGGGAAGTTAGTAAAAACAAGCAAAAATGTTGAAAACAACCAAAATGCTAGCTAAACAGTGGTTTTTTTTGTACAATGACAAAAGAAGAGAACGAGATACAGAGAAAGAAAAAAACCAGGAACCAGACAAGTAAGCGATGCCCAACGTGCAAGAGAGCGGCTGAGAGCTGCGAAATTTTAGTGACAAACAACGAGAGACAGAGCATGAAAGAACCTGAATAAGGAGACGAAATTATATTGACAAGCACCGGAAGAAAAAGAAAGCACGAGCACGAGAAAACAGGATGAATAATGAAAAACGGAGACAACAGCGAGAAAGAACTCGGGAAATACTAATTTATAGTAATGAGCAGGCTGTACCGGGCTTACGGTAATCAGACTAGTTATAAAAATATCTGGAAACAAAAATAATAATTGAGGAGCTCCGCCTTTAGGGTTGCCTAAATTTATATATTTAGGTAGACAGTCTCGATTTCTTGCTTCGCTTTTCGTAGTGATAGCAATATTCATTATTTTGTTTTCCTTAGTTTGGTATGGAGTTTCTTCCAGACTCCTGGATGAACATAACTCAGTCACAGGTAGGGCAAAGTTAGTTATTTGATTGATTTACTTATTAATTGATTATTAATTGAGAGACGAAATTACACACGGAATGACTGAATGCTGGATTTAATGAATTATTGAGTGATTCACTTTTAAGCAATATTTGAAAGGGTATTTTCCATCGACAGCTTCAGGATGTGTGCTCATTGCTTGCCTTGGAAACAGAGTTTATCGACTGGCGGAGATTTCTACTAGCAGCCGCGCAGCCCTGGCCCCCAGCATCGAAGATAGATCTTTTGATGACACTGGAGCGGTGCAGGGAACTGGACACGACGATGGCTGGGAGCATAACACAAAACGAGTTTGATGAGGTGCGTTGTTTCAGACACAATTATATTGCTAAGTATGTTTTCTCTAGTAGCGACTTAGTTTAGGATCCTGGAGACACTGTCTTCCTGGCATGTATAATGTTCACTTCCGGTTTTGGTCCGTGCCTCATAAACGCCTCATGCTTAAACTCCCAGATGTGTCACGCGGACACCCTCGTTTTCCCATTTAGAGTAGTTTTCCACCTCAACAACAGGCACATTATAGCAAAACATGAAAATAAAATTCGCTCGCGACCAAACATATTTCCCCCTTGAAAAGGGGTCTGGTCAATTATATTTGACTGTGATTTTAACTTTTCACAAACGTTGTGTACGCAGATCGACTTGTGGTTTTATGGACACGAAGAACTAGAACATCCCAGCGATCCCGATGTGCCACCTGTTTTTGATAGACAAGGCAAACTGAAAGATGTGAGTTAGTCCAACACATGGTACACTAACATAGCTTGAAAAGATGGGAGTGTTTGGTTGACAGAGTGTCCAGCACTCGGCGAAGTTCTCTTTACTTACGGCTTACGTTTTTGCCTACGTAGCCTCCTACAATGGTGTCCTTTTGTAAAACCTGAACATCTGGTTTTATCAAACGAGTTTATAAGGGCAAATAAACCATCGTAATAAAAAAGGAAAAGAAGGGAACTTTATTTAAGGTTCTAGTGTTCTAGCGCTGGAGCACTAATTGGGGACACTGCAAAGTTAAATCAACAATTAACGCAAATCAAGTCAAATGTTGGTTTTTGGGGAGAGGGGAAACCGGAGTACCCGGAGAAATCTCTCGGTGCAGAGAAGAGAACCAACAAACTTAACCCACATTTGACGCTGAGTCTGGGAATCGAACCCAGGCCAAATTGGTGGGAGGCGAGTGCTCTCACCATGCACTGCGCCATCCTTGCACCCCGCAACGGATTTGTGAGCTGACTTTTCCAGCGTTAGCCCTTTATTAGATCAAATTGATCAAAGTAGATTTCCGTATTTTACTCCCTACCGATGCAGCACCATAGGTTCTATCGAAACTAACCGACTTCATTCGTATTTTTGTGAAGGCGGCCACAGTCGCTGGTGAGAATAGGTTACACTACCGGCAACTCCGCACACTCCTCTTTGCGAATCAGTAGTGCATGAAATCCTTAACATTCCTCGTGCTTCATGAACAGAGTTGCCAAAGGGTTATCAAATGTACAAAACGCGGAAATCTCATAAAGTATTTCTGGGTGTGTTGATTCTGTAGCGATCAGTCACAGTATTAAGCTCGGAGACGATTTGAAAATCTGAAATCACTATCTAATAGGCCACTTGCACTAAGAGGTCATGTGACATCGTTTTTATGAAAATGAAAGTTACATGATTTTGCCTTCGAAACACTATTAGTCGGTCATCTCTTAAACAAAATAATAGTGATTTGGTTTTTCAAACCCGCACCATTTGCTTAAAATGAGAAAGTCCGTAGCTGGTCACGTGACCAAAACTTGATTTTTTTAAATTATGAATTACCGCTTTCTGACACAAATTTTGTACTTGAACTTTAAGGAAAATGTTGAAAAGATGATGTGGTAACGTTTATGGCACATCTGAACTCAACTATCAAACATTTAACAAGATATAAGCAAAAAGTAGTTTTGGCCGCCATGTTGGAGGGCAAGAGTATGCCCTCCAACATGGCGGCCAAGACAAATCATGCTACTTTGTTGAAAAATCAAAGTACCATAAAATATCTCCCGTAAATGCGTTTCCGCTCAAATTTAGCGTGTAAGATAATTTTTATGTGTTCTGTCAATTTTTGGCAACAGCAAAATTACAGCTTACTGTTTAAGGGAAGCATTGATCACGTGACCTCCTAGTGCAAGTGGCCTATTACCGTTATTGTTTGCGGGTTAGTTGCTTGGGTCTGATTGGTGTTTTCCTTGACACATTTTCGGGTGTTTAGGCTTTGAACAGTTGAGAGCTCTTTTCTTTTTCTTTTTTTTCCCCAGGCATTTTTCCACATCTTTGCCCATCATAATGACGGTGGGGCGACGTTGGATTATGTTGATATGGTAAGTGCGTGCGTGCGTGCGTGCTTGTGAGACTTTACGAGCGCCAAATTAAACGACATGTAGAATTAAGGAAGTAGGATCTGACTAATCAGCAAACAACGAAATTGTGTTGAATAGCTCATTTTGAAAATATTTGAGTTCTGACTGATTTCCAGTTAGTTTCATTCTCTTAAAAAGTGATCAAGATCTCTATCCCTGCGACGCTTTCGAACTGAACTCATGCTTTCCTTAATTATTCTTGCACAGTTTGAATCCTTGGCTTGCACCTGACGTCATTGGCGGCCATGTTTGGGTGGAAGATCTTAGAGAGCAGTGACCAGAACCAGGTTGCTTACCAGCGGTTTTTGTTAAAACAATGGTTTGCTGGGGGTGCTCAGTCTCGCGGGCTCAGAAAACCTGGTTGTGGTCATTGTTATTTAAGGTTTTTCTGTTTGGGTACTGGACAATAGCGAAAAAGTATTTTGGGAATTTGGCTCTATTATTGGGCAAAACGCGAGCGACATTTTGCTTTGTTTTGTACACCAACATGGCTGTCTAATCATGTGAGTGCAAACCAAGAATGGGAGATTCGAGATACGAACTAAAAGTAAGGGAAAGTGACGATAAGATTTACAGAGGAAGGAAGTTGATAAATGGAATAACTAAACCGATGAATATTGATTTAAATCACTGTTACAATAAGTGAGTTAATGGAACGTTTTTGTCTCAAAGCTGCTGTACTTCGCTGTCGATCCAGACCCCTTGGAGGGTTTTCTCCGCGCGCTGAGTGTTGCTGCTGACCAGCCCATGCCAGCCAGTAAATCTCTGCATCGCCTGCCTCAGCCAATGACAGAAGAGTACGTTGGTGACTTAACAGTTCCACAAATTCAGGTATAAGTTGACCTACTTTTTGTATTTCTAAAGATCTACTTATTTTGATTTCAACTGAAGAAAACCGTTGATTGAGATTTGAGCTTTTTGGAGTCCGCATGGGTGTGCCAGAACCCGATTCTAAGACATGTCCCCGCATTTAGGAACTTTACCTTAAAAAGATACTTTAGCTTTTGAAGGGGTAGGAGTTTTTTTAAGAATGATATCGCATTCAAAGATGTTTTCAAACAAAGAAATTGACAGATATTTGACAAAAGTACGTTTCTTTTTTCTCCAAGGAACCTGAATCACCTCCGCCGGAGATGAACTCCCCAGTGACGCTAGAGAACCTAATAAAGGTAACTC
>NC_090878.1:14955043-14960043 GCF_036669935.1 Montipora foliosa | reverse complement strand
ATTCCACCCATCGTTTAGTGAGTTCACAGCCGATTTGGTTTTGCCTTGACGTCTTGAATTTTTGCCTTTTATTTGTTAATGATGTTTTTTGGAGTGAGAAGTAAACTTCGATGCCAATTTTGTCATACCTTGTACGTATTAACTACTTTTTAAATAAAAAAGGCATATTTTCAAACTTGACCGTGAAAGTGTCATTCAGTAAATCTTGTAAATAGAGATTGTTCACTGCACGGGTACAACTCCTTCTCATACTCAAAACTAGCGGGCTTTGCTGCAGGGGCAAAGACCGCTTTAAGACTTATCTGTTGTCATCATTTTACAATTTGCCAATTTGAGGTCTTCTTTTGGAAGACGACATAGAAGTGACAAATGTAAAAAAAAAACTGAATTAAACCGAACATATCTTGGAGAAAAAACAAACCAAAAAGCGTCAAACAGAGAAAAGAGTCAATTTTGCATAATTGAAGACAAAGCGTTCATTCAGTCTGGACGCCTTACCATGGCAACAGCTTACATAGCGCATCAACTATTAACAAATTCTCAACCTTTCCAGTAACACTTGTTTGTGGCGAGGTTTCAGTTGAGCTTCCCGACGAAAACGGTCGCAATATTACAGCAAAGAAAGGATATGAGATTTGCGTGCAGTTCTGTGTGATTAGCCACTGCAGCAAGATGAAATCAAAGAAGTTTATTTTTTATTGACGTAAAATTGTAATAATTGTTGATTATAAAATGCTTCCATAGCACAACTCAGTTTTTAGTTTACATTTGGTATCAATGAGTTTCTGACAAAGCTACCAGAGAGTTGTTAAAACTAAGCACGCCATCCTGCGCCCTGCCTGGACTTAGATGCTAAGGGAATAGCAGTTTTAATATCACAGGTTTGGTTTGGGTTTTAGAATGTGTCTTCTCCAGTTCAGATTGATCCAGTACGCTGTTTGCGCCTGCTGTGATTGGCCGAAGTAATTACTTTGGTATTTGTTTTATGACATTCAATTGAAAACCGCTCTAAAATTAATCATCTTCTTTATAATAAAAGTCTATTATTTTACGAAAATGGCATTTTGCAACGATATTGATGCAGAGGATCCTTAAATCGTGCCCGGGCAACACCGAAAAGATGTGGATACGTCCAAGAAGCAATTGGTAAAACGTTCAACATAGCAACTAGAATGTGTCTTCTCCAGTACTGATTGGTCCAGTGCGCTGTTTGCACCTGCTGTGATTGGTCGAAGTAATTACTTTGGTATTTGTTTTATGACATTCAATTGAAAACCGCTCTAAAATTTATCATCTTCTTTATAATAATAGTCTATTTTTTTAAGAAAATGGCATTTTGCAACCATATTGATGCAGAGGATCCTTAAATCGTGCCCGGACAACATCGAAAAGATGTGCACTCGTCCAAGAAGCAACTGGTAAAACGTTCAACACTGCAACTAGAATGTGTCTTCTCCAGTCCTTTCTCCAAACTGCCATGACGGCCAAATTCTGGTATCGCGTTTCGATCGCCAAGGACAAACTTGTGAAAAGCCACTCGATCACTAATGGAACTGCAGTCAACTTGGTAAAGGATAGCAAAACTGCCCAGTGGGATATGTTCTTCATATAAATGAATTGGTACAAGTGAAAGAATCCATTTATGGAGACAATTGCGGCGGACTCATAGAGCATGCTCATAATAGCGATATCCGCTGCTATTCTCTCGGTACGCGGAGTTCGGTAACGCCCCCAAGGAGCCGAGGCTCGTTTCAAGATTCGCTGGCATATGTGATCGATGACAACAACTGTGCTTCGTTCTATGACCTCAGCGACGCCGTGAATTATTCCAAGATAGGCGATGGCTTTTAAGTTGCCGAGATCCACCTGCATAACACGGAATATGATCGCTGAGGCACTGTACAGTGGCGCCATCATAATGTAAGAATAAGCTGGGTGTGTTATTCTCCAAAGTCTCTGAACACAGATACGAGATGTTGTCTTGAAGGCCACCCCAAGGAGCGGAGAAAATAGAGCGATGATCAGTTTGCCTTTTTCGTTTTGTTTATCATACGCAGGATACATAAATATAGCAAACACGAAAACCGCTACAAGAGGTAAACCATAAATGCCTGAAAAAAGCATGAAAACAGCGCGTTTTTGTCGCGTTGAGTGAAGGCAGAGATGATTTGCTAACAAGCAGTTGTGGCCAAGAATACTCATGAGGAAGAGAATGTTAGCAGGGATGACTTGTTCGTTATCGAGGAGCGGGAACGATTTAATAATTCCCAGAGCTTGTAAAGTCACTCGGTACAGTGAGTCCAAGAAATACATGAACATGCAACATAGAAAGAGTTTTGCCTTGACTCCTGACAGTTGAAACGGACGGAAAAGAACTAGAGCAGATAAAAACGCCCAAATGTACAATACGACGCACTTGATGATCTCACAAATGACCAGCACCCATTGTAACTTTAGCGGAATGGAGGCCTTTCGTTGAAATTGGCAGTTTAGAAAAGTTTTATAGCAAAGATAAGAGATCAATGTGAAAAACGTACCAATAGCGATGGCTGAGAGAAGCGAAATCGAAGCACCGACGACCGTTGAGTTACACACTGTTCGCAAAGCAGATGGTCTAAGCTGCTTCCAGGACATTGCTCGATGGATATCCGTTTTCTCATTTTCGTTTAGTTCTTCGTTATCTCCGAGGGAACAAGCGTCTGAAAAAACCGTCTTAACTCTACAGGAGGCTGGTAGAAAATCATCCACCGTCACCTCTTTGTCGCTGTATTCCTGATAAATAATCTCATCCACTGGTTGAGCGTACCATTCTCGGCCTGTATTCTGCAAAAGGCTGTATTCTGAGGTTTCTTGACTGTATTCAGAGTCCTCATAGTTTGGGCTGTATTGTTCTGAGACACTACGTGTAAAACTAAAGATGATGTGTCCAAAGACTTCGATGAACTTGGTTCCATCCATTTTGTAGTTTCCCAAGGAAACGGCTTTAGCATGCAGTATTTCAAAAGAATAACTGAATTCTCTCCCTTTTTCGGAGTGCAATTTGTTCATGCGACAAGCTTATCTCGAATATAAGTAGCTCTAATTCAAGGACGTTATTTATTAATCCGCGTTAATTCTGCCCTCGGGCATCACGAGTTTGGTGTACGTAGAAGGTTTGAGACTTCAGGATTTTTGCTCTTATTCTAGATTATTTTTGGTTCAAGGAAACTGAAACAATGCAAATGGCACGTTACTTTCTCAAACTCATTGGTATTTGACAAAAACAAGAAAATAAATGGTTGACGTTAAATCTATCAAGACATAGCAAAACTCTATATCAAAACATCAACAACAACAACAAAAACATCAACAAATCAACCATAAAAACACACGGCCTGCATTGTCGTGCTTTCATCTGTTTCTCGGTGTCTGGACACACCGTTGAAGGTCGCGTTTTTGATATATTAAGCCATCCCCCCTCCCCCTTTTTTTTATTTTTATTTTTTGGTTTGCCGTCAAATGCGTTTCCTAATATTTAGTCGGTCGGATTGAAAAAAAAAAATCACAAGAAGCCTCGGATTAAAACTATTTAAAGTGAAAAATGGTTTAACTAGGTAATTGCGTTTTTTTTTCTGAAAATGCCTGAAATTTGGGTCGATCGGACGAAAAATAAAAAGGGGATGGCCTTACATTCAGCTGTCGTCTCGCGCCACTGATCTTGTATCGCGGCGTTAAAAGACTAGAAAACCCTTGATGAATTGGTTAACTCTTGTCTACTGTTTTCCTTTTTTTTTTTAAATATATGGTGTAAGTATTAATAGCGTAAATCAACGAGTTAAAGTATATTTTCGGTCGATTATTAGCTACTCTTACTCGTCAGACCTCCAGTGACGTCTGAAATCCTGCTGTATAATAACAGCGCAGGAGAGACGCATCGAATGAATTGGGATGGGCAAGTTGAGACAATATTATGAGCCGGCCGTCGTGACCTCGAAAACGGGGTGGTTTTCAAAGTGCGCTCGGGTGATATTATCATCGAGAGTTAATAGGCCATTTCCGAGTTCTTGCCTGCCTCATCTTCAAAGCGAGTCTAAGTGCGATGTTTATGTTATGAAAATTAGTTTTCATTCATACGTAAAGTAGAACTAATTACCATTACAAAAACTTCGCACTTAGACTCGCTTTGAAGAGGAGGCAGACTTAAACTCGGAAATGGCCTATTGTATCCGTAAAACTAATTAATGAAATCCTTGGTTTTGAACTCGTTTTTCGAAAGTGAAGGAAGAGAAATGAGCATAGAGAGAGGAGGTTTGAAACCAGCATACGTTTCAGTTTCCAAAGTCAAGGAAATTTCCTTTTGTGACTAACCTAAATACTTTCGATTTTTATAGGTAATCACATGATTTTGAGTGCAATTTGGGAGAAATAAGCGCGAGTAAATAGACCAATTCGGCTAACTCAATGTTGTTCCCAATGGGCCATTTCCGAGTTGCTGTTTGTCTCGGTCTCGAAGTGAGTCTTGCTGCTCAACTGTTGTAAGGGAAATGAGTTTGATTTGGATAAGAATACGCAACTCATTTCCATTTGAATGGTTGTGCACCAGGACTCGCTTTGAAACTGAGGCATGCAGCAACTCGGAAATGGGCTATTGCATCAGATCCTTTGAGAATAAAACGTTTTGTTCCAAATATTTCCATATCAATGCTACATAATCATGAAAATGCAATACACAAAAAATCTTAACCCCGAGAGATTTGAATTGCGTACAACATTGGGTTAGCCGAATTGGTCTATTTTTTCAGCCCTCGGGGCTCGTGCAATTTATTTCCTCTTTGAAATACAACTGGTTATTTACTCCAAATTGCACAAGAAAAATTATGCGATCACTTATTAATGACATACGTGTAAAAGTCTCACCTTCATTGCACTAATAGCGTTTTGTACTAATTTTGCGAATTTCGCGATAGAAAAAAAAATCGCGAAATCAAAGTGACGCGAACATAATATGACGCGAAAATAAG
>NC_090878.1:14942543-14947543 GCF_036669935.1 Montipora foliosa | reverse complement strand
CGAGAATCAAACATTTAAAAGATACCATTTGTTGTAATTCAAATACTCAGTAATATGCACCCATTTGTCAAAATAAAAGAATTATGATTCTCTGTGATCAAATTTGGAAAGTATTTATCAAAGACATACAGTAAGCAAGATCTATTGTGCATCTTCGTGTACATTACCAGTATGACTTGGGCTGTATTAAATCTGAAACGTTGTGTTGAACGCTATGACTTCTGAAAGTAATTCTGTTAACATTAAATATGTTTGTCTCGATAAGCTTGATAAAGCAGTGTAGAGTTCATTTCTTGCATTCATAATAATTTCAGGGAAGTAATTAATTTCCTTTCAATATAAATAATAGCACATTGTGAAATAGCTGCACATTCATTACGTGGCAAAGTTTAAAAAAATTCTGAACACGGGATTCAGAGCCACCTAAAATTTTCGAAAAAGTAAGACGGCTCTGAACCCCATGTGCAGAATTTTTTAAACTTTGCCAAAAGTTACATCTTATCTTTCTAATCAAACTTTTGTAATAAGAAAAATTTCACCGTGCCGTTTTTTAAATATAAGCGCTTAAAGCTAAAATTAAGGGTGTTTTTAGCAGGTCATAGTATTGCTATGGTAACCTATTGTGTCACAAAAATAATACCTACGGTACGTGTTCGCTAGTAATTGGGCAGTATTTTGATACCATAATTGTAGCATCAATTGATAAAAAGTAGTAATTATGACCCATCAAAAATCTACGTCTTGGAAAGTGCTGGAAACTGCTTTGATCCACCTTAACCCTGCATAACATTTCAAACAATGGCAATCACTAGCTTTACAATCACTGGTTCCTCGTTAACCCAATTTATTACTAAGACTTGTTTACAGTACTAATTAACGCGAAAAAGGATAACTTGGAAATTTTTAACAATGTATCGCTTTAATCTAACCCAAAATCATTCAGATATTCAAAACGTCCTATGCATGATCCATTTCCTTCGCTTTTTGTATTTGTCAGCATTATGATTTGCAATACTTCAGGTTTACGTGTTCACAAGTTTGTATTTGTATCTCGTAGATGTTTAGATTTCCAATTACAAACTCTGTTTTGACTGGCCACTCTATAACTCACAGTGTAAATAGTTCACTCTGAATTCAAAATAAATACGTTTCGTTTTTGAGAAAACGACACAACAAGAAAAAACAGAAATCCAACATGTTTTATAACTCGTGCCCCTACGGGCCCGAGTGACAAGCAAATGAGAACGTTGCGTGACTGCGTGACGATCATCGTGGAAAAGATTACAATGCGATTTTAAAGTGTTGAGTTCCGCGAGTCTTAGTGTCTCTGGCAGTTCGTGCATATTCCATAAAGTCCAATTTCAGCAATTTCAGAAATTCCGTTAATTTCGAAAAACAAACTCCGATTTTTGGAAAGACAAAGCCAGATGCTCGCAAAAAACAACTTCGATTTTAAAACACAAAATAAAACAGTCAAATTTACAAAGATAATAGAAGTAAAAACTAAGATGTCCCTTAAGGACTTTCATAGCTTCTATAGGTTGTATTTTTTTTTTTGACTAACTTCCACCATAAATGAAAGACAGTTGCCGGTCATTCAAAAATAACAGTACTGGAGAATAACGACGAAAATTAAAAGAAAAAAAATTTGGAAAAAAGCACACTCCGACCCCAACCTCAACCCCGGCCCCGCGTTTTGGCTACTACCAATGAAAATTGCAAAGCAAAGTATTACGAACCAGGGCTACACAATGGCGCTTTCTTCTTTGATAGCAAAGAATGTAAGTACAACATAATTTCCTATAGATTTTTTGACATTTTAGCTTGAAATGTGCTTTTTTACCCTTTTCTTGCTGAATATTTAGCGTATTTTACATTGGAGAACGAATAGAGATTTCTGTACTAAACATGGGCAAAACGTTGGGAGGTCGAATCTACAGTACGCAAGCTCGGTGCGTAGTTACTAAAGCAAGGAATGACCTACAATAATCTACAATGACAATGAAATGTAGGTCATTGTAGCTCATTGTAGAGCTCTGATTGTAGCTCATTGTAGGTCATTGTGGATCACTGTAGGTCTCTGTTCATTTAGCGGCTTAAAATTAACCATCTTCATAATACTGGTCTATTATTTTAAGAAAATGGCATTTTGCAAGGAAGTTCATGCAAAGGATCCTTAAATCGTTCCTGGACTAAAGGGAAAAGAGTTTCACTCGCCCAAACAGCCAATGGTAACACGTTCAACACAGCAACAAGAATGTGCCTTTTCCAGTTCTTTCTCCAAACTGCCATGACGGCCAAATTCTGGTATCGCGTTTCAATCGCCAAGGACATACTCGTGAAAAGCCACTCGATCACTAATGGAACTGCAGTCAACTTGCTAAAAGATACCATCAATAACCAGAAGGAGATGTTCTTCACAAAAAGGAATTGGTACAAGTGAAAGAATCCATTGATGGAGACAATTGCGGTGGACTCATAAAGCATGCTCATAATAGCGATATCCGCTGTTATTCTCTCGGTACGCGGAGTTCGGTAACGCCCCCAAGGAGCTGAGGCTCGTTTCAAAATTCGTTGGCATACGTGATCGATGACAACAACTGTGCTTCGTTCTATGACTTCGGCAACGCCGTGAATTATTCCAAGATAGGCGATGGCTTTTAAGTTGCCGAGATCCACCTGCATAACCCGGAATATGATCGCTGATCCACTGTACAATGGCGCCATCATAACGTAAGAATAAGCTGGGTGTGTTAATCTCCAAAGTCTCTGAAGACAAATACGAGATGTTGTCTTGAAGGCCACCCCAAAGAGCGGAGAAAATAGAGCGATGACCAGTTTGCCTTTTTCGTTTTGTTTGTCATACATAGGATAAATAAATAAAGTAGTAATGGTACTTGCTATAAAAGGTGAACAATAAATGACTGAAAAAAGCATGAAAACAGCGCGCTTTTGTCGCTTTGAGTGAAGGCAGAGATGAGTTGCTAACAAGTAGTTGTGGCCAAAAATACTTATGAAAAATAGAATGTTTAGAGGAACGACTTGTTCCCTGGAAAGCGGGAACGATTGACTGATTCCTAGAGCTTGTAAAGTCACTCGGTACAGTGAATCCAAGAAATACATGACTATGCAACACAGAAATAGTTTTGTTTTTACTCCTGACAGTTGACATGGACGGAAAAGAACTAGAGCAAGTAAGAACACCCAAATATACAAAAAGAAAGACGAGATGATCTTACAAATGACCAGCATCCATTGTAACTTTAGCGGAATCATTTTCTTTGGTTGAAAATGGCAGTTTAGAAGAGTTTCATAGCTAAGATAAGAGATCATTGTGAAAAGCATGCCTGTAGCAAAGGCTGAGAGAAGCGAAATCCAAGCACCGACGACCGTTGACTTATACACTGTTCGCAAAGCAGATGGTCTAAGCTGCTTCCAGGACATTGCTTTTTCGAGATCTGTTTTCTGGTTTTCGTTATGTTCTTCGGTATCTTCGAGGGAACAAGCGTCTAAAGAAACCGCCTTAACTCTACAGGAGGCTGGTAAAAAATCATCCACCGTCACCTCTTTCTCGCTGTATTCCTGATAAATAATCTCGTCCCCTGGTTGAGCGTACCACTCTCGGCCTGTATTCTGGAAAAGGCTGTATTCTAAGGTTTCTTGACTGTATTCAGGGTCCTTTGGACTGTATTGTTCTGAGACACTACGTGTAAAACTAAAGATGATGTGTCCTAACACTTCGATGCATGTCAGTCCATCCATTTTGTAGTTGCTTCTTAACTGAATTGTCTGCCTTTTTCCAAGTACAATCTCTTTATACGAGAAGCTTATCTGGAATATATATTGTAATATATATTATAATATAAGTGCAATGCATGTGTGCCCATCCACTTAGTACTTCTGTTTAAGGAAAACTGATATTGAATCTTGCAGAAACTGATTGCTCTGCCTTTTCTCGAAGCAAAACCCGTTTATGCTACTTAACTAAATCAAGACTCTTATTTAATCATTTAATTTTCTTCCCCCTACGTGACTTACTACTTTCGTTTACTTAGACGGTTTGAGAGTAGTGCTGCTGTGGTGTTGCCAGCTGTCATTTTAGGTTGTTGCCACAGCTGTACTTCGAGAAAACTGAAATGCTCTGACTTTAACAGTGCAAAGCAGGTCACGCGCCTCTTATCTTGTTGACAGGCGTTAGCGGACTAGAAAACCCTTGCTACATTGAGCCAAATCCTTAATGAGGTTTCATTGATACTTGTTTACTCTTTTCCATATTATGTAAGTTAGTTACAGCTCCGTAAATCAACTTTAAGAAGATCATCAACGAGTTGCATTGGGATCTCTTTGTTTAAACTGAAAAATATCTCTAGCTGACTACTGATTCGTTACGCATTTTCACAGACCTGTTGAAGTCGTCAGAATTTCGTTATTTCTACAACACAAGGTTGGCTTCTATCCATGACAATGATCACAACGCTGAAATTACTTTAAATCTAATAAACGAATTTCTTAATCTACAGTAATATAATATGATACATAGTTATATAGTTCTATAGCTCTTTGTCATTACAAAGTGTTGGCTTTCATGTCCAAATTGAGCACTCTACTCGGATGAGTCATTGCCACTAGCAATACAGCTCACCATTTTGAGCACTCTGTATGGCCTGGCTTTTTCAGCTTAACCTTCACCCTAGCTATCAGCACTGCACTGCTGAGGCCCAGAAGGCCGAAACAGTGTTGTCTGCAGCTAATATGCTAAATCTATATCCAAGAAAAAAAACTAAAATCATAAAGTAATCCATCAAACGTTACTTAAAAAAATATACATAAAGTTGCTTGATTATATATTAACAGTGTAATAAACTAGCATTTAGCACAACAATCAAGATGGCGGGTTTCAACCACTTAAGTACCAAGGCATCATGGGTAAAGCCGCACCCAAATATTGATACATTACATTGCCTTAAATGGGATAGAAAACACAACAGTACTGAAACATA
>NC_090878.1:14932543-14937543 GCF_036669935.1 Montipora foliosa | reverse complement strand
TTTTTGTGAATATGTTCCAGTCGTCATTAATAAATACACATCTCTGTTTATTCAAGTTGGCCGCTTAAAATGCACTATCTCTTTCACAGTATAAGTCTATTGTTTTAAGAAAATGGCATTTTGCAAGCAACTTGATGCAAAGGATCCTTAAATCGGGCTTGGACGACTACGAAAAGGTTTTTACTCGCCCAACTAGCCAATGGTAAAACGCTCAACACAGCAACTAAAATGTGTCTTTTCCAGTCCTTTTTCCAAACTGCCATGACGGCCAAATTTTGGTATCGCGTTTCAATCGCCAAGGACAAACTTGTGAAAAGCCACTCGATCACTAATGGAACTGCAGTCAATTTGGTAAAGGATAGCAAAGCTGCCCAGTGGGATATGTTCTTCATATAAATGAATTGGTACAAGTGAAAGAACCCATTTACGGAGACAATTGCGGTGGACTCATAGAGCATGCTCATAATAGCGATATCCGCTGTTATTCTCTCGGTACGCGGAGTTCGGTAACGCCCCCAAGGAGCCGAGGCTCGTTTCAAGATTCGTTGGAATATGTGATCGATGACAACAACTGTGCTTCGTTCTATGACTTCGGCAACGCCGTGAATTATTCCAAGATAGGCGATGGCTTTTAAGTTGCCGAGATCCACCTGCATAACCCGGAATACGATCGCTGATCCACTGTACAATGGCGCCATCATTATGTAAGAATAAGCTGGGTGTGTTATTCTCCAAAGTCGCTGAGCACAAATACGAGATGTTGCCTTCAAGGCCACCGCAAGGAGAGGAGAAAATAGAGCGATGATCAGTTTTCCTTTTTCGTTTTGTTTGATATACGCAGGATAAAGGAATGAGGAAGTAATGATTCCCAAGACAAAAGTTAAACAATAAATGGCTAAAAAAAGCATGAAAACAGCGCATTTTTGTCGCTTTGAGTGAATGCAGAAGTGATTTGCTAACACGTAGTTGTGGCCAAAAATACTCGCGACAAAAAGAATGTCAAGAGGGATGACTTGGTCGTCGGAAAGCGGGAACGATTTACTGATTCCCAGAACTTGTAAAGTCACTCGGTACAGTGAATCCAAGAAATACATGAACATGCAACATAGAAACAGTTTTTTCTTCGCTCCTGACAGTTGATATGGACGGAACAGAACTAGCGCAAGTAAGGGCACCCAAATATACAAGAAAAAGTGAGAGATGACATCAGAAATAACATGCACCCATTGTATCTTTAGCGAAATCGAGGTCTTTTGTTCAAAATAACAGTTTAGAAAAGTGTTATAGCTGAGATAAGAGGTCACTGTGAACAACATACCAATAGCGAGGGCTGAAAGAAGCGAAATCGAAGCACCGATCACCGTTGACTTACATATTGTTCGCAAAGCAGATGGTCTAAGCTGCTTCCAAGACATTCCTAGATCGGGATGTGCTTCCTGATTTTTGCCTTGTTCTGCGATATCTCCGATAGAGCAGGCGTTTATAGAAACCACCGGTACCTTAACTCTACGGGAGGCTGGTAAAAACTCATCCACCGTCACCTCTTTGTCGCTGTATTCCTGATAAATGATCTCGTCCACTGGTTGAGCGTACCATTCTCGGCCTGTATTCTGCAAAAGGCTGTATTCTGAGGTTTCTTGACCATATTCGGAGTCCTCATAGTTTGGGCTGTATTGTTCTGATACACTACGTGTAAAACTAAAGATAATGTGTCCAAACACTTCGATAAACTTGCTTCCATCCATTTTATAGTTTCTTCAAGGAAACTAAATCCTGCAGTATTTTAAAGGATAACTTGGTTATGTGACAAGCTTATGTATCCAGAATGTAATCATCTCTCACGCAAGGCCGTTATTTATTACTCCGCTTCACTTCCGCCCACGTGTATTACAAGTTTCGTCTACGTAGAAGGTTTGAGACTTCAGGATGTTTGCCTTTATTCTAGGTTATTTTTGTTTCAAGGAATCTGAACCACTGCAAATGAAACGCCACGGGAGACACTGACGGGACGAAAGTACTAAAATGCATTTCATTTGTGATAGCGCGGACATTACCGAGCTTTAACTTTTCTTTTTTTCTATAATGAAGCTTGGAATAGTCTCACTTGATAGTTACGTAAAGTCGAAAGAAATTTGAGGTTGCTGAAACAAACAACATTGAGAAATTTTTGCCAGGCTTGTTCGTTAGAGTTCACGCCTGAATGGTCGCGGAATGTCGCCATATGAACGAACAGAAACCAATTTCATCTCGGTAACCGAGCCAGCTCGGTGAACCGGGATCATGTGAAGATCTAGAGCCCCTAAGCTACTCTTATATGCGTCAGAACTCCGGCAATGTCTTAAATCAGTAAATTCTGCACGACTCGAAAGGAAGGAACTTCTGATATCCGTATACATAATAACAGCGCAGGAGAGACGCATCGAATAAATTGTGCTGGACAAATTGAGGCAACGTTATGCGCAGGCCGTCATGACCGTACTTCAAAACGTTGGTTAGTGACTTTTCAAAGTGCCCTCGGGTTATATTATCGTCAAGAGTTAAATTCATGAATGACATTGAATCAACAAAGTCACGGTTCGAAACTCGTTTTTCGAGAGTGAACGAAGAAAAATGAGCATAGATAGAGGAAATTTGAACCGCATTTGGTTTGAAACCAGCATACCGTTTTCCAAAGCAAAAAAAAAAACCTTTTCCGACAACCTAAATGCATTCGATTTCGAACTTTTTTTTTTTAACACGTCTTACAGTAGAATGCTTACTTGCACAACTTACAATACAATCTTTTTAAGTATTGCTATAAAGGTGTACATTTATAATATTCGGAGGGAGTTTTTTTCAGATTACAAGACAATCACAAATTGACTGTACAAAACACATACCATAGAAACGATTCGGTTATTTAACAAATAGACTGGAATTACTTAGGAAACGGGTATTAACCACTGGAAGAAGATGGGTAGGTGATTTGTGCTGAAAGCATTGGAAAACATTAATAGAAAGAAAAGGATATGAGCTAGGGGCTTACCAGGTGCGAGCAAACCAAGTTGAACGAAGAAAAAGCCTCCATTTGTTTTTAAAGGAGGTGGAACGATAACTACGGAGAGCTACTTGTTTTTCAATTTGAATAAATTGTGTTCCGGTTACTATTAAAAAAGGAAAAACAAAGCAACGCTCCCCCTAATTTACAAGAGTAAATATGATATCTTGCAAGTAGAACAACCAGATCAATCGCTGCATAAGTAGGGACATTAGACAGCCCCGTCAAATGAAGATCTGTGAGAAAAAAATCATTTCCAAGGTCCTTTTGAAAGAGGAATTGCTTAAAATCATTCCAAAACCTTTGTGTTACGGAACAGCGCAGAAAATGATGAGTAATAGTTTCTGTTTCTTGTTCACAAAAGCAACATTTATCTGATTGAACAATCTGATTGAAAGTCTGTGGCTTTTTTTGTCAAATTCAAACCGAGGATGACCGAAGGTTTTCGGTCGAAACGTGTTTACCAAGTTTTTTGAGAACGTCGTTTGACTTTCAAATAAGTCAGTGTCCAACACTTCTTATAGTCATTATGCAAATTCCTGACTGCAATTTCAGCACGCATGTTTCGTTTAAGTCTGATTTTCTTTAGAAAATCATTCGTGGCAATCCTTCGATGTAGGAGCTTAAAATGGAAGGTTCTTGATTTGGTAGGAAGCGTAGAGTTAAAGGCAATTGTATGTGTATGCTACCTTCCAGTTGACATCACAGTCATTCTGACCACACAAGTCTCTGAGCTACTTTTCTTGGCTCCGGATGGGTGGGGGAGTTCTTTTCTTCAAAAGAGAAGTGTAGATAAAATTATTGACCTTACGTTTGGAGATAAGCTCAGTTAAAGTCACTCCTTTCACAGTTTCCTTGACACGCATCGGAGTACTATGCAGCTTCCTCAAAAAGGATTTTACAGATGATAGAACTGCATAGAATTCTAATCATTTTACTTCTTGAAAAGCGGTCCTCAATTCGTCATACCTAAGGAGGGTACCATTCTCGGCTCGCAGGTGAGAAATTTTGCTGATACAGTGGCTTGACCAATGTTCATAGAAAACGGGCCGGTCATTTATTCGAATTAGGGAATTATACCAGATGATCTGATCAGCAATGTTTGCACTATTAATAGCCGCAACGTCAGAAAAATGTAGCTCTGCCCAGGTTTCTAGGACCTCACGGACAAATGGGTTACTTGTCCCTAACATAGGGATGTCGTCTTTATGGAGATTTTATGAGAAAATCGCCTCACCTCCATGTTTCTTTAAACTGTCATCAAAAACAAATTTCCCCTATTTGTCTGATCAAGGTATTTTTTGATCCAAGAGACTTTATCGATCATCTTCAGGCCGCCCTCATCGTAGTCCTTGATTACAACTGTTCTTGTAATCTTGTCGCCTTTACCGTTCCAAAGAAAATCAAAAAGGAGCTTATTGACCTTTCGTAATGCCTCCAATGAGCGCCAAAAGTAGTTGAGACACTCTTAGGAAAAGACGCTTTTCGATTCTTAAGCATTTGTCCTATTTTATTTGCGTCTAGCGTTAATCTCTGATACCTCCGGCCCCCGGATTTGTATGCGCTGTGGTCTGTGCAGTCGAAGAAATACTAGAAAAATCAACATTGTTTTGGGGGAAGCGAAAGGGGGGGGGGAAATGTATCCAAGACGCAGAAAATCGAATTTTACTGCCAAGTGTCTCAACACTTTTGTCGCTCATTGTCCGTGGAGGTGGGTAGAGGTGTTAGAACATAGACAAGTTGGGAAAACAGAAGACTTTTAATGAGAGTTATTTTGCCAATTAAAGTAAGCCTTCTGAACTGCCACAATTCGATCACATTCTTTATTTTCGTGATCCTCTCATTGTAGTTGGAACGAAGCATTACATTTCTGTCTGCTGCGAAGCAAACGCCTAATGCAAAAACTTTTCCTTTCACCCAGGAGATATCTGGCTTGTCACACTATATATGGGTCCCCTCTCTT
>NC_090878.1:14915043-14922543 GCF_036669935.1 Montipora foliosa | reverse complement strand
TCTGATAGTAGCTGCAATTTTCTGGTCACAATTGATAGCAATGGCCATAGTTCGCAGAAGTGCTACAGAAAACTCTTTAAACCAAGGGCATTGAACTAGAATCAATCGTGGTAACACTTGTGTTTTTTCAAAGTACATATGTATGTTCCTGCCAATATCAATAAATACACATCTCTCTTCATTTAAAGGGTCTTAAAATTAACCATCTCCATCATAATACAAGTACTATTTTAAGAAAATGGCATTTTGCAAGAAGCTTGATCCAAATTAGCCTCAAATCGTGCCTGAACGACACTAAAAAGACTTTGGCTTGTCCAAACAGCCAATGGTAAAAGGTTCATCACAGCAACTAGAATGTGTCTTTTCCAGTCCTTTCTCCAAACTGCCATGACGGCCAAATTCTGGAATCGCGTTTCAATCGCCAAGGACAAACTTGTGAAAAGCCACTCGATCACTAATGGCACTGCAGTCAACTTCGTAAAAGATACCAACAATAACCAGAAGGCGATGTTCTTCATGTAAATAAATTGGTACAAATGAAAAAATCCATTTACGGAGACAATTGCTGCTGACTCATAGAGCATGCTCATAATAGCGATATCCGCTGCTATTCTCTCGGTACGCGGAGTTCGGTGACGCCCCCAAGGAGCTGAGGCTCGTTTCAAGATTTGTTGGCATATGTGATCGATTACAACAACTGTGCTTCGTTCTATGACTTCGGCAACGCCGTGAATTATTCCAAGATAGGCAATGGCTTTTAAGTTGCCGAGATCCACTTGCATAACCCGGAATATGATCGCTGAGGCACTATACAATGGCACCATCATAACGTAAGAATAAGCTGGGTGTGTTATTCTCCAAAGTCTCTGAACACAAATACGAGATGTTGTCTTGAAGACCACCCCAATGAGCGGAGAAAATAGAGCGATGATCAATTTGCCTTTTTCGTTTTGTTTGTTATACGCAGGATACAGAAATAAAGAAAGCACAATAACTGCTATAAAAGGTAAACAATAAATGGCTGAAAAAAGCATGAAAGCAGCGTGTTTTTGTCGCTTTGAATGAAGGCAGAGATGATTTGCTAACAAGTAGTTGTGGCCAAAAATACTCATGAGAAAGAGAATGTTAGCAGGGATGACTTGTTTGTTGTCGAAGATCGGGAACGATTTACTGGATCCCAGAGCTTGTAAAGTCACTCGGTACAGTGAGTCCAAGAAATACATAAACATGCAACATAAAAAGAGTTTTTTCTTCACTCCCGACAATTGATATGGACGGAAAAGAACTAGCGCAAGTTGGAAAACCCAAATATATAAAAAGAAGAAAGAGATGATATTACAAATCACCTGCATCCATTGTAACTTTAGCGAAATTGAGTTCTTTAGTTTAAAGTGACAGTTGAGGTACGTTTTATAGCTAAGATAAGAGACTATTGTGAAAAACATACCAACAGCGGTGGCTGAGAGAAGCGAAATCGATGCACCGACGACCGTTGACTTACACACTGTTCGCAAAGCAGATGGTCTCAGCTGCTTCCAGGACATTGCTCGATCGATATCCGCTTCGTGATTTTTGTCTTGTTCTGGGATGTCTCCGGGGGAACAAGCGTCTAAAAAGACCGCCTTAACTGTACATGAGGCTGGTAAAAAATCATCCACCGTCACCTCTTTGTCGCTGTATTCCTGATAAATAATCTCGTCCACTGGTTGAGCGTACCATTCTCGGCCTGTATTCTGCAAAAGGCTGTATTCTAAGGTTTCTTGACTATATTGAGTGTCCTTTGGGCTGTATTGTTCGGATACACTACGTGTAAAACTAAAGACGATGTGTCCAAACACTTCGATGAACTTGCTTCCATCCATTTTGTACTTGCTTCAAGGAAACTTAATCGTGCAGTATTTCAAATTAAATTGAATTGAAAACTGAATTGAAAACTGATAAATCAAAGCCTATAAATAAGCATAGATAGAGCAGGTTTGAACCACACTTGGTTTGAAACCAGCATACATTTCAGTTTCCACTTTCCAAAGTCAAGGAAACAGCGCAGGAGAGACGCATCGAATGAATTGGACTGGGCACATTGAGACAATGTTATGAGCAGAGCGTCATGATCGTCACCTCTAACGTGTGACAGGCGGCTCTCATGTTATTATTAAATGAAAAGTAAGAATCAAAGCCCCGGTTTTAGCTCGTTTTTAGAAAGTGAATGAAGAAAAATTAGCATACATAAGAAGGTTTGAGCCGCGTTTGGTTCGAAACAAAAATACGCTCGAGTCGACAGGTCTCAAAAACCGCTGATTGGCTAAGGTTGCTTTTTAAGGACGCGTGCGCAAGACGGTAACCACTGACTTACTGTTCACTGGCGAAAAACATGGCTGCCATCGGGTGTTTATCCGATCTCCGTCCATAATAAAAAAGGGCCTTTTTCAGGCCAGTAAAACGGACGAATGTTTTGACTGCATAGCGCGTTTTTATGCCAGCGAGATTCTCATTTTAGTTGTGGGCCACCGTACTTTTTAGCCAACAGTGCTACGAGGGAAATTTCTTTAACAATTTCAAGGTCGACGCGAGTCCAGGTTGCTGTGACAGTGTTTGAGTGGAAATTTGTTTGTGGGAGCTTACCAGCTAATGGAGTACCATCTTGATTTCAATTCATGCGTTTATCTTTTAAAAAGTGGAGCAAAAAATATATCACTAAATTTCCAAATGGTTTCTCTTTCGACTAAATATTTGCACACTGTTTCCGCGGGGGCCCGCATCTAGCAGAAAATGTTAAGATTTTTGCATTTTTCTTCAAAATTAAGTTGTTAAAATGGCCATTCAAGTGGTCCATGGAGGCAAATTTATTAAGACGGAGGAAAAAAAAGAAATGCATGACGTCCCTGAAAATGTAGAAATGTAGTTCAGTCGTTCGAAGATAAATTTTAAAGTGAATTTAGCACCAATGTCATACATAACATGCCATATAAGCACCTCATATTGGGTACACTAGAAGGAAACCTTTTAGTTGCAATTATATTTTGCTGTAGTCATTTCAAGCAAATGCCAATCGTTTGCTTTCCTCCAAATTATAGAAGTAAACATAGATTAGGTCTGAATAGCCAAAACAACAATACCGGTATTCCAAGTTGAAAATTTGATTCAGAAATCCAGCTCACTAGAAGGGGGGATTTTACTGTAACAAAATATTACTACAGCTAATAATACGCTTTCAACACATTGTAGTGGGTTAATGTGACAACAAAAATAATTAATCAAGAATTGGTTTTATCTTCCAGCAGCAATAAAACAGCAGGAGGATATAAAATTAGGTATCTTCAAAGTTTAGAAAACTTGTTGAAGGTGATTCACTGCTATTATCCAAAACAAATTTCATGCTGGCCTACTAAATACTTCCTGTGCAATAAATTATTTAACCTCTCTTTGTGGACTCTGGTTGCAACACAGTGGTTTCAATAATTTAAATCCCCTTCCATTAGATTTAACTTTTAAAAATCTCCATAACTTCATATTTCTGTAATAATTGTTCAAAGTCATCGAGCAAAAGCATACAAAGCTACATTTGAAAGGGGCGTAATCCCATGTTGGAGTTTTCTGGAGAAGACTTTCTCAGAAATAACTCCTGTTACCTTTCCATATGGAAAAAATATTTCATCATTAGGTTCAATGAATTTTTAGCAATTGCTTTAAAGAATACTAATCATTCCTACCATTTGCAAGGATGAATAAATTAAAGTTGAATGCAGTAAGTGTAAGAAGTAAAAAAAAGTGGCATATTTTTTCAAACTGTAATCTATTTCCATTCTTGATTTAGTCCCTGGATAGTATTAAACAATGGTCGTAAAGTAAACAAACTGCCCCAAGGGGGGCTCCCTTACGAAAATGACAGGGGTTCTTTTTGTTCCGTTTTGGAGAAAAAAATGTGGATTTGTACTGCTTATGATGCTAAGACCAAACAGCTGACAGAGTTGCTGCAGTACATTTAAGGCTATCAATCTGAAAAATGACTGGAACTGTAAGACAATTTGGTACACAAGCAAATAACTTTTACTTATGAATAATTCATAAGTAAAAGTTATTTGCCAGTCATTTGTCACTTTAGAACTGGTTCCTCTAAGAGGTCAGATTTCTTTAGCCTACGTCCACAAAACAAGGTTCTGTTACCTTTAAGGGTTGTTTTTAAAAAAATTCCAATAAGTGCCTGCCATTTTTATAGGGAAAACCCCTCCTGAGCAAACTGCATCCTCATGTTTGGATTCCATTGATTTAATGATTTTAATGATATAGGTAGGCAAATTTGTTCTACAATAATACTCAAATACCATTATAGTCTTTATAGTTTACTCCTCGAGCCACCAGCTTCAACTTTGATACTTTGTTCTAAAAGCCAAAGCAACGCAAAGCAAACCATGGTGGAGGTGATGATTAATCACTTGTTTTGGTTCAAACGAAGAAAAAGAAAGTCAAACTAACAATAGCACTTTAACCCTTTCACCCCTAAACCGGCCATACTTAGCATTTTACTCTGTCTAACACCAGACAATTTTACTTGTCAATGGGGAATCCCCAGGAGTTAATGGGTTAATCACTCACTAAAAAATGTCCCAATAAAATATTATGTTCCACTAACGACCAAAACTGTACTAATAATTTGAATTACAGCTAAGGTCTGTCAAATTTCCATCTGAGTTACCTGACAGCTCTTACAGTACTTCTCAACATAAAGAAAATAAATTCTGTGGACTTAAACATTCCCAAATAGAAGTGTTGTATATTCCAAATATCGTTACGTAAACTCTTCAAGATTTACCTGCCTCAGGAACTTAAAATTAATGAATATTTGGAATAATTTTCCTGGACTCCTGCAAACTATGTGCACTCTTTAATGGTTTGCCCTTTAAACGTAACACTCAAAAATAATAATGCAAAATACAACTGAGGCTGTTTTGCCTTATCTACAAGACAAGACAACAATATCCTTTATTCAAACACAATCAATATTAAAGCAATAATACATGCTTGTGGGGTCATGTGCTAACTATAATAAAGATACACTACAGGAACTAAAAGCTTAAAACTAACTATGTGACAGAAATAGGATATCTACACATAAGGGATAAGAAAAATAAATCAATTGCTATCCAAAGATCTTATTGCAAATACACCAAAAGGTAACGGTTGATTGACAAGTTCCTTGTGCAAAATGGTAAAGCATGTTTGAAGTCCATCAGGACCAAGATGTGAAGTTATGATAAAAACTCTAAACATATTTTTTACCAAAATTATTTTACTGCCATCAAACCCAATGATACCTTAAGCATGGGACACTGTTTCTAGCTGCAGCTCCAAATCACATAATATATTAATAAATTTTGCCATCTAAGAAAAGAACAAACATGTGGGGTGTAACCAAAAAAAGTCCAAGGCAATAAAGCTTCCTTTCAGCCTTTTCAGGAAAAACTATCCACTGTCAACCATACTTGACTCAAAACAGATTCCTTGATCCAATAACACATGACAGTCCCCTAAAACCAAAATTACATCATTATTGCTTCCAGGAAACAACAGTCTGAAAAAAAAAAGATTTGGAAAACAGTCACGAACCTGAATCTATAGAGATCTATATACATCTGTACCTACACTTCTGTTCTTCCAAAAGTTAACATTATTTTAACTAACATGGATTTTGATTTTGATTTTAAACTCAAATTAATTGCAAATCCATAACTTGGTAACTACTTGAACGCAAGGATCGTTGAGTTGTGACCGCTAAAAAGTACAATAACTTAGACATTCACCAGAAAAGGGAATATAAATGACCTTAAAATCGAACTTAAGACGAATCCAGTTTATTTTCACATCAAAAGAGAGCAGCGTACAAAGATAAATGGACGATATTAAAGCATTTCTTAACGTGAAATTACAATCATGATGGAGCTATAACGCTAGACGAACGCTAAGCGGAAAAACAAAATTGTAAATTATTACTCACAAATTGGTTTGCGAAGTCATCATTTGCACACGATCCGACTTAGTCTCGTCACTCTCGCCATTATATGAACTTCATGCAGTCGCTCCTTTCGGTTTAAACCACAACAACACCTTTAGGAAGTGTTTTCTCAAGACCATTGGAACGAAAAAAAAGTCATTTTTGATATTTTCTTGTGGAAAAAACAACGTAAACGTAGTCCACATCTCGAGCTTAACAAACCATGGGCAGCTTTAACAAACGAGAAAAACAGAGTCCGGTTCATCTTCCACTAGCAGCGAACATTTACACGAGAAGGAACCAGATAAGGGACAATATCTTTTGGATAACAACCGCCGATCTCTCTAAACTTCGTAGAGGTAAACTAGAAACTCAACCGATTATTAAAATTTGAACAAATGTACGAGCGGCCTGGCGAGAGGTTAAAGTACGTGGGGAAATCAACCTCGTTCCCAGGGTCTTCTCGGCTTTCAATATGGCGGCGGGTCTTGAGAAGACCCTGGCACACAATGAACTAAAAAGATCGCTGATTGGTGCTTTTCTCATATGAACTCTGCTTGGTTTAATGCCGAAAGAAAGATGGCGGCTAGTAAGGAGAGCCAGAAGAAGAACAGAATTCGTGTTTAAATCATTTTCAAGATTGTAGCTGTTCCGTAAGAAGCAGCTGCAAATTAACAAGCATAACAGTCAAAAATAATTCACCGTTTTTTCACGTTGTACGATGATCTACATCAGGTTTCGATTCCAATTAAAACTACGTTGGCTTTTCACGACCTCTGGCATAGCGATCGTTCTATAATATAGAAGGATATAATGGTGTTTGAAAGACGTAACGGTAATTAAGTGATTTTATTTCGTACGTACCTTTACGTTTTGGTTCATTTTGGCGTCTCACAATGGTAATACCCTGACACGAGTATTGTTACTGTTGTTCAATGTTTTCACCATGTCAGATTGTGTTACAAATTATATAATTGTGCAACAGGGTTCATAGATTATTGATGTGGTTTAGCAGTTGTATGTGGTTCTGTTGACTCGTGTGACAGCTGCAATGAAGGCGGGTCTGTTAAATACAGGTCAACACTAGAGGTCACTGCTCCAATAATCAACAACTAAGCCAAAAGTTTCCCC
Organism: Montipora foliosa; assembly: GCF_036669935.1. Classification (NCBI taxonomy): domain Eukaryota; kingdom Metazoa; phylum Cnidaria; class Anthozoa; order Scleractinia; family Acroporidae; genus Montipora; species Montipora foliosa. Next base: position 14,915,423 of record NC_090878.1, on the reverse strand, counting down.
GAGACCTGAAACAACATTTTTGTTGAGTGATTAGCGCTAGCAGACACTTTTGGTGTTGTTTATTTGTCTGCAGCACGGTGACATGTACACTCACCTATGGAATGTGACCTGTGTTTTATTTCAATAGACCTGCAGCTGCAGTAATCCATATTCTTTCCCATCCCTTCCACACTCTTCAGCTAGTGGTGCACAGAGAGATCTAGCTCGGTCGGTTTTCATCATTGCCTTTTACTTTCATTAATAAAAAATATTAATCTCCTCACCCCAAACAAAGTGCATGTCATCTTGTAATTTTCCAAGAGAGTTATTTAAGACTGTGAAGTCTTAACAATACTTATTATTCTTGAAAATAATTGTAAGGCTTATCATTATAGTCTTAT
>NC_090878.1:14910043-14912543 GCF_036669935.1 Montipora foliosa | reverse complement strand
TCCAACAACCTAAATGCATTCGATTAGTGACTTAACAAAGGTGAAATTAAAATTGCAAAACATAATATTACCAACCAGGGCTACACAATGGCAGTTTCTTAGTTGATACCAAATAATGTGATAATTTGGTATCTATTTTTGTTAAATTTTAGTTTGAAATGAAACCCTGTAAGGTTTTTGTTGAGAATTTTATATTAGAGCACGCGAATTTCCTGTACGAGTTTCCTGTACTGAGCTTGCGTAAAAACATTGGGAAGTTAAATACTCAAAGCCAAAATCTCGTTTCTGACTCTCAAACTACAGTCTACAGATCTCTTTTTGAGCGTAATTTTTTCTTCGAGAGAGCCAATATGGTGACGGGAATGTTGGGCACGCCAAATCACTCTGTTTCAACCGTTTTTGGTCAGGGGTGATACAATCGTATTCATTCATTCGCCTACTGGTAGGTGTAAAATAAAAGAAGACAATAATTCCCCTACAAAGAATATTAGAATTCTCATCATGCTTCGCGCACAAATGAGGAAAAGAAACATTTCAAGTATTCTGAAACTAAAAGCGTATATATTAGTTTCGACTGGTCTCAAATTAGTGTTGTCACGCAATCGCAACGCTCCTTCCCACAATCGTTGCGTGACGACAATAAACCTGACTGTGAGAATGGCAATTTTGCGTGCGTAAGTTATGAAACTGCCAGCTCTCGACACTTAATCCAAGGTCTGATGATTTATTGGGTTTCATGTAAGATTTACAATAATATCTTGCAGGAATGAAGGATGAAGGGCGATATCTCCTCTTTTTTTTTTTTTACATAAGCTACTCAATTTTCTGGTCACAATTGCTATCATTTGTCAGGGTTCAGCGAACAAATACAGAAGACTAGTGAAGACCGAGGCCATTGAATTAAGTGCTTTTTTAAAAACAAGTGGCAATTACCCTATTCAGTGGAGTTGGGACTGGGAACTAGAGAAACGATATCACGATTGACGAAAGCGACAAGCGTTGTAAACCAGTAGCAGTCAGTGAAATGTATTAAAAATAGCGCATTTTGAGAAAAACAAATACCCTAGATTTAAAACAATTGACTGAGGAGGAAGATTTTATTTTATTTGGAATTCGGTTCCATTCACCGATTACTCTGTTTTTGTAATTATTTATACAAATCAGTCCTTGATTGCCGAGTCAAAAAATCAAAGGAGTTCTTAATCCTCAACGAATATCCTGTATCATAGTCTCTAGAAAAAAACAACCTTACCATCGAAATTAATTGTATACTGATCGTTTAAAACTTGAATAAAAATATTACGCCCTCTAAAATTTTCTATTCTCTAACATCGGCAAGGTCAGTTTCCTCATCCTAACAGTATATTCACCATGATTACTTCTTAAAGTAAACTTTGTGGCTTTCCTTTGGACAGCTTCAACGCGATTTATACAGCATTTGGTATAAGGGTTCCAAACCCGAAAAGCATACTCCACTTTAGGTGTTACTAGACTACAATAAAAAGTTTTTCGTGTCGTAGTATAAGTAACATCACGGCAAGATCTTAATAAGCCGTAAAGTCCCGTTTGCCTTGGCTGTAATTTTATCAATATGATCATTCCAAGAAAGTTTACTATTTGTGATTGAATAGCCCAAGGTCCCTATGTAAAGCAACCTCATCAATGAAAGTTCCTGCTATGCAATGATTAAAAGTAAGTGGGTTCTTCTTCTTAGTTATACTCATATAAGCCTCACATTTATTGACAGCACCTGATGCCTTATATACTTGTATTCAGATTTTCTAAGATCTCTTGCACTGCCCAACAGTTAGTTTCTAAGGAATCAGAACAATTCTAATCACTATCGTGCAGCAAAATGTTCTCAACTACCAGTGTAGATAATTTATCAAACACAGCATGAAAATACAAATTTAAAAAACATTAAATAATTTTGAAATCTGTTAGCACAATTTGGTAATTTGGGCATAATTTCTGGCATGATTTGATAAAACTGGGAGAAGTGATAGCAGCATAGTATTCCATTTTTACCATAGGCAGCCCAAGTTCGCGTCACTAGACTGACTAGAGAGCGTTTAATAATTGATTACTAGTGGGAAGATGACCTTTGAGTGCAAGCGGTGTTGCGTTACAGGCGGCCGTTGAGAATTTAAACGCGTCGTAAGACTTTGTATGGGAAATAAAATACCGTCGATTATGAAGCCTAAAAAACGCTCAATTTAATGTTCATTCAATAAAAGGGATGAAAATGACTCACCTCTGGTGTATTCTTGTGCCTTTTGGAGCTTATTTTACCGTTTCGGGAATTCCGTGTTTTCACACAGGCAGCCCACACAAACAGTGTGTCTGTTTGTATGTTCGAAATATAAAGAAATGTATGGGAAATATTTAAGAGTCCTAATATAGTAAACTTACATCGAGAAATGACTATGTTAAAGCTCAAAATAAACGTAAACCTACCTCAGTTGTTGTGTATTGTCAATTCTGCGGCTAAAAATGGTGA
>NC_090878.1:14900043-14905043 GCF_036669935.1 Montipora foliosa | reverse complement strand
GATTTTGGCCTTGTTCTGCGATTTCTCCACGGGAACCAGCGTTTAAAAAGGCTGGTAAAAAATCATGCACCGTCACCTCTTTGTCGCTGTATTCCTGATAAATGATCTCGTCCACTGGTTGAGCGTACCATTCTCGGCCTGTATTCTGCAAAAGGCTGTATTCTGAGGTTTCTTGACCATATTCGGAGTCCTCATAGTTTGGGCTGTATTGTTCTGATACACTACGTGTAAAACTAAAGATAATTTGTCCAAACACTTCGATAAACCTGCTTCCATGCATTTTATAGTTTCTTCAAGGAAACTAAATCCTGCAGTATTTTAAACGATAACTTGGTTATGCGACAAGCTTATGTATCCAGAATGTAATCATCTCTCACTCAAGGCCGTTATTTATTAATCCGCTTCACAAGGTATCAATAGGCCTCACAAGTCATCACACGTTATCACAAGGTATCAATAGGCATCACAAGTCATCAATAGGCCTCACAAGTCATCACACCGTATCACACCTTATCACAAGGTATCAATAAGCCTCACAAGTCATCACACCTTATCACAAGGTATCAATAGGCATCACAAGTCATCAATAGGCCTCACAAGTCATCACACTGTATCACACCTTATCACAAGGTATCAATAGGCCTCAGCAAGTCATCAGACCGTATCACACCTTATCACAAGGTATCAATAGGCCTCAACAAGTCATCACACCTTATCACAAGGTATCAATAGGCCTCAACAAGTCATCACACCTTATCACAAGGTATCAATAAGCCTCACAAGTCATCACACCTTATCACAAGGTATCAATAGGCCTCAACAAGTCATCACACCTTATCACAAGGTATCAATAGGCCTCAACAAGTCATCACACCTTATCACAAGGTATCAATAAGCCTCACAAGTCATCACACCTTATCACAAGGTATCAATAGGCATCACAAGTCATCGATAGGCCTCACAAGTCATCACACTGTATCACACCTTATCACAAGGTATCAATAGGCCTCAGCAAGTCATCAGACCGTATCACACCTTATCACAAGGTATCAATAGGCCTCAACAAGTCATCACAACTTATCACAAGGTATCAATAGGCCTCACAAGTCATCACACCTTATCACAAGGTATCAGTAGGCATCACAAGTCATCACACCCTATCACACTTTATCACAAGGCATCACAAGGTATCACTATGCATCACAAGTCATCACACCGTATCACAAAGTATCACAAGTCATCACATTGGTATCGAAAAAGGAAAGGAACTTTATTTATTAAATAAGTGTCTAGTCGTTTTAGCGCTGGAGCGCTAATTGGGAACTCTGTAAACTGAAATTAACAATTAACACAAATCAAGTCAAATATTGGTTTTTGAGGAGAGGGGAAGCCAACAAATTCAACCCACATATGATGCTGAGTCCGGGAATCGAACCGGGCCTGACATTGGACGCTCATCTCAGACAAATTAACTATTTATGATCTTTTGGAACAATCTGTCAGAAAGCTCATGTGTCATATTCTTTCGTAACGATTGGAAAGCCCCGGCCAAACGAGAGCGAGAGTTGATAAGAGTTGAAACCCTTGAGAGCTCGTTAGAGTCGATGAGAGTGATCGCGAGTTGGCCAAACGAAAACGAGAGTTAAAGTAAAGCAAAGTAAAGCAACTATATTTAACGTCGATAACTCGTAACAGTAATTCAACTGACAAACCTGAGGTCGACGGTGCGCTCATTTTACTCCCCCCTCTCCATCAGTGCTCCGTTTTATGGGTATTTAAAGCTACTTAGCTACACGGAAAGGAAAGAAGTCGAAGCAAGGATGCGAGATCCGGGAATCGAACTCAGGACCTCTTGCACCAAGGCCGCGCACTAACCGACTGTGCCATCCTTGCTCCTCCTGACGAGACGAGAGTTTGACGAGAGTTTCACGCCCAAACAAAAGAGAGAGCCTGTGAACCACCCTGGGAAAAACCTTTCTGACGTAAATATGGCGACTAGCAGACAGCCGGTATATTCAGTCGCTTGGCGTTGTCCTTGGTTCTCCAACCCGACGCCATATTATTTTTCCCTTTTTATCTGAGCCCGCTGGAAAAAAAAGGTAACTGCTGACCCTCAAAACTCTCTCTCAAACTATCATGCGGGCCAAAAGAGTCAAAACTGTCATGAAAAATTTGAGCAGGTTCAAATTCCATGAGACTCTCGATGAGAGTAGCCGAAAGTGGATGAGAGCTCCTGGCCGAACGAGAGCGAGAGTTTCAACTTTCGTCAACCGTCGCTTTCGTTTGGCCAGAGCTCAAAGGACTTTTCTCAAACGCTTCGATGAAAGACATTTCAGTTACCTTAAGTTAAAACTGAGCCTTTCAAAAACCGTTTTATAAATAGGCTATGCTTCAATTATAAGTTAAGAATATGATACTCCTTTAATTGTAATTTTTATGACTTGTACCTTTTGATATGTAATTTATCGATTGAATAATTATTGTTATTATTATTATTTTTTTTTATTCTTATTCCCGCACCAAACGTGTAGATCTAAAAAATGTCTAAAATAGATCTTGAAAATAGCCTTGAAAAAGTCTATTTTATGTCTGGCGACATCTTTCAAAGGAAAGTCTTGGAAAAGTCAGTAATTTGAGCTAAAATGAAAGACTTTTCTAGACATTTTGACAGCTATACATTCTTAGATTAAAACTAGACGTTCTCGAGACTTTTACTCAAGAGCGGTTCCCTCGGCAAAAAAGTCTCGAAAATGTCTAAAATAGGGCTAAAATGTCTTAAAATTGTCTAGAATGAAAGACAAATCCAAGACTTCACTCAACACGTCGGTCAAAACAACTTGATGACTGACAAGAATTCGAACGTTTTCGGCCGCGTTTGACACGTTCTGTTCAGTACAGGACAAATTCATCCCACAATATTTACTCGTCGCGTTACATCCGCTGCTCAACAACAGCGTATTTTTAACGCCGTCTTTTCAGCAGAATTAATGTAGATCACATAATTGCATATGTTACAAAGTTATTTAATATTTGATCAAGTGATAATGATTCATAAAGTTTAACATTAACATTAAATTTCCAGCTGTGTTGAAAAGCATATGAAAATATTGCTTTGTAGAGCTAAAAAGGTCAAAATATCTTTTAAGTCCGATCCAATATAATTTTATGAATTGCAACACAAAATAATTCAAATCCTTGAGAAACCTCATTTACTTAAAGGATAATACGGTATATGAGATGCTATTTTCCTAAATGATGATTTTACACTAACTGCTACTTGTACTTACGTGCACCAACATGAACATTGAACATTGAACATTGAACTCCGGGTAGATTAAATTATCCACGGCTCGATCACTTCTCAGGATTTACAAGATTGCTTGCACAGACATGCCATCTGGAAACGACAAACTTTAGATTTCTTTTGATTTTTGATCCACAAAAATAATCAAAAACGGAGCACCCATAGCCACGCACGCAATTACAAGTTGCGTGAATATAAATTGTTTCACGTCAACTTTACAGTGGAATGATGGCGTTCTAGGTTACCAGGGCAACGAAACAGTGACGTCGTGGTTTTTGATTAGCAGCAATTTTACGCTTTATCTTTATTCGATCTAAGCTTTTCAAATGATACGCAGGGTACTAATCCTGAGGTGTTTGTCTAACGTTTAACGAAGTTTGAAGAAAATCGTAAAAGCCGATTTTAAAATGCCCCTGTGACCAAAAAATCAATTCATATTTTTCTTTGGATTTCAAAACTATGTTAACAAAACACTAAGTGACCCACGTTTTAAGCCTTGATTTCAAAAAGACACCTCTTTATTTTAACTGTAATTTTCCTATTTAATGGTCCGCCATTACTAACATTATGTTCTTGAGAGAGCTGGATCGAGGAGAAAATGACGTCAAAGGCTCACTAGTTTAAGAATGCAATACGTGTTTACGCCGCAAAAGTAATATGCAGCACGGTGGTTTTGGGCTTTCAGACTTTTAAACTCACGCTTTGCATATATAATAAGCTGCGTTCACACGCTGAAATTTTAAGCTAGTGAGCCTCTGACGTCACGTTTCCCTGGATCCAATTTTGAACGTGAGTAATGGCGGAACGTGAAATCCAAAACTTACACTCAAAGTAAACGGCCTTTGGATTAAAATCAAAGCTCAAAATTTTGCCAGTCAGGTGTTAAGCAAACACACTTTCAAAATCTGAAGGAAAAAAGGAAGTGGTTTTTTTGATCACAGGGGCACTTTAAGTTATTCGAGAGAGAAGTTTTTACGCCTAAAATACTCAATTTGCCCGTTACTCTTACAATAACTTTCAAAAGAAGCGCTGTTTTAAATATATAGAAGAATCGCTTGTCATGTAAGTCTTTAAGAGTTATCAAGCTAGCTCTCCGTGAAATTTCATGATATAAACTGCTTTTGATGGCCGTTGACAAACTTCAACGGAAAGCATTATATTTTGCGGAATTTCGTCAAACTTCGTTCCCAGAACGCCTGGCGGTCTAGCTGAAAAACTGGTCGATGAATTTTTCTTAAAATCCTGTATTCTGTAATTAAGCATATTTCCAAATAACTTGCCAAGCGCCGACAGAATTGAAGCTTTTTAAGACACTGAAAAAAAATCCCAAAGTTCGGTATATTCTTTGAATCTCCGCTCACGTTTCTACACTCTCTTTGTTTACACCACTCGAGCTGACTCTTCCACTTTCCAGCATGCAAAACTGGTTCCACTAATGAGTCCCAAGTATCACTTTGGTCACGCTCTCGTGGTAACGCGTCGTGTTGGAAAATCACTTTTCACTTGTTTAGCCTGAAAAATGTTGCGTTTGAAAGCTTCAGCCTTTCCCTTCTTGCTTTCTCCTCGGAAAACGATTTTTTTCTTCCAACACGACGCGTTACCACGAGAGCGTGACCAAAGTGATACTTGGGACTCATTAGTGGAACCAGTTTTGCATGCTGGAATGTGGAAGAGCCAGCTCGAGTGGTGTAAACAA
>NC_090878.1:14887543-14895043 GCF_036669935.1 Montipora foliosa | reverse complement strand
ACGCGATTTGCAGCATATGTGTGAAATCGACGCGCCTCATTGTAGATATACCCCTGGACTACCTTACTGTCAGTCCAAAAGACTTCTTTTACTCCAGCATAAGTCAGCTCTCGTCCCAACGTGCGGCTAACTCTCACGGACGTAAATGCGGCTTTCAGTTCCAGTCTTGGTATTGTGACCGGCTTCAGGGGGGCTACGCGGGCATTTCCCATCACTAGTGAGCAATGTACCAGATCGTTGACATCTGTGAAGCGAAGATAAGTACACTGTCCATATCCTTCGGTGCTCGCGTCTGAGAAATGGTGTAGTTCGACTTTCTTGATATCTCTCATTCCACTTGGTTTAAAGCATCGTGGAATCCGCATTTTCTCTAGGAGGGGTAGCTCCCACACCCATCTTTGCCACTGGGCCTGCATTGTTTCTGGAATCGGATCGTCCCAGTCAATAGCTTCCTTACATAAGAGCTGTAGGATCCTCTTACCGCGGAGTAGGAAAGGTGCGGCAAATCCTAGTGGGTCGTAGATCGAGCTTACCGAAGACAGGATACCTCTCCTTGTCATCGGCCTGTCCTTTAGTGCGATTCGGAATTGAAAGGTGTCGCTCTCCATGCACCATTCCACACCCAGGACACGGTGTTCAGGTCGAGGTTCTTGATGTTCTTCGCTCGGTCTTCTTCTGGGATTGACTCAATCACTTCTCTTTCGTTAGAAGTAAACTTATGCAGGTGAAAACCTCCACTCCTGCACAACTCCGCTCCCTTCTTCACTAGAGAGATAGCACTCTCGATTGTGGCTGTGGAAACGAGGCCATCATCAACATAGAAGTTTTCCTTGACGAACGTAGCTGCCTCGGCTCCGTGAACGCTCTCACCATCTTGAGCGGATTGTCGAAGGGCCAAGTTCGCACAGCCTGGAGACGACGTTGCTCCGAAAAGATGCACTCGCATTCGATACTCCTCGGGTTCCTTCGTTATATCCCCCTTATCCCACCACAGAAAACGGAGGTAGTCGCGATTTTCTTCATTTACGCGCACCTGGTGAAACATCCCTTCGATGTCGCACGCAACCGCTACCTTGTCTTGTCGGAAACGGGACAGGACCCCAACTAAGGAATTCGTCAAATCTGGTCCTTGCAAAAGGTGACGGTTAAGAAAGTGGCCTTGAAATTCAGCCGAACAATCGAAGACTACACATATTTTCTCTGGTTTCTTGGGGTGGTAGACTCCATGTTGGGGAATATACCACACCCTCTTGTACTCTGACGGAGCCTTCTCAGCATGACCCTCTTCAAGCATCTTCTCTACAAAGGCTACGTAGTCTTTCTTATACCTTGGATTCTTTAAAAAACGCTTCCTCAGCTGTTCCAGCCGTGTCTCTGCTAGCTTCTGGTTGCACGGCATGCTGATCATTTGGTCACGAAATGGAAGCGGCATCTCATAACGGCCGTCATCTGTTTTATGGATACCGCTAGTCGTTATCTCGATGAATCTCTTGTCTTCTTGGGACATCTCTCTGTTCTCGCGCTCTTGCCTTTCAGAGAAATCCTGCTCGAACATGCGTAGGATAGCATGCGGTGTCATCACTTCCTTATATGTCGTCGGGGTCACGAATCGGGTGGGTGATTGACTGTCGTTAGCAATCTCTCTCGTGGCTATCCTGTGACAGCTTGCATATGGCGTAGTATCATTATCATCACCGTTATCGCGACCACTTGGGGCGCCAACCACTCCCCAACCCAAGGCCGTTCTTATTGCATATGGCTCTGAAGGCTTCCCTGTAACAAGACTTCGAGGCTTTATAGCACGGACGCAGTTGTTTCCGATGAGGAGTCCCACCTTAAGATTTTCTTGGTAAGGGGTAAGGTCATCCGCAATAGAAGCGAGGTGTTTGTACCTAAGTGCAGTCTCAGGGCGAGGAATCTGTTCTCGGCGGGATGGCATTTGATCTCTTGAGTAGGTCTTCGGAAGCTCTATGTTCTCACCCTTGTCGTAACTTGAAATAACTAGGCCTTCGAGCCTTTGGGTGCTTACAGTCTCTACGGAGTGCATGGTTCCTAGTTCCAGAGGTATTTCGGGACCCTCTAGGCCTAGGGTCTTGCGCGTTTCTTCGGTTATGAAGCATGTGTCACTCTGGTCATCTAAGACGGCGTATACCTGCACAGCAGCTTCGAGTTTGCTTCGGTGATACAGCCAGACGGGTAGTATCATGGAGGTAGTCGTTCCGTTGCATTCACTTGTCAGGCATGCGCTAACGCAGTTACTGGTGGCTTGCTCCCTGTTCTCGCCTTCTCTCTTCTCTTGCGTGTGAGGTCGGTGCAGCAGAGTTGTGTGCGTTTTCTTGCAGACGTTGCATTGGCCCTTCCTTTGACACTCTCTGACCCTGTGCCCTCGCCGAAGACATGAGTAGCATACACCTCTTTGTTTACATACATGCTCTCTCTCATCTACTGATTTTTGGAGAAACTCATTGCACCTCTCAAGGTCATGCGATTCAGCGCACAAGGCGCATTTTCTCTCTTCTGGCGCACTCTGGCTCGGGTTTGGTTTCCTTGCATCATTGCTATTGGTTGCAAGGGCTACACTTCGGGCTCTTCTTCTATCTGGGTTTGGGTGAATTTGTTTCGTGCTTGGCTTCTGACTCGCGTCCTTTTCTAGGCCCTTTCTTATCGAGCTGAGGGCGTCAAAGGAAAACGCAGGGTGATTTGCATCCGCCGAAGCTTCTTGGCGAATTCAACGAGGTCTTCGAACATATACCTTCCCTTCTCTTGCTCCACTTTCTTGGCGCTTTGTCTCCACTTGTTGACGTAGTGCGTAGGAAAGCGCGCCGCGATTTCTCGCATCGCCGAGAAGCTGTCGAGCTCGTTTAAATACTTAACTGTTCTCATGGTTTCCCTTGTCATCACGAGGAAATCAACATATTCTTGTAGCTCTTCCTTGGTATGGCATACGGGCCAACTTAACAATTTCTCTCGATAAGCCTCGTAGATCTTGAACGCTTCGCCGTAGCGTTCCTTTAAGATTTTCCTCGCTCTCTTGTAGGCGTCGTCCGTCCTGAGTCCAAGTAGGCCGGATATCATCTTCGCTGCGAAGCCGCTTGTGTATTCACCGACGTAATACAGCTTATGGCTCGGGTTTACAGCCTCTTCGTCTATTAGCGCGTCAAAGGCGATCTCCCACTTAGGTAGTCCAAAATGTTACCGCTGAATATTGGAGGCTTGGGGATTGGGAGGGCCATTCTTCTCAGTATTTCGACCTGCTTTCTTTGGATATCGGAGCTCTCCTTCTGCATTTGTTGGAACAAGTGATCGCAGATGGTGTTTGAATGTGCGTGCGATGGTAATATTTCTGGCGCACCGGGCACATAAATAGAACTAAGGGGAGAACCAGTATTAATTTGTGTTGCCAAGCTAGACGAGGTTGTGACCTTCGGCAGGAATGGTTCGCCGCTGACGACTACGCGGGGATCTGGGTTTCCATAGGCGGTCGCCTGCGCTCTTGGGACGTCTGTTTCACTTATGGTCGGCGTATCTAGGTCTAAATGTGTAGGAAAGGACACTCTGTTTCTTCTTGACGGCAACTCATTTCTTGACTGAGTCAAAGTTTCCTTGCTTGCCGAGGATAGATAGTCTTCTGATCGCAAGGCGGCTTCGCTGATGTGAAGGCGTGCCTTATTCTCGAGCTGTACAGCAGATTCTTTATGAATGCCGGGTGACAATGGGGCTGAAGGGTCAGCGGTTTCACTACGGGCAGGAAGTTCCCATGGCAATCGATCAACGACTTCTTTATCGCGCGGATCGAAGCATTCTTCCTGAAGAATTTTTTGGACAGATTTAGCCGTTAATAGTTCTTCTTCTAGCCTTTCCCTTTCACTTATCCGTTCTAATTCGCGCTGTTGTATTTGCAACTCATCTTGGCGCCTCTCGGTTTCCTGTCGTTTTTGGAGTCCAATCATTCTTTGTTCTAGCTTCGCGGCTTCAATGGCGGCGAGCTTCGAGGATGTTGTTGAGCTCGTGCGGCCAGACTTATTTGAGCAAGATCTTTTGGATCGGCACGATCTTTGCGATAGCAGTTCAACGCGTTCTAATTCTAGGTCTTTAATATTTGCTTTAAGGTCTGCGAGACACTCCATGGCGGCGTTGTTTGTAATCGTGTACTCATCATGCGTTGTCTGCTCTGTGTCAACGAGCTCTAATCTTATTAATAGATCAGTCACGTTTTCCTGAATGGTCTTAAAGTTATTCAAATCAGCTTCAAGGCTGTCTTTTAGAAAGTTCAACTTAATGAGGTCCTCCCGTTCTCTCAGAGACGTGTTTGCGGTAGATATACGCAGCTTTAAGTCTTTGAGTGCTCGTTCTCGTTTTCTCGATGCCACTTCGAGGTCATATTCCAATCCCTTTTCAGTGCGGTTTCTGACGCGACCTTCCGAACGTGCTTCGCATAGTTTCTGGGAGACACCCTTTGTTGACTCATTCTCTGTATTTTCCACGCTATTTCCCAATTCAATCAAATTTCCTAGTTCGACTTCATGACTTAGTCTAGCGCTCATATTGAGTAAAAGGTTCACACTTTAGTTCAACGTTCTCACAAAGTTCTCGTGGGCTTTCACTGACTTCACGATCAATGCTTCCCTCGTTGTTGACTGTAATGGTTTCACGAAATTTCACGGCACGAATTCGACCACTTGTTGTGTACGCATAAAACTAGACTTTCACTGGTTCTGTTTTTTCTTCATCTGAGTATTATGGTCAACTGAAATTAATTTACAATCATAGCTCCATGAGATTTACGCGATATACAAGATTAATCATCAGTCATGCGGTCGATCTGGCACATGAATACCTACAATAGTCTCTTGACCTTTGAATGATCTCCGTACTAAATCACATCATTACGACGAGTACAATGATCACTTAAAAATCACTTACCAACGTTGGCGGGTTACAACGTGCCTTTCTAAATCCTTCATTCACAATCACAATTCCGTTTCACTATTCAATCACGTTTTCAAATCCAATAAAACTAAATTCGACTAAAATCACGAGACTTATCAGGAACAGCAAATTGTCAATCATCAGGAAACAAAACGAAAAACTTCCGTTGCAGTAACAGTAATAAACCTAATGCAATGGCACGATCCGTGGCATGTAGCCCAGTATTTCACGCATTGATCTTCGTGCCTACAGCAAGAATTGGAATGGGTAGTACATGCACTTACTTGAGAAACCGATGCACGCGTCGAATTATTACTTAGTAAATCGGGCAAACCTGGTCGGTATACTAACACGTCTAAAGAAATTTCAATGCCTGCAGTCTATTTGTTTTTTGCTAATATACACTATCAAATTTACAAAGAAATGAGAGGGGCTCTAATTTGCGAATACCCAAATTATCTTACGGTTTAGGCACGAAGATACGAAAACGTTTGTATGCTCTTCATTTTCCAATCTTCTTTCTTTTTTCCAACCTTTCCTTCTTTTCCCTTTGTCAATCTCAGTCACGCGTGGTTCTGATTGGCTGGCGCGTGACTCGAGGGTGAGCCTGGTGGCAGGCTAGAGATTTTTTCAGTAGAACTAGTAGAATATGAAGTGCTTCTTTCCTCACAGTTTACACCTTTTCTCATCTGCCCTTGATTCTTAAATTCGACAATCTACACTGTGTACGACTAAATTTTGGTTGCATAATTATGATGAACGACAACGAGCTAACGAGCTAGTATGCATAATTGTAAGCTATCATAATGGTCACGCGATTCAAGATTCACAGTCATGCGACGTCCAAACTGAATTACTTTTCCAAACTTGCAATGACCAAATCAGGCATAAATCATTTGAAACTCTTCTTTGCATGCTGACCAAACTGTGGTATTTAAAAATGTATTCATATATCCAAAAGGAGGTTTGTAAACTTTGCTTTAAGCGCGAGTGTTTTCCCGCCTCTATTAAATTTGCCAACGACTGCTTGTCTAAAATGCATCTAAAATCTGTTCTTTATGGCCGGATACAATTGAATCTTATTAAGAAATTCAGTCACTTCTATTACTGAATAAAACTCACCAGAATATTTAAGAATCTTGGCTTTGTACATAAGAGATTAAGGATCAAGCTGAACGGTGCAAGATTTCATTTTTATCTTACATGTCATAGGTCATGTGATCATGCCAAAGTAACTGATTGGATAGCTTGACAAAGCTCATACATAGCTCAAGATAAAATCAAGAGTTGTCGATTAACTGAATTTTATTTCCTGTGTCAAATAAATTTTCATGACAAAATATTACCAACCAGGGCTACACATGCAATGGCGGTTTCTTCTTTGACACCAAAGAATGTGAGTACAACATAACTTCGTGTAGATTATTTGGCATTTCAGTTTGAAATGAGATTTTTTACGTTTTTGTTGCCAAATATTTAGTGTATTTAACATTGGAGAACGAATTCTTCCTGCTGTACCAGATTTTTATACTAAACCTGAGAAAAACGTTGGGAGGTCGGAATTTCCACAGTACGCATGCTCAGCGATGAAATCTCGTTCTTGGCCTTAAAATATCTTTTTGCGCGATTTTTCCCTTCGAGAGATCTCATAAATATTTATTATTGCTGTAAAAGAAAAAAAAGGAGGTAAGTTTGTTGACAGGAATGTTTGGCGTGCCAAATCATTCTCTTCCAGCCATCATAGGTCAGCCGTCATAAAAATCGTCGTCTTTATTCAGGAATAACATACAACAAGACAAAAACTCCCCAACAATGACTGTATTTAGCACCAAAATCAAAACCCAAGAAATAAAAATAAGTATTAAAATTCTCATGACGCTAAGTGCACACACGAGGAAAAGAAGCATTCCAAGTATTCTCAAAAAGGCTGCAGTTCCATTAGTGTCTAATCAGCTCTCACGGTCTTCAAGAGGCCATTTCCGAGTTCATGTCTGCCTCCTCTTCAAAGCGAGTCTAAGTGCGAAGTTTTTGTGATGGTAATTAGTTCTACTTCACATATGAATGAAAACTAATTTTCATTACAAAAACTTCACACTTAGACTCGCTTTAAAGAGGAGGCATACATGAACTCGGAAATGACCTGCATGTATTAACTGTGGAGAAAGATCATCCTTTGCATTGAGCACTCTGCGCAGATAGCTTATCTCACATATCTCTTCCAACCAATAAAAAAGAATTGCGCGGAGAACAAATTTATCTGTCATTTTAAAATGGGGGCATTAAAGAGATGCACGAACGGAGATCCCCGGTGAATTTCTCAGCTAACTTTGGATTTTATAACCAACAGATTCAGTAAAGGTAAATTAACCATCGTTTCACAGATTTGCAAACTGACTTTTCAATCCTTCGTTGGTTAATTTCCCTTTATCACCTCTTTCCGTCGATGAAACCGAAGTTTTGTGTGTGTGACTCCTATAAATGCAGTATTATTTTACATTTGCTTTAGAAAAAAATCCCTTGATTCATGTTTTTATAAGGTCGTAGTCTCATAGTAGCTGCACTGAATTTTCT
>NC_090878.1:14867543-14880043 GCF_036669935.1 Montipora foliosa | reverse complement strand
AATTGCGGTGGACTCAGAGAGCATGCTCATAATAACGATATCCACTGTTATTCTCTGTGTACGCGGAGTTCGGTAACGCCTCTTAACGAGCTGGGCTCGTTTCAAGATTCGTTGGCATATGCGATCGATGACAACGACTGTGCTTCGTTCTTTGACTTCGGAAGTGCGTTGAAGTATTCCAAGATAGGCGATGGTCTTTGAGTCACCGAGATCCACTTGGAGTACCCGGAATATGATTGCTGAAGCACTATACAATGGCGCCATCATAACGCAAGAATTGGCTGGGTGTGTTATTTTCCAAAGTCTCTGAACACAAATACGAGAAATTGTCTTGAAAGCCACCCCAAGGAGCGGAGAAAATAGAGCGATCATCAGTTTGCCATTTTCGTTTTGTTTGTTAAACGCAGGATAACAAAACTGCTCAGTGGGATATGTTCTTCCTATACATAAATCATAAATTGGTACAAGTGAAAGGATCCATTTACGGAGACAATTGCGGTAGAGTCACACAGCATACTCATAATAGCGATATCCGCTGTTATTCTCTGGGTACGTGGAGTTCTGTAAAGCCCCCAAGGCGTTACAAGATTCGTTGGCATATGTGATCGATGACAACAACTGTGCTTCGTTCCATGACTTCGGCAACGCCGTGAATTATTCCAAGATAGGCAATGGTTTTTAGTTGCCGAGATCCACCTGCATAACCCCGAATATGATCGATGAGGCACCGTACAAAGGCGCCATCATAACGTAAGAATAAGCTGGGTGTGTTATTCTCTAAAGTCCCGGAACACAAACACGAGATGTTGTCTTAAAGGCCACCATTATGAGCGGAGAAAATAGAGCGATGATCAGTTTGCCTTTGCTTCAGCTTTCCAAATCTTTCACGGTGGTTATTCGACCTGTATCGACTCGTTTGATAAAATCAATCCCTGTATATATTATTTAGCAGCCAAGGGAAAGGCATAGATCATTTTTTCGGTAAACTTAAAGTGCACCTCACTTCAACTATTCTTCTTTACTCAGCTAAATATTTCCACCTTGAACAAGGATATTTTCCGATTTTCCCTGGAATTTTCACTTTTTGCTTGCCGAAAGTTACGTAAGTCAGCGAAAAATAGCCGAATAGCCGTACTGATTTTGACCAACGACGGAGCTGAAAGAGGCATGGGTCTACAGTGGTCTGTGATCGGTGTCACAAACTCTTTTGTAACGCAAAAAACTGTTAAAAACGCGAAAGCGAAGTAGTTTGTGATGTCAAATACAGAAATAGACGCATGACCTTTTCATCCCGGTCGTGGGCACACAATAAGTGAAATTTTGACGGGGAAATGGTAAAATGTGCTTGTTGAAGATGGAATAGTTATCTGAGAAAAGAATAATGTATGTAGACTTAGGATAATTTCATTCGTTCATCGGGCTTGAAATATATTGTTTCGTTTACTATCATTGCAAACTGTGGACTTTCATTTAATGATAATAATGATAATAATGATGATGATGATAATGATAGAGATGATGAATGTTAAGGACGGTGCCTACTAATTCAAAGGTATTTTTGCCCCAGTGTATGATTATGCAGAAAATGTAGATCTTAACAAGTGTTATTGAAATCCAAAAAGAAAATTGGAGGTAACCACGCGTTTTTCAAAGATAAATGATGAATAATATTTGTAAAAAACTTTTAAATACAAAGCAATGTATGGCGTTCTTTCTCAAATTGAAGCTTAATTATCGCTCAAAAACTAATGCATGGTTGCCCCCAGTTTTCTCTTTGGATACCAAGAGTACTTACTAAGATCTACTATTTCCGGATAGTTTTAAACCGCGCAAAGATATCCCTGTATTAATAAACACCACCCATAAAAAAATAAGAGTATCTCGAGATGCGCAGAACGTATGCGCAATAACAATAGCGCGTGCTTTCATATTTCCCAGGCTTTCCCAGTGTTTGAGGGACCGAGTCAGCAATCGGAAGATGACATATACGATTCGAGTTCGGAGCAATTTTCCGAGTATTGCCGTGTCCCCAGTCCCTTCGCACGAATGTTCTATTTCGAAACAAACTACAGTATACCACATTCAACATTTGTACGTTTTCTTCCTAGGATCTTCGAAGCTCTTTCAAAAGTTCTTCGTTGGATTCGTTGGAATAAAGTTGAAAGAATTTCACTCTTCATCGTTTAGGAAGTTCACAACCGTTTTAGTTTTGCCTCGATTTCTTGGTTGTTTACCGTTTCATTTGTTATTGATGTTTTGGAATGAGAAGTAAACTTCGATGCCCTTTTTTCATACTCTGTACGTATTAACTACTTTTTAAATAAAAATATGTCATACAGTAAAACTTAACAATGAAAGTGTGATTTAGTAAATCAGTTTGTAAATGGAGATTGATCACTCTTTGTAAACGATCGATAGTACAACTCCTTCTCATACTCAAAAATGGGAATGGGATACTTTTATATTGGCGGGCTTTGTTCCACGGACGAAGACTGCTTTCAGATTCATCTGTAGTTATGATTTTGCAATAATTTCTCCAAACGTTTGAGCACTTCTTTTGAAAGACGGTAGAGTAGTGATAAATGAAAAAAAAAAAATGAATTCAGCCGAACAAATCTTGAGGAAAAAAATAGCCCTACACAGCTATACATAGCTTTCCAGGCTATACATGGCCCTCCACAGCCATACATGGCCCTCCACAGCTATGCATGGCCCTACACAGCTATACATGGCCTTCCACAGCTATACCTAGCACTCCACAGCTATATATGGCCCTACACAGCTATACATGGCCTTATATAGCTACACATGGCCCTACACAGCTATACATAGCACTCCATAGCTATACATGGCCCTACATAGCTATACATGGCCTTATATAGCTATACATGGCCATCCAAGGCTAAACATGGCCCTACACAGCTATACAGGGCCCTCCACAGCTATACATAGCACTCCACAGCTATACATGGCCCTCCACAGCTATCTGTACATGGCCCTCCACAGCTATACATAGCCCTCCACAGCTATACATGGCCCTCCACAGCGTTACATATCCCTTGACAGCTTTACATAGCCTGCCACAGCTATACATGACCCTGCACAGTTAGACATGGCCCAACACAGCTATACATGGTACTCCACAGCTATACATGGCCCTCCACAGCTATACATGGCCTTACACAACCATATATGGCCATCCAAGGCTTGGTCCGCACTTAATGACTATGTGGATCAATAGTTGCTAATCCAGTAATTTACAGACTCGTACCTAGACCTTCACGATTTGAAATTAGTTTTGTCATATACATTTCGCCGTTAAAAGTAACATATAAAACTTTAAGGTAAAAAGCTGTTAAAATGAGTCTAAAAGTTTTTGATCTGTTTAATCATCATCATCACTCTGATGTTCAAACAGATAGAAAACTTTTAGACTCATCATTTTAACAGCTTTTTTACCTATGAGCATACTATAGTATTTGCACTTTTTAATAAACGTAGCGGTCAAGGGTTATGTATGGCCATGTATACCTCTCTAGGGTTATGTATGGCCGTGTGTTCCTGTGTAGGGTTATTTATGGCCATATATACTTGTGTAGGGTTATGTATGGCCATGTATACCTGTGTAGGGTTATGTATGGCCATGTATACTTGTATACCCCTATATAGGGCTTAGTCAAACCACTATATGGTAGTTACAAAAAGTATCTACGCCGGAGAGACTCTGGGATAATAGACTTCAACAATTTTTTTGATTGATCGCTTGCATAACAATGGCAGTCCAAGAGGAAGTCCCTAAGTAGTATGAAGAAAGACCAGAATCCACTAATGGAGACAACTGCGGTGGACTCATAGAGCATGCTCATAATAGCGATATCCGCTGTTATTCTCTCAGTGCGCGGAGTTCGGTAACGCCCCCAGGGAGCTGAGGCTCGTTTCAAGATTCGTTGGCATATGTGATCGATAACAACAACTGTGCTTCGTTCTATGACTTCGGCAACGCTGTGAATTGTTCCAAGATAGGCAATGGCTTTTAAGTTGCCGAGATCCACCTGCAAAACCCGGAGTATGATCGCTGAGGCACTATACAATGGCGCCATCATAACGTAAGAATAAGCTGGGTGTGTTATTCTCCAAAGTCTCTGAACACAAATACGAGATGTTGTCTTAAAGATGACCGCAATGAGCGGAGAAAATAGAGCGATGATCATTTTGCCTTTTTCGTTTTGTTTGTTATACATAGTATAAATAAATAAAGTGATAATGGTACTCGCTATAAATGGTAAACAATAAGTGTCTGAAAAAAAGATGAAAACAGCGCGCTTTTGTCGCTTTGAGTGAAGGCACAGATGATTTGTTAACAAGTAGTTGTGGCCAAAAATACCCATGACAAAGAGAATGTTTAGAGGGATGACTTGTTCCCTGGAAAGCGGGAACGATTTACTGATTCCTAGAGCTTGAAAAGTCACTCGGTACAATGAATCCAAGAAATACATGCCTATGCAACATAGAAAAAGTTTTTTCTTCACTCCTGACAGTTGATATGGACGGAACAGAACTAGCGCGAGCAAAAACACCCAGATGTATAAAAAGAAGCAAGAGATGATATTACAAGTCACCTGCATGCATTGTAACTTTAGCGGAATAAAGGCTTTTGGTTGAAAATGGCAGTTTAGAAAAGTTTTATAGCTAAGACAAGAGATCATTGTGAACATCATGCCAATGGCGATGGCTGAGAGAAGCGAAATCGAAGCACCGACCACCGTTGACTTACACACTGTTCGCAAAGCAGATTGTCTAAGCTGCTTCCAGGACATGGCTTGTTCGAGATGCGTTTTCTGAATTTCGTTTTGTTCTTCGATATCTCCGAGGGAACAAGCGTCTAAAGAAACCGCCTTAACTCCACAGGAAGCTGGTAAGAAATCATCCACTGTGACCTCTGTGTCACTGTATTCCTGATAAATAATTTCGTCCACTGGTTGAGCGTACCATTCTCGGCCTGTATTCTGCAAAAGGTCGTATTCTAAGGTTTCTTGACTGTATTCAGGGTCCTTTGGGCTGTATTGTTCGGATACACTACGTGTAAAACTAAAGATGATGTGTCCAAACACTTCGATACCTGTGCGTCCTGCCATTTAGTTCTTTTAAGGAAAGTTAATCACGCTATTATATTTCAAAAAACTGAATTCCTTGCCTTTAGTCCAAGGAAAATTTGTTTACGCAAGAAGCTAATCTTGATAACTAAAAGCTGCTGCTTGACATCTTCAATACGGTGATTTATTATTCCGAATTACTCTTCCGCCCACGTGAATCACTTTCGTTTACGTCGAAGGGTTCAGATTGTTGTTGAAACATCCATGCTTTCTGAATTCATCTTAGGTTTTGTTTTGCGAACTGAAACGCTGCAAATCGAACGCTACTTTCCCAAACTCGCTAACGGTTCATTAGTACTGTTACATTGTGCTTTCATGTGCTCTCTTGGTTTCTGGATTTGCCCATGATGCACGGCGCTCGAGTTTTTATGTAGGAAATCGTATGAACGCGAGTGCATTTCACGATTTATGGGCACGAGTGATGTTTTGAAGGTTCTCAAAATTGCACGAATCGTTGGTGAGTGATCACGAAATTCACGTTCATACGGTTTTTTCATAATAAAGTCAACCAAATCGCTCCATTGCTTCTCTTTGCATGGCAACTTCTGTATTGCAGGCTTAATTTTCTTAACATTTCTCAAGCGAAGTTACTTTTCTTCCCAACTGCTACGCAACTCACTTCCGAGTTAAAAATTATAAAAATGTTCACTGGTTATATACAGTTAAAACTTTCGAGCTTTCGGCTGTCAGGCTACAGCCTTCAATGGAAATGAATGGAAAAAATGACAACTACAATAAATACAAAAATAGGTGAAATTATAAAAAGAATATTAAAACGGGAAAAAATGTGTCAAAAAAACTAATTGTTCTTTTTATAGTCTCACCTATTTTTGTATATATTGTAGTTGTCATTTTTTCCATTCATTTCCATTGAAGGCTGTAGCCTGACAGCCGAAAGGTCCAAAGTTTTAACTGTATATAGCCAGTGAACGTTTTTATAAGTTTTAATATGTTTTGCCCTGGCTACGGTTCCTCTATTTTTACTTCCGAGTGTTACACACACAAGACCGTATTGGAACAGGAGAAACCGTTTCTTTGCCTGCCTCTTCAAGAACTAACGGACTCGGAAATTTTTGCACCATCAAATACCAAAATCACGTTTGTCACAATTCAGAAGTAATTGTATGTAATTATTGACCTGCCTTGTAATTCAGTTTATGGTGCAAAAACGATGAATAAACGATCATCATCATCATCATCATCATCATTATTATTATTATTATTATTATTATTATTATTATTATTATTATTATTATTATTATTATTATTATTGCATTCGTCTTCAGTTGACCAATCAGAAACGTGATATTTTGGTAAGTATATTACAATGATACTACGAGGGCACGCTGGATATGAAGTGATAGATAACCAACTAAGCGCGTAGCGCCGAGTTGGTTATAATCATTTTATATCCAGGAAGCCCGAGTAGAATAATTGTTTTACTAAAACTTCAGGATCAACAATTCTTCTTTGATGTTCTCGGGATAGTATTGTCGACTAAAGCATCGATTTCTGCCTCAGTTAATTCCCGTCTAAAACGGCTTTTGTCAGCCATTTCTTTCTTACAGTCCGCTTGCTTTAGTGTGCGACGCGTTTCTTGACCATATTAGGTACAGCATGTATATGAACTGTTAGCTCGTGTCCGGCGAGCCAGCCAATGAAAATACTGGAAATCTGATATCAGTAGTTAAGTTTTTAATAAAATAGGATATAATATAAAATTGAACGATGAGAATTCAATGGGCAAATTGCCGGACATATTTACATCCAATGAAGTTGATTTGCGAGACTGAGAAGTGCAGAATACTGACCCGGCCACTATGGTGTTTTTGTAACCAGACATCGTTTGAAGAACGAGGCATATAACAATTAGCCAGTATGAAAACTCCGAAATGCAAATTGCGTTCATAAATGCGAGAATCATAGCTTCACTTGATTTCATATCCGCAGTTCATATATGATCCATTTCATATATCATTTCATCGTTCATTCATTCCTCACGGGAACATTGGAACCCACAAATGAACAGCTCCCAACGTCAGTGGCTTCATAGCTCAGTTGGTTAGAGCGTCGCACCGGTATAGCGAGGTCACGGCTTCAAACCCCATTGAAGTCCTAATTTTTTCAAGCTTCTTTACGAAATTGCAAAAATTGTGTTCATAACTGCGAGGATCATAGCTTCACTTGACATATGCATAATACTCTTTGTTTGTCCCTCCCAAATTTTGCATAAGCATTGTTTCCAGTTTCTCTTCGGACCACTGTAAGTGCCAAGAGAAAATAAAAAGAATGCTTATGCAAACTTTTGGAGAGACAAAGAAAGAGTGTTATGGTATTTTGGGTTCTGGTTAATACGCGCCATTCATATGCAAATAAGTGGCCTGGTATATAACTCAAGGATTGTTTTCCAGAGAACACGGTGCTAATGCCATCAAGGGACCCACCTTTCATGTCACCTTTAGTAAAACACCTTCTAAAACGCAGGAAAGCGCGTTCTTCGGAAAGGAGGACATGAACAAAATCCCAATGTTACTATACTCCAGGAGAGAATTAATAAGCTGATTAAGGAAAACCAACTTCAGGCTGTTAAACTTGAAGCGAATAAGCATGATATGGGGACCAGATCATGGTGGTCTACCATTAACTCTACCACTGGGAGAATGTCAGGTTGGCCTTAAAATCTGTTTTTGCGCGATTTTTGTTACTGGGTTGCCAGTATGACAAACCCAGTAGGAATCTGCGTTTATTTCGTCGTTTTTTTATTTTTTTCCGTGTCGGTAAAAGTCTTGCCTGTCACTCCCCTGCTAAGTGGTGGCTTTGTGCATAGAGCCTTCTGCGCGTATTTTCTTAGGATCGAGAGGGTAGTGGGAAATGCGTAGATTTCTATGGTGGACACAGTAGAACGATTAACTTAACCGGCAATGGCGTCGAAAGTCATGTAACGCGAATGGCGTTTTAGTGGATCTTTGAACAAAATATACCCTTATGAAGCTCAACAATGGCAAGTAAATTGGATATACAGGCGGTGGAATCTTAAAAGCGACGAGTAATGGACTTCGACAACAATCTATCGCCCGTCGAGCCGAAATCAAAGTGAGCTGTATTTACCTGATTTACCTTGACACGATTGAGTTTCTTGCCTTCACGCACGCAATGAAATAGGAAGAGGTTTTCGCCTCTTAGAGCAAATATGTTGTTTGTTTCAATAAATTTTTCGCTGGAAAAGGATTCTGTGGTATTTTCTGCCTTTGTGAATTATAATATGTTGTGTATTGAATTTCCGAGCTTAAGGTTGAAATGCGATATGGGAGAAGTTTTTTTAGTATTGCTCTGTAAGCAGGAAGGGTTCACAGGCCTGTTGGAAGCGTGCTTGAGGTTCAACAAAATGAGCCCCAAAATCAGTGAAAAATTGTGACGCAGATGAATAATAAAGTAGCTGCCATTTCCAAAATGATGAAATTACCTGGTGATAAATAACGTCGAACGCGTCTTGGAGAGTAAATTTTGAACTTTGCATAAACAAGAGTTGGGCGATTGTGATCTTTGTTTTGACTTCGCTCATTTCATTGTCAAACTTTATAACACTTAACAGAAAAAGAAAATTACGAAAACCCGGTATCTTGCCATCATTTGACACAGATGCTTCACTGTTTGGCAAGTAAACATGCCGCGGTAACTTAATCACGGCGCCCGCTGAATTCTGGCGATGTCACTTTCGATTTTGCGATTTATTTGTGCAGCCAAAACGTACAATAACAAAACTGAACGTTGCAAAAAAAACTCCCAAAATGTTTGTCGCTGATCGTAACTGTTTATATTCTATATTCACGGTTCAAAATGAATGTTGTTTTCATGTCGTAAATATGTTATTCTCGAGCGACCGTCCTGGAAACTTCCTTCTGCTCTTTCTGAAAACTGTGTATCAATATTTATTTACTTTTGCATCAATACTTGTTTTTGCATAAAGCAAGCTAACAAAATCTGTATCTTGGTGAGTTCGCATTTGTTAGCGTTAATAGTATTTTAGGTCCGATGCTTCAATTTATGAGGGGTATATTGTTTTGGTCTCCCATCTAAACACTAACCCCGCCGAATAGGATTAACTTCAGTGAACTTCGGTATTACAAAGCTGTCAGATGCTCAGAGGGCACGCTTAAACTTGTGGTGAAAAGAAGTTTATCAACATGTCAGCCCAGAAGCCAATATTTCTCACTCCCCATTTATTTTCTTCAATCTTTCTGGATTCAGTACTTTGCTAGTAACCACATATCTTCTCAGAATATTTACCCAAGACTTCTACCATGGCACTACAATGATAGACAATACCAAAACAATATCGTGCACTGTTAGAGCTACATATTACGCAAGGGCAGATCTATTTCGTCTTACAAACGTGTGAGGACCTGTGAGCCAAAGCGCCTCTTCTGGTATGACTTCTTAATGACCCCCCAACTTGAAAAAAAATGTCTGGAACGGTGCACGTACCACAGGCAACCCAGTGTACCCTCACGGAGGGTCTAGTCCTTCGAGAGATCTCGTAAATATTTATTATTGCTTTAAAAGAAAAAAAAAGGAGGCAAGTTTGTTGACGGGAATGTTTGGCGTGCCAAATCATTCTGTTCCAGCCGTCATAGGTCAGCCGCCATAAAAATCGTTGACTTTATTCAGGAATAAAATACAACAAGACAAAAACTCCCCAACAATGACTGTATTTAGCACCAAAATCAAAACCCAAGAAATAAAAATAAGTATTAGAATTCTCATGAGGCTAAGTGCACACACGAAGAAAAGAAGCATTCAAAATATTCTCAAAAAAGGCTGCAGTTCCATTAGTGTCTAACCAGCTCCCACGGTCTTCAATGGGCCATTTCCGAGTTCATGTCTGCCTCCTCTTCACAGCGAGTCTAAGTGAAGAAGTTTTTGTGATGGTAAACTTATCACGTAGACTCGCTTTGAAGAGGAGGCAGACATGAACTCGGAAATCAGTGACCTGCATGTATTAACTGTGGAGAAAGATCTTCCTTTGCAATGAGGACTGTAGATAGGTTCAGTAGACCTTCACATATGTCTTATAACCAATAGAAAAGAATTGCAAGGAGAACGAATTTTATCTGTCATTTTTAAATGGGAGCATTAAAGAAAACCGTCCTAGGCTGTTTAAAGAGATGCACGAACTGAGATCCCCGGTGAATTTGTCATTTTATACCCAAACAGATTATAAAGGTAAATTAACCATCGTTTCACAGATTTGAAAGCTGACGTTTCAATCCCTCGTTGGTTAATTTGCCTTTATCAGCTCTTTCCGTCGATGAAACGTAAGTTTTGTGCGTGTGACTCCTATCCAATGCAGCAGTAATTTACATTTTCTTTAAAAAAAATCTCTTGATTCATGTTTTTATGAGGTCGTAGTCTGATAGTAGCTGCAATAAGCTATTCAATTTTCCCGTCACAATTGATAGAAATGGCCATAGTACTACAGAAAACTCGTTAAACCAAGGGCATTGAACTAGAATCAATCGAGTCGGAAATTCATCCGGCGCAGAGCAGGAATGAAATGCTGTGGAGGGAATGGCAGCTCCAAGAAATCTCCTAGGTCACAGGATTGAAGCATTTGAGCTAATTTCGAAAAAATACAGCTTCAACTCCTGCTGAGTGGTAACACTTTTGTTGGTTTGTTGTCTCAAAGATTTACGAGATGACGTTTCTAGCGTTCGTCCTTCTTTAGAGCAAATTCGAACTCGCAAATCTTTCTTACTTTGGTTTCCGTTTATTAACTCCCTTAATAAAATCTATTTTTTAAATGTTACTCTCCATCAATGCAGCATCAATGTTTCTTTAGAAATTAAGCCCTTGCTTCATGAATTAAAATCGTATTTTTGTAATATTAGGATCGCTGGGGAATATTCAATAGCTGCGATAAGCTACTCGATTTTCTCGTCACAGTTGGTATCAAGGGCCACAGTTCAGCGCA
This sequence comes from Montipora foliosa, assembly GCF_036669935.1. Classification (NCBI taxonomy): domain Eukaryota; kingdom Metazoa; phylum Cnidaria; class Anthozoa; order Scleractinia; family Acroporidae; genus Montipora; species Montipora foliosa. The sequence continues at coordinate 14,868,919 of NC_090878.1, read as the reverse complement.
TCGCGGAAGAGCTGAAGAAGAACACCCGTAAAAGCCAAGCCATTGAACTAAAATGATTAATGCAAGTCGGCATTTATCCCACTCACTGCCAGGACTGAAATCAGTGCTGAGGGGATGGCACCTTCTACGAGCAGGATTCTAGAATCTGAGCTAATTTTTGAAAGATTACAGGTTCAACTCAGCACTTCGGATTTTCCTAAGTATGTATATATTATAGTCACCATCGATAAATACACTTCTCTGTTCACCTACTGGCTTAAAATCTTCTTCACAATACAAGTCTATTATTTTAAGAAAATGGCATTTTGCAAGGAACTTGATGCAAAGGATCCTCAAATCGTGCCTGGACTAAAGTAAAAAGATTTTGACTCGTCCAAACAGCCAATGGTAAAACGTTCAACATAGCAACAAGAATGTGTCTTCTCCAGTCCTTTCTCCAAACTGCCATGACGGCCAAATTCTGGTATCGCGTTTCAATCGCCAAAGACAAACTTGTGAAAAGCCACTCGATGACTAATGGAACTGCAGTCATCTCGGTAAACGATTGGAAAACTGCCCAGTGGGATAAGTTCTTCATATAAATGAATTGGTACAAATGAAAGAATCCATTGATGGAGACAATTGCGGTGGACTCATAGAGCATGCTCATGATGGCGATGTCCGCTGTTATTCTCTCGGTACGCGGAGTTCGGTAGCGCCCCCAAGGAACTGAGGTTCGTTTCAAGATTTGTTGGCATATGTGATCGATGACAACAACTATGCTTCGTTCTATGACTTCGGCAACGCCGTGAATTATTCCAAGATAGGCGATGGCTTTTAAGTTACCGAGATCTACCTGCATAACACGGAACATGATCGCTGAGGCACCATACACTGGCGCCATCATAACGTAAGAATAAGCTGGGTGTGTTATTCTCCAAAGTCTCTGAAGACAAATACGAGATGATGTCTTGAAGGCTACCCCAATGAGTGGAGAAAATAGAGCGATGATCAGTTTGCCTTGTTCGTTTTGTTTTATATACGCAGGATAAATAACTGAAGAAACAATGATACCCGCTGTAAAAGGTAAACAATAAATGGCTGAAAAGAGCAAGAAAACAGCACATTTTTGTCGCTTTGAATGAAGGCAGAGATTATTTGCTAACAAGTAGTTGTGACCCAAAATACTTATGACAAAGAGACTGAATAGAGGGATGACTTGTTCCTTGGAAAGCGGTAACGTTTTAGTGATTCCAAGAGCTTGTAAAGTCACTCGATACAGTGAATCCAAGAAGTAAATCAACATGCAACATAGAAAGAGTTTTTTCCTCACTCCTGACAGTTGATATGAACGAAAAAGAACTAGCGCTAGGAGAAACACCCAAATATACAAAAAA
>NC_090878.1:14852543-14857543 GCF_036669935.1 Montipora foliosa | reverse complement strand
ATCTACGCCGGAGAGACTCTGGGATAATGGACTTCAACAATTTTTTTGATTGATCGCTTGCATAACAATGGCAGTCCAAGAGGAAGTCCCTAAGTAATATGAAGAAGTGCCGCACCGGAAACCTTAGAATTTGTAGGGAGATTCGAAATCCAAATCTAGTTTTAGGGTTCTTCGTTTTTTCTACCGTCCCTGTTTTCCCTTATAACTTAAAGCACTTAAGAAACATTTGATGACCCATACTAATTTTCTGTCGGTCTGTACCTGGACTTTTTTCTTCTGTTCTCATTAACAATATAATAGTCGTGTGTAAATATTATTTATACTGTGAACGAAAAAATAACTTGAATTTGAGTTTGAAAGCCAGGTCACTGAATTAGAATGATTCGAGTCGAGCATTGATCCGTTGCACTTCCAGGACTATAATCAGTGCTGAGAGGATGTTACCTTTCACGACTTCCCTCACAGGATTCTAGAATCCGAGCTAATTTCAAAAGATTACAAGTTCAATTGACGTTGATAACCTTCAGATTTTTTTCTAAGTATGTTCCAGTCATCATCGATAAATAGACATCTCTGTTCATATAGTGGCTTATAATCTTCTTCACAATGAAAGTTTATTATTTTAAGAAAATGGCATTTTCCAAGGAAGTTGATGCGAAGGATCATCAAATCGTGCCTGGACTAAAGGGAAAAGAGCTTGACTCGCCCAAACAGCCAATGGTAAAAGGTTCAACACAGCAACTAGAATGTGTCTTCTCCAGTCCTTTCTCCAAATTGTCATGACAGCCAAATTCTGGAATCGCGTTTCAATGGCCAAGGACATACTTGTAAAAAGCCATTCGATCACTAATGGAACTGCAGTCAACTTGGTAAAGGATAGCAAAAACTCAGGGCCACCCAACGTCAATTTTCGGAAAATATCTGTTCGATAGACGATTTGACATCTAGAATTTTCGGAACATTTGTTGTAAAATTTCTTGCTTGCCTGCCTCTTCTAGGATTTTCGAACATTTGAAAAATGGTATATTTGCCCATTTTTAACGGATTTTTACCCTAAAAAGGTAACCTAGAATTTTCGGGAACCTTTTTTCTGGCTGAAATTTTCGAAAAGGTAAGTTTTGATCCCTATAATTTTCGGTTCACTAGACTTTCAGCTAGGAAATCCGAACAGATCAAAACTTTTTAGGGGATAAAAATATACCTATATCTACCGTTTTAATTCTAAAATACGTTTAACAATGCTATGTTTAAGTGGTTTTGAACTATATTCTCGTTGGGTGCCCTTCAAAACTGCCCAGTTGGATATGTTCTTCATGTAAATGAATTGGTACAAATGAAAGAATCCATTGATGGAGACAATTGCGGTGGAATCATAGAGCATGCTCATAATAGCGATATCCGCTGTTATTCTCTCGGTACGCGGAGTTCGGTAACGCCCCCAAGGAGCTGAGGCTCGTTTCAAGATTCATTGGCATATGTGATCGATGACAACAACTGTGCTTCGTTCTATGACTTCGGCAACGCCATGAATTATTCCAAGATAGGCAATGGCTTTTACGTTTGTGAGATCCACCTGCAAAACCCGGAGTATGATCGCTGAGGCACTGTACAATGGCGCCATCATAACGTAAGAATAAGCTGGGTGTGTTATTCTCTGAACACAAATACGAGATGTTGTCTTAAAGATGACCGCAATGAGCGGAGAAAATAGAGCGATGATCATTTTGCCTTTTTCGTTTTGTTTGTTATACATAGTATAAATAAATAAAGTGATAATGGCACTCGCTGTAAATGGTAAACAATAAATGACTGAAAAATGCATGAAAACAGCGCGCTTTTGTCGCTTTGAGTGAAGGCACAGATGATTTGTTAACAAGTAGTTGTGGCCAAAAATACCCATGACAAAGAGAATGTTTAGAGGGATGTCTTGTTCCCTGGAAAGCGGGAACGATTTACTGATTCCTAGAGCTTGTAAAGTCACTCGGTACAATGAATCCAAGAAATACATGGATAAGTATACAACATAGAAAAAGTTTTTTCTTCACTCCTGACAGTTGATATGGACGGAACAGAACTAGCGCGAGCAAAAACACCCAAATGTATAAAAAGAAGCAAGAGATGATATTACAAGTCACCTGCATCCATTGTAACTTTAGCGGAATGAAGGCTTTTGGTTGAAAATGGCAGTTTAGAAAAGTTTTATTGCTAAGATAAGAGATCATTGTGAACATCATGCCAATGGCGATGGCTGAGAGAAGCGAAATCGAAGCACCGACCACCGTTGACTTACACACTGTTCGCAAAGCAGATGGTCTAAGCTGCTTCCAGGACATGGCTTGTTCGAGATGCGTTTTCTGAATTTCGTTTTGTTCTTCGATATCTCCGAGGGAACAAGCGTCTAAAGAAACCGCCTTAACTCCACAGGAAGCTGGTAAGAAATCATCCACTGTGACCTCTGTGTCATTGTATTCCTGATAAATAATTTCGTCCACTGGTTGAGCGTACCATTCTCGGCCTGTATTCTGCAAAAGGTCGTATTCTAAGGTTTCTTGACTGTATTCAGGGTCCTTTGGGCTGTATTGTTCGGATACACTACGTGTAAAACTAAAGATGATGTGTCCAAACACTTCGATACCTGTGCGTCCTGCCATTTAGTTCTTTTAAGGAAAATTAATCACGCTATTATATTTCAAAAAACTGAATTCCTTGCCTTTAGTCCAAGGAAAATTTGTTTACGCAAGAAGCTAATCTTGATAACTAAAAGCTGCTGCTTGACATCTTCAATACGGTAATTTATTATTCCGAATTACTCTTCCGCCCACGTGAATCACTTTCGTTTACGTCGAAGGGTTCAGATTGTTGTTGAAACATCCATGCTTTCTGAATTCATCTTAGGTTTTGTTTTGCGAACTGAAACGCTGCAAATCGAACGCTACTTTCCCAAACTCGCTAACGGTTCATTAGTACTGTTACATTGTGCTTTCATGTGCTCTCTTGGTTTCTGGATTTGCCATGATGCACGGCGCTCGAGTTTTTATGTAGGAAATCGTATGAACGCGAGTGCATTTCACGATTTATGGGCACGAGTGATGTTTTGAAGGTTCTCAAAATTGTACGAATCGTTGGTGAGTGATCACGAAATTCACGTTCATACGGTTTTTTCATAATAAAGTCAACCAAATCGCTCCATTGCTTCTCTTTGCATGGCAACTTCCGTATTGCAGGCTTAATTTTCTTAACATTTCTCAAGCGAAGTTACTTTTCTTCCCAACTGCTACGCAACTCACTTCCGAGTTAAAAATTATAAAAATGTTCACTGGTTATATACAGTTAAAACTTTCGAGCTTTCGGCTGTCAGGCTACAGCCTTCAATGGAAATGAATGGAAAAAATGACAACTCTGATTCCCAGAGCTTGTAAAGTCACTCGATACAGTGAATCCAAGAAGTACATCAATATGCAACATAGAAAGAAATCAAAGCACCGACGACCGTTGACTCACACACTGTTCGATATCTCCGAGGGAACAAGCGTCTAAAGAAACCGCCTTAACTCCACAGGAAGCTGGTAAGAAATCATCCACTGTGACCTCTGTGTCACTGTATTCCTGATAAATAATCTCGTCCACTGGTTGAGCGTACCATTCTCGGCCTGTATTCTGCAAAAGGCTGTATTCTAAGGTTTCTTGACTATATTCAGGGTTCTTTGGGCTGTATTGTTGGGATACACTTCGTGTAAAATGAAAGATGATCTGTCCAAGCGCTTCGATGCATGTGCGTTCGTCCATTTTATACTCGCTGCACGGAAAGGAAGGTTTTATCGATAAGTGTAATCAAGACTCTCATTTTAATGATTGGATTGTCTTCCTCCCTCGTGTCTTGCTTTCGTTTACGTAGACGGTTTAAGAGTAGCGCTGTCGTGCTGTCATCTACTTCTGAAACTCTGAGTGAAGTACTGCAAGGCAGCTCACGTACTTCTCATCTTGTTGACAGACGTTAGCCGACTAGAAAACCCTTCCTACATTAGCCAAATCCGCAATGAGGTTTTATTGATAGTTGCTTACTCTTTTCCATGATGTAAGTATCAGTTACAGGGTCGTTAATCAACTTTAAGAATTCGATCAACGAGTTGAGATTTGTTTGTTTTTATTAAAGAATTAATCTGGTTGGAGATTTGTTACACATTTTCGCAAATCTGTTGTAGTCGTCAGAATTTCCCTACACCACAAGGTTATAATGATGATGATGATCATAATAATAATAATAATAATAATAATAATAATAATAATAATAATAATAACCAGTTGCTAACCAACTGTCAGAAGTGGATCATATCACAGAACTGTGAAATCACCAAAAAATTCTACAGTTTAAGACAATGAAACACATTTTTTTTTTCTTTTTTTAGGCCAGGAACTGTTGCCTAGACACTGTCCGCAGCAAGTTTCAAAACAAATTGTAAACTGGAAAGCTATTCAATACAACAGATAATAATAATAATAATAATAATAATAATAATAATAATGATAATAATAATAATAATAATAACAATTATGATACGACAGATACTCTAAATACATTATTATATATTTACAATATCAAACTAGATAGTTAAAAAGGGGGTAAAAAGTAAAGCTAAATGATAGTTAAAATAGTTAGGCAGAATTAGAAAATCATTGCTGTAGTGTTCTCCAGAGTGAGCTCTGCATCAATTACATAGTGAGAGTTCGCTTCCTACTTCTTGATCCCCTCAGCCAAAGAAACGCAGAGGGCAAGATGGCGATAAATATCAAACTAGGCGATCAATAATAATAGTAGTAGTAGTAGTAATTATTATTATTATTTAATAATAATAATAATAATAATAATAACACATTTTATATAGCGCTGCTGTCGATGACAATGATCAGAGCGTTGAAACTGCGGTAAATCTTATAAAAGAATATAAGTATCGCTTATCCAAGGCCGTTATGTATAAATTCGCGTAACTTACGCCCACTTG
>NC_090878.1:14840043-14845043 GCF_036669935.1 Montipora foliosa | reverse complement strand
TACATGGTCTTACACAACCATACATGGCCATCCAAGGCTTGGTCCGCACTTAATGACTATGTGGATCAATAGTTGCTAATCCAGTAATTTACAGACTCGTACCTAGACCTTCACGATTTGAAATTAGTTTTGTCATATACATGTCGCCGTTAAAAGTAACATATAAAACTTTAAGGTAAAAAGCTGTTAAAATGAGTCTAAAAGTTTTTGATCTGTTTAATCATCATCATCACTCTGATGTTCAAACAGATAGAAAACTTTTAGACTCATCATTTTAACAGCTTTTTACCTATGAGCATACTATAGTATTTGCACTTTTTAATAAACGTAGCGGTCAAGGGTTATGTATGGCCATGTATACCTCTCTAGGGTTATGTATGGCCGTGTGTTCCTGTGTAGGGTTATTTATGGATATATATACTTGTGTAGGGTTATGTATGGCCATGTATACCTGTGTAGGGTTATGTATGGCCATGTATACTTGTATACCCCTATATAGGGCTTAGTCAAACCACTATATGGTAGTTACAAAAAGTATCTACGCCGGAGAGACTCTGGGATAATAGACTTCAACAATTTTTTTGATTGATCGGTTGCATAACAATGGCAGTCCAAGAGGAAGTCCCCAAGTAATATGAAGAAAGACCAGAATCCATTGATGGAGACAACTGCGGTGGACTCATAGAGCATGCTCATAATAGCGATATCCGCTGTTATTCTCTCAGTGCGCGGAGTTCGGTAACGCCCCCAAGGAACTGAGGCTCTTTTCAAGATTCGTTGACATATGTGATCGATGACAACAACTGTGCTTCGTTCTATGACTCCGGCAACGCCGTGAATTGGCCAAGATAGGCGATGGCTTTTAAGTTGCCGAGATCCACCTGCAAAACCCGGAGTATGATCGCTGAGGCACTATACAATGGCGCCATCATAACGTAAGAATAAGCTGGGTGTGTTATTCTCCAAAGTCTCTGAACACAAATACGAGATATTGTCTTAAAGATGACCGCAATGAGCGGAGAAAATAGAGCGATGAGCATTTTGCCTTTTTTGTTTTGTTTGTTATACATAGTATAAATAAATAAAGTGATAATGGTACTCGCTATAAATGGTAAACAATAAGTGACTGAAAAAAGGATGAAAACAGCGCGCTTTTGTCGCTTTGAGTGAAGGCACAGATGATTTGTTAACAAGTAGTTGTGGCCAGAATGTTTAGAGGGATGACTTGTTCCTTGGAAAGCGGGAACGATTTACTGATTCCTAGAGCTTGAAAAGTCACTCGGTACAATGAATCCAAGAAATACATGCCTATGCAACATATGCAACATATGGACCGAACAGAACTACCGCGAGCAAAAACACCCAGATGTATAAAAAGAAGCAAGAGATGATATTACAAGTCACCTGCATCCATTGCAACTTTAGCGGAATGAAGGCTTTTGGTTGAAAATGGCAGTTTAGAAAAGTTTTATAGCTAAGATGAGAGATCATTGTGAACATCATGCCAATGGCGATGGTTGAGAGAGGCGAAATCGAAGCACCGACCACCGTTGACTTACACACTGTTCGCAAAGCAGATTGTCTAAGCTGCTTCCAGGACATGGCTTGTTCGAGATGCGTTTTCTGAATTTCGTTTTGTTCTTCGATATCTCCGAGGGAACAAGCGTCTAAAGAAACCGCCTTAACTCCACAGGAAGCTGGTAAGAAATCATCCACTGTGACCTCTGTGTCACGGTATTCCTGGTAAATAATCTCGTCTCCTGGTTGAGCGTACCATTCTCGGCCTGTATTCTGCAAAAGGGTGTATTCTAAGGTTTCTTGACTGTATTCAGGGTCCTTTAGGCTGTATTGTTCGGATACACTACGTGTAAAACTAAAGATGATGTGTCCAAAAACTTCGATACCTGTGCGTCCAGCCATTTAGTTCTTGAAAATTAATCACGCTATTATATTTCAAAAAACTGAATTCTTTGCCTTTAGTCCAAGGAAAATTTGTTTATGCAAGAAGCTAATTTTCATAACTAAAAGCTGCTGCTTGACATCTTCAATACGGTGATTTATTATTCCGAATTACTCTTCCGCCCACGTGAATCACTTTCGTTTACGTCGAAGGGTTCAGATTGTTGTTGAAACATCCACGCTTTCTGAAGTCATCTTTTTTTTGTTTTGTTTTGCGAACTGAAACGCTGCAAATCGAACGCTACTTTCCCAAACTCGGTAACGGTTCATTAGTGCTGTTACATTGTGCTTTCATGTGCTCTTTTGGTGTCTGGATTTGCCCATGATGCACGGCGCTCGAGTTTTTATGTAGGAAATCGTATGAACGTGAGTGCTTTTCATGATTTATGGGCACGAGTGATGTTTTGAAGGTTCTCAAAATTGCACAAGTCGTTGGGGAGTGATATGCACGTTCATACGGTTTTTTTTATAATAAAGTCAACCAAATCGCTCCATCGCTTCTCTTTGCATGGCAACTTCCGTATTGCAGGCTTAATTTTCTTAACATTTCTCAAGCGAAGTTACTTTTCTTCCCAACTGCTACGCAACTTACTTCCGAGTTAAAAATTATAAAAACGTTCACTGGTTATATACAGTTAAAACTTTCGAGCTTTCCGCTGTCAGGCTACAGCCTTCAATGGAAATGAATGGAAAAAATAGCAACTACAATAAATACAAAAATAGGTGAAATTATAATGAAATTGTAATTCAGTTTATGGTGCAAAAACGATGAATAAACGATAATCATCATTATTATTATTATTATTATTATTATTGTTATTATTATTATTATTATTATTATTATTATTATTATTATTATTCCATTCGTCTTTAGTAGACCAATCAGAAGCGTGATATCTTGGTAAGTATATTACAATTATTCTACGAGGGCGCGCTGGATATGAAGTGATAGATAACCAACTAAGCGCGTAGCGCCGAGTTGGTTATAATCATTTTATATCCAGGAAGCCCAAGTAGAATAATTGTTTTACTAAAACTCCAGGATCAACAACTCTTCTTTGATGTTCTTGGGATAGTATTGTCGACTAAAGCATCGATTTCTGCTTCAGTTAATTCCGCTCTAAAACGGCTTTTGTCAGCCATTTTTTTCTCAGTCAGCTCGCTTTGTGCACCACGCGTTTCTTGACCATATTAGGTGCAGCAGGTATATGAACTGTTAGCTCGTGTCCGGCGAGCCAATGAAAATACTGGAAATCTAATATCAGTAGTTTACTTTTTAATAAAATAGGATATAATATAAAATTGAACGATAAGAATTCAATGAGCAAATTGCCGGACATATTTACATGCAATGAAGTTGATTTGCGAGACTGAGAAGTGCAGAATACCCGGCCACTATGGTGTTTTTTTAACCAGACATCATTTGAAGAACGAGGCATATAAGAATTAGCCAGTATCAAAACAACGAAATGCAAATTGCGTTCATAACTGCGAGAATCATTGCTTCACTTGATTTCATATCCGCAGTTCATATATAATCCATTTCATATATCATTTCATCGTTGATTCATACCTCACGGGAGCATGGAACCCACAAATGACCAGCTCCCAACGTCAGTGGCTTCATAGCTCAGTTGATTAGAGCGTCGCACCGGTATCGCGAGGTGACGGGTTCAAACCCCGTTGAAGTCCTGAATTTTTGAGGCTTCTTAACGCAATTGCAAAAATTGCGTTCATAACTGCGAGGATATTTATGATTGCTTTAAAAGAAAAAAAAGAGGCAAGTTTGTTGACAGGAATGTTTGGCGTGCCAAATCATTCTGTTCCAGCCATCACAGGTCAGCCATCATAAAAATCGTCGTCTTTATTCAGGAATAAATTACAACAAGACAAAAACTCCCCAAAAATAACTGTATTTAGCACCAAAATCAAAACCCAAGAAATAAAAATAACTTTTAGAATTTTCACGACCCTAAGTGCACACACAAAGAAAAGAAGCATTCAAAATATTCTCAAAAAAGGCTGCAGTTCCATTAGCGTCTAACCAGCTCTCACGGTCTTCAAGAGGCCATTTCCGAGTTCATGTCTGCCTCTTTCTCAAAGCGAGTCTAAGTGCGAAGTTCTTGTGATGGTAACTAGTTCTACTTTACATATGAATGAAAACTAATTTTCATTACAAAAGCTTCGCACGTAGACTCGCTTTGAAGAGGAGGCATACATGAACTCGGAAATGGCTGACATGCATTAAGTGTGGAGTAAGATCATCCTTTGCAATGACGACTGCCGATACGTTCAGAAGACCTTCACATATCTCTTATAACCAATTGAAAAGAATTGCGCGGAGAACGAATTTTATCTGTCATTTTTAAATGGGGGCATTAAAGAAAACCGTCCTGGGCTGTTTAAAGAGATGCACGAACTGATATCCCCGGTGAATTTGTCAGCTAACTTTGGATTTTGTATCCAAAAAGATTATAAACTTAAAGGTAAATTAAACAACGTTTCACAGATTTGTAAGCTGATGTTTCAATTCTTCTTTGGTTAATTTGCTTTTATCAGCTCTTTCCTTCGATGAAACCTACGTTTTGTGTGTCAGACTCCTATCAATGCAGCATTAATTTACATTTGCTTTAGAAAAAAAATCCCTTGATTCATGTTTTTACAAGGTCGTAATTTGATAGTGTACGTAGCTGCATTTTCTCGTCACAATTGATAGAAATGGCCATGGTTTGCAGAAGTGCTACAGAAAACTCGTTGAGCCAAGGGCATTGAACTAGAATCAATTGAGTCGGAAATTCATCCGGCGCAGAGCAGGAATAAAATGCTGTGGAGCAGTTGAGCTCATTTCGAAAGATTACAGCTTCAACTCCTGCTGAGTGGTAACACTTGTATTTTTTCGAAGTACATGTATGTTCCAGCCTTCATCGATAAATACACATCTTTCTTCATTTAAAGGGTCTTAAAGTTAACCATCTCCCTCATAATACAAGTATTAATTTAAGAAAATGGCATTTTGCAAGAAACTTGATCCAAAGGAGCCT
>NC_090878.1:14830043-14832543 GCF_036669935.1 Montipora foliosa | reverse complement strand
GAATAAGTCAAAACACGGGCTGCCCTTGACAGACCAAAATATATCTCGACGGCGTTAACATCTTAGTCGTGTTAAGGTTGAGTAATTCTTGTCACGTGCCTAGCTGAAAGTGTTCTCTTTTTGCGATAGAAAAGAACTCGTTCGTAAAGCTAAGTATCCGAACACTATGCATATCACAGTTTGGGACTATGTTGAACAAAGCATGGTAAAGTAATCGCTTGAATTAGATTTGTACTCTATAAAGTGTAGCCAAAATGTAAACAAGACAAAGGGTGGGTGAGTGGGAATTTTAGATCATCAGTTGGAAATGACTGTGGACAAGAAACAGAAAGAGAAGCCCTTTGTTCTGATTGACAGCAGAGATTTCCTTCATTGTGATTGGCCTAAACATGACAGAGCATGTTGGATGCAGCAAGTCAAATTGACCTTTGGAAGTAAACACAGCAGCCATTGACTTGCCAGCACATTGCATGACCAATGTAAGAGCTTTCATGGTTGTCACTTTAATTTCATTTTCATTGCATAAAAATTGGCGTAAAATGGAAAAACCTTTATAAAATTCCAACGATTTGCTGCAACTCTTTTAAACTTGACGGACCAAAATATGTCTCGACGGCGTTAACATTTTAGTCGTGTTAAGGTTGCGGAATTCTTGTCACGTGACTAGCTGGAAGTGTTTTCTTTTTGCGATAGAAAACTGAAAATGGGGCGCTCAAATGACATATAGTAAACATTAAATTCGTTACTCTCGATATTGCTTGGTCGTACTCTATACGAATCCGTCCGGAATGATTGACTGCAATGCGCAGTTGAAAAGTTATTGTAGGAACAGGTCACGTAACTTTTTTCTCCCTTTAATAATAGGGACACTGTCACGGGTTGACATGCGCAGTAGCACTCACTCTCTTCGAGACTTGTCATGCTCGACCGCCATTATGGAAATATCGGTAAGTTGAAGAATTCTGCATATATTTTGCATTAAATCAAGTTTATCTAAAGCAAATGCTATCTTTATCTAAAGCAAATTCCCCTCTGTCTTCGACCTTTCGTTTCCGCCCTGAGTTGATGCGTTTACCGCCATGTCCGGATCCTCCGCTAGACCCCATTTTGAATTTGTGATTGCTAGTAACTTGAAAAAGTCAGGCTGACTTTTCCAAGTTTCGATCAGCTACACGAGCATGCGCAGACCGTGACCGTGTCCCTTTAATAATGCCTTAATTAAATGTCATTTTCATCTGTTCGGGACACAGATAAAATCTCCTTGGGAGAGTCAAGAGTAATTCATAGTTCACTAATCTGATATTAAAAATCATTGTCCCATTTAAGAGTCCAGGTACATTAAGGCTACTGAGGGGCTTTTGCAAGAACGCACTGTTTCTTATCTGGTGCTTCAGCTGCGATTCGTTTGGTAGAAATAGTTTTTAATTTCGCGAGGTTCTGGCCAATCGTCTGAGACATGCCTTAAGAAAGGAAAGAAGAGAGACCCTGAAGACGAGGTTGGGACAAAGCATCCTCTAGGCTTGACACGTTACCATGGCAACAGTTCGCAGAGCACGTCAGCTATGAAAAAATTCTCAACCCTTCCAGTAGCATTTGTTTGTGGTGAGGTTTCAGTTTCCAGACGAACACGGTCGCAATATTACAGAAAAGAAAGGATAGGATGAGATCAAAGACGTGTCTTCATTTATTGACGTAAAATTGTAATAATTGTTGACGATAAAATGCTTCCGTAACTTAACTCAGTTTTCACTTCACTTCTTGAATGAGTTTCTCACAAAGATACAAGACAGTTGTTAAGACTCAGCACATCATGCTGCGCCCTGCCTGGACTGAAGTGCTGCGGGAATAGCAGTACTATCACAGGACTGGATGGGCATCCGAGCTAATTTTGCAAGGTCATATCTTGAGCTCCTGTTAGTAACACTTGTATTTTTCGAAGTAAGCTCCAGTCATCATCGATAAATAATCATCTCTGTTCACTTAGTGCGGCTTATTATTTAAGAAAATGGCATTTTGCAAGGAAGTTGAACCAAAGAATCCTTAAATCGTGCCTGGACAACTCTGAAAAGGTTTGAACCCGTCCAAGCAGCCAATGGTAAAACGTTCACCACAGCAATTAGAATATGTCTTCTCCAGTCCTTTCTCCAAACTGCCATGACTGCCAAATTCTGGTATCGCGTTTCAATCGCCAAGGACATACTTGCGAAAAGCCACTCGATCACTAATGGAACTGCAGTCAACTTGGTAAAGGATAGCAAAACTGCCCAGTGGGTTATGTTCTTCACATAAATGATTTGGTACAAATGAAAGAATCCATTGATGGAGACAATTGCGGCGGACTCATAGAGCATGCTCATAATAGCGATATCCGCTGTTATTCTCTCGGTACGCGGAGTTCGGTAACGCCCCCAAGGAGCTGAAGCTCGTTTCAAGATTTGTTGGCATATGTGATCGATGACAACAACTATACTTCGTTCTATAACTTCGGCAACGCCGTGAA
>NC_090878.1:14810043-14825043 GCF_036669935.1 Montipora foliosa | reverse complement strand
ATTGACAAACTGTTAGGTAAAGATGCTGGTGAAAAGCATGACAAGGAGGAAAGTGGTTTCTTCGATGAACTTGAGCAGGAGTTTGCAGTAGAGGAGGTGCCAGGAGCCGCTTGCATCGTCTTGCTTTCATCTGTTTCTCGGTGTCTGGACACCCCGATAATGCACGAAGCTCGAGTTTTTGTAATATTTCATCCAGCTTTCGTCTCGCGCCACTGACCATATATATCGCGGCGTTAGACGACTATAAAACCCTTGTTGTATTCTTTGATTGCACTCACGTTATAAGAGGGCCATGTTAATGCCAGAACAATAGAAAAATGTGGCTCCAATTTGCATAGTAACAGAGTCAAATTCCCAAAAGACTTTTTCGCTATTATTCTTTCCACAAAGGAACAGACAAGCTGTTTAAATACATTAGAGTAATAAGCTAAATAATTGTAACATTTTTTAGAAAGTCTTTCATGGGCAGAGGTGCCGCATAAGTCTACCACAGCGCTGGGCCTTATAAAACTTAGTGAATACTAAAATCTGCAACAAAAGAACTCGTTCGCAAAGCTAAGTATCCGAACACTATGCATATCACAGTTTTGGACTATGTTGAACAAAGAATGGTAAAGTAATCGCTTGAATTAGATTTGTACTCTATAAAGTGTAGCCAACATGTAAACAAGACAAGGGGTGGGTGAGTGGGAATTTTAGATCATCAGTTGGAAATGACTGAGGACAAGAAACAGAAAGAGAAGTCCCTTTGTTCTGATTGACAGCAGAGATTTCCTTCATTGTGATTGGCCTAAACATGACAGAGCATGTTGGATGCAGCAAGTCAAATTGACCTTTGGAAGTAAACACAGCAGCCTTTTGACTTGCCAGCACATTGCATGACCAATATAAGAGCTTTCATGGTTGTCACTTTAATTTCATTTTCATTGCATAAAAATTGGCGTAAAATGGAAAAACCGTCATAAAATTCCAACGATTTGCTGCAACTCTTTTTAACTTGACTGACCAAAATATATCTCGACGGCGTTAACAATTTAGTCGTGTTAAGGTTGCGTAATTCTTGTCACGTGACTAGCTGGAAGTGTTTTCTTTTTGCGATAGAAAACTGAAAATGGGGCGCTCAAATGACATATAGCGCTCAAATGACATATAGTAAACATTAAATTCGCTACTCCTGATATTGCTTGGTCGTACTCTATACGAATCCGTCCGGAATGATTGACTGCAATGCGCAGTTGAAAAGTTATTGTAGGAACAGGTCACGTAACTTTCTTCTCCCTTTAATAATAGGGACACTGTCACGGGTTGACATGCGCAGTAGCACTCACTCTCTTCGAGACTTGTTATGCTCGACCGCCATTATGGAAATATCGGTAAGTTGAAGAATTCTGCATATATTTTGCATTAAATCAAGTTTATCTAAAGCAAATGCTATCTTTATCTAAAGCAAATTCCCCTCTGTCTTCGACCTTTCGTTTCCGCCCTGAGTTGATGCGTTTACCGCCATGTCCGGATCCTCCGCTAGACGTCATTTTGAATTTGTGATTGCTAGTAACTTGAAAAAGTAAGGCTGACTTTTCCAAGTTTCGATCAGCTACACGAGCATGCGCAGACCGTGACCGTGTCCCTTTAATAATGCCTTAATTAAATGTCATTTTCATCTGTTCGGGACACAGATAAAATCTCCTTGGGAGAGTCAAGAGTAATTCATAGTTCACTAATCTGATATTAAAAATCATTGTCCCATTTAAGAGTCCAGGTACATTAAGGCTACTGAGGGCCTTTTGTAAGAACGCACTGTTTCTTATCTGGTGCTTCAGCTGCGATTCGTTTGGTAGAAACAGTTTTTAATTTCGCGAGGTTCTGGCCAATCGTCTGAGACATGCCTTAAGAAAGGAAAGAAGAGAGACCCTGAAGACGAGGTTGGGACAAAGCATCCTCTAGGCTTGACACGTTACCATGGCAACAGTTCACAGAGCACGTCAGCTATGAAAAAATTTTCAACACTTCCAGTAGCATTTGTTTGTGGTGAGGTTTCAGTTTCCAGACGAACACGGTCGCAATATTACAGAAAAGAAGGGATAGCATGAGATCAAAGAAGTGTCTTCTTTTATTGACGTAAAATTGTAATAATTGTTGACGATAAAATGCTTCCGTAACTTAACTCAGTTTTCACTTCACTTCTTGAATGAGTTTCTCACAAAGATACAAGACAGTTGTTAAGACTCAGCACATCATGCTGCGCCCTGCCTGGACTGAAGTGCTGCGGGAATAGCAGTACTATCACAGGACTGAACGGGCATCCGAGCTAATTTCGCAAGTTCATATGTTGAGCTCCTGTTAGTAACACTTGTATTTTTCGAAGTAAGCTCCAGTCATCATCGATAAATAATCATCTCTGTTCACTTAGCGCGGCTTATTATTTAAGAAAATGGCATTTTGCAAGGAAGTTGAAGCAAAGAATCCTTAAATCGTGCCTGGACAACTCTGAAAAGGTTTGGACCCGTCCAAGCAGCCAATGGTAAAACGTTCACCACAGCAATTAGAATATGTCTTCTCCAGTCCTTTCTCCAAACTGCCATGACGGCCAAATTCTGGTATCGCGTTTCAATCGCCAAGGACATACTTGCGAAAAACCACTCGATCACTAATGGAACTGCAGTCAACTTGGTAAAGGATAGCAAAACTGCCCAGTGGGTTATGTTCTTCACATAAATGATTTGGTACAAATGAAAGAATCCATTGATGGAGACAATTGCGGCGGACTCATAGAGCATGCTCATAATAGCGATATCCGCTGTTATTCTTTCGGTACGCGGAGTTCGGTGACGCCCCCAAGGAGCTGAAGCTCGTTTCAAGATTTGTTGGCATATGTGATCGATGACAACAACTATGCTTCGTTCTATGACTTCGGCAACGCCGTGAATTATTCCAAGATAGGCGATGGCTTTTAAGTTGCCGAGATCCACCTGCATAACCCGGAATATGATCGCTGATCCACTGTACAATGGCGCCATCATAACGTAAGAATAAGCTGGGTGTGTTATTCTCCAAAGTCTCTGGACACAAATACGAGATGTTGTCTTGAAGACCACCCCAATGAGCGGAGAAAATAGAGCGATGATTAATTTGCCTTTTTCGTTTTGTTTGTTATACGCAGGATACACAAATAAAGAAAACATAATAGCTGGTATAAAAGGTAAACAATAAATGGCTGAAAAAAGCATGAAAGCAGCGTGTTTTTGTCGCTTTGAATGAAGGCAGAGATGATTTGATAACAAGTAGTTGTGGCCAAAAATACTCATGAGAAAGAGAATGTTAGCAGGGATGACTTGTTCGTTGTCGAAGAGCGGGAATGATTTACTGGATCCCAGAGCTTGTAAACTCACTCGGTACAGTGAGTCTAAGAAATACATAAACATGCAACATAAAAAGAGTTTTTTCTTCACTCCCGACAATTGATATGGACGGAAAAGAACTAGCGCAAGTAGAAAAACCCAAATATATAAAAAGAAGATAGAGATGATATTACAAATCACCTGCATCCATTGTAACTTTAGCGACATCGAGTTCTTTAGTTTAAAGTGACAGTTGAGGTACGTTTTATAGCTAAGATAGGAGACTATTGTAAAAAACATACCAATAGCGGTGGCTGAGAGAAGCGAAATCGATGCACCGACGACCGTTGACTTACACACTGTTTGCAAAGCAGATGGTCTCAGCTGCTTCCAGGACATTGCTCGATCGATATCCGCTTCGTGATTTTTGTCTTGTTCTGGGATGTCTTCGGGGGAACAAGCGTCCAAAAAGGCCGCCTTAACTGTACATGAGGCTGGTAAAAAATCATCCACCGTCACCTCTTTGTCGCTGTATTCCTGATAAATAATCTCGTCCACTGGTTGAGCGTACCATTCTCGACCTGTATTCTGCAAAAGGCTGTATTCTAAGGTTTCTTGACTATAGTCAGGGTCCTTTGGGCTGTATTTTTCGGATACACTACGTGTAAAACTAAAGACGATGTGTCCAAACACTTCGATGACCTTGCTTCCATCCATTTTGTACTTGTTTCAAGGAAACTTTATCGTGCAGTATTTCAAATTAAATGATAATTCTCTGCATTTTTCCGAGTACAATTTGTCCATGCGGCAAACTTATCCAGAATGAAAGTATCTGTCATTCAAGAAGTTTATTTATTAATCCGTGTTACTTCCGCCCACTTGCATCACAAATTTACATAGAAGGTTCGAGACTTCAGGATTTTTGCTCTCATTCTATTCCAATTTCGTGCATTTTCTATTATTGCATTATTGTTAACGAGATAAGATGAGTTGCAGTACTTTCGAATGAAAAAATTATAACTACTGTTGGGTTTTTTTGAACACTGATACAAATATGCAAATTATTTATTGTATTGGCTGTTTCGTTGGCACTTAGCGACAGCTAATACTAGTTACATCATGTAATTTATTATCATTGAGACTTAAATTCATGAATGCTACTTAATTGAAAACTGATAAATCAAAGCCTTGGTTTTGAACTCGCTTTTCGGAAGTGAATGAAGAAAAATAAGCATAGATAGAGAAGGTTTGAACCACACTTGGTTTGAAACCAGCATACATTCCAGTTTCCAGTTTCCAAAGTCCAAATCAACTGTCTGAAAAGCTAGGTGCGGCTTTGATTTTTTGAAGGGAAGAGCGGGGCTAATGAACAGCTAATTTAAATGCGAGGGGATTATGTGTTAATAAGCAAGGGAAGAGGGGGGGATAAGTCACTTATCCCCTTGCATGTTAATACATAATCCCCTCGCATTTAAATTAGCTGTTCACAAGAGTCTCTTGCTGTTCATGAATAACAAATTTACAAATGTTTATTTGGAAATATTAAATTCTAAAATTAAACTGAGCAGTGTTTTCTTTTGGGGCACATTCACGGATTTTCTTAGTCGGTGGTTCATCGCTTTTCACTGAGGCCCCCGAAAAATCAGTTGCTGATCCTTGAAAAACATCGGACACAATTTCCTTCTGCACGTCGCTAACTCTTTGATAGGTGTGAAGTGATTTCACAGTCGGTTACACTAGTGATCCCTCGACGGGAATCTTCTTTATCGGTAAAAAGGTCTGTCAAAAGATCCTCAGTGCGTAAATTGAAATTGTCAACTGCTTTCTCGTTGCCTGCACCCGCAAATAAAGATTCAAATTTGTTTTCCGAAAGCTCAATTGAGGTGCTGCCACTAAAACTGCTTTGAATAATACGCAGTTCTGATTCTGACTCTGAATTAGTTGTTTAGTCAACAACTAATTCGAACCCTCGCTTCAGGCCGATAACTCTTACTTATTTACTCCAAATTGCACCTGAAAAATCATGCTATTTTTTTGTTAAAGACATACATGCAATAATATCACCTTCATTGCATTTATTTCAACTATCTGCACTAATTTCACTTTTGTGCTCTCTGTTTGGAATTAATTGACTTGACCTCAGGCAATCAACGCGCTGAAATTTGCCCATGTATATTACGATTGTTCAAAGCAACAGTTGAAGGACATTTTAAATTTTAAGCATCATCGATCTGGTGTCTGGGAGTCCTGAGTCGATTCTCAAAAACTATTGACACATTTTTCGTCGACTGAAGCAAAATATTTTAAAATATGTCTTCATCGATGAGAGTCATTGCATCGCTAAATATAAGTTTCACTAAGATGTATCTCTACTTCTATTCCCGGTCTTGCATGTCTTTGACTCCCGGTGTAGCACGTCTCCTACACCTAAAGCCTACCTGATTTTCCGAACTAGTGTTTCGTTTCTATCACTGGAGATCTCCTTTCCAAGCGGCGACTGGAGATTGAAATAAGCTTTCGTTTTATTTCGTCTTTATTTCTGATGCCTTTAGCTCAAAGTAAACAAATGTCTTTTTTTCGATTTCGGAGAAACAAACACATTCCATCGTGTTCGTCGGATTGCGCCATTCAAGTGTAGAACTTGCGAATGGCGTCATCCCCTTTTTGGCGCGAAACGCAAATGAAAACCTTGCAAACCAGACGAGTCGACCTCTCACGACTTCGTCGCTCGCACATCATCCGCTTCGCGTCCGAAATATCACGCTTCGCTCGCCAAATACATTTGCTCCTGGGATTCTCGTAAGGTCGACTTGTGGCAAGTCTACCTACTTGAAAGCCAATTATGCTGAGCCAATCAGCGTTCGGGAGGCTGTCAATTGACACCCAGTCCTTTCACGTGTGAAAGATTATGGCGGGAAACAAAGAAACGTGATTTTAGCCAATTTAAAATTAAATTTTCAGAACCTTTTTTTCGGGAAAATATCCTTCACACCCCACCAATTCAAGATTTGCAAAAACGGAAAAATTGAGGGAAATACTCAAATTTACCTTTACCGAGACCTTGAAAATGGCGGTAACAACCGCGAGCTCTCAACCACAAGTCTTTTTGAGGCTCAACACAGCTCTTCCAACAACCTAAGTGAAGGTATTTCTGCTGGTTTTCAGCAAATGACTGATTTGCCCAGGTCCGTTTTAAATAACAAGGGTATCCAAGGTACTAGAAAGTGTCGACATAGCGCCATATCGCTCACTGAATGTGGTGTGCAGAGCCCTTCGGACTCTGACCATAGCTGGACACGAATTACTTCTAAAACTCCTAAATGTGCGCGTCTGACCGCAGATATGAGTTCAAGTGAGGATGAAATAGAAGAGTCTATTGACAAACTGTTAGGTAAAGATGCTGGTGAAAAGCATGACAAGGAGGAAAGTGGTTTCTTCGATGAACTTGAGCAGGAGTTTGCAGTAGAGGAGGTGCCAGGAGCCGCTTGCATCGTCTTGCTTTCATCTGTTTCTCGGTGTCTGGATACCCCAATAATGCACGAAGCTCGAGTTTTTGTAATATTTTATCCAGCTTTCGTCTCGCGCCACTGACCATATATATCGCGGCGTTAGACGACTATAAAACCCTTGTTGTATTCTTTGATTGCACTCACGTTATAAGAGGGCCATGTTAATGCCAGAACAATAGAAAAATGTGGCTCCAATTTGCATAGTAACAGAGTCAAATTCCCAAAAGACTTTTTCGCTATTATTCTTTCCACAAAGGAACAGACAAGCTGTTTAAATACATTAGAGTAATAAGCTAAATAATTGTAACATTTTTTAGAAAGTCTTTCATGGGCAGAGGTGCCGCATAAGTCTACCACAGCGCTGGGCCTTATAAAACTTAGTGAATACTAAAATCTGCAACAAAAGAACTCGTTCGCAAAGCTAAGTATCCGAACACTATGCATATCACAGTTTTGGACTATGTTGAACAAAGAATGGTAAAGTAATCGCTTGAATTAGATTTGTACTCTATAAAGTGTAGCCAACATGTAAACAAGACAAGGGGTGGGTGAGTGGGAATTTTAGATCATCAGTTGGAAATGACTGAGGACAAGAAACAGAAAGAGAAGTCCCTTTGTTCTGATTGACAGCAGAGATTTCCTTCATTGTGATTGGCCTAAACATGACAGAGCATGTTGGATGCAGCAAGTCAAATTGACCTTTGGAAGTAAACACAGCAGCCTTTTGACTTGCCAGCACATTGCATGACCAATATAAGAGCTTTCATGGTTGTCACTTTAATTTCATTTTCATTGCATAAAAATTGGCGTAGAATGGAAAAACCGTCATAAAATTCCAACGATTTGCTGCAACTCTTTTAAACTTGACGGACCAAAATATATCTCGACGGCGTTAACAATTTAGTCGTGTTAAAGTTGCGTAATTCTTGTCACGTGACTAGCTGGAAGTGTTTTCTTTTTGCGATAGAAAACTGAAAATGGGGCGCTCAAGTGACATATAGTAAACATTAAATTCGCTACTCCTGATATTGCTTGGTCGTACTCTATACGAATCCGTCCGGAATGATTGACTTTAATGCGCAGTTGAAAAGTTATTGTAGGAACAGGTCACGTAACTTTCTTCTCCCTTTAATAATAGGGACACTGTCACGGGTTGACATGCGCAGTAGCACTCACTCTCTTCGAGACTTGTCATGCTCGACCGCCATTATGGAAATATCGGTAAGTTGAAGAATTCTGCATATATTTTGCATTAAATCAAGTTTATCTAAAGCAAATGCTATCTTTATCTAGAGCAAATTCCCCTCTGTCTTCGACCTTTCGTTTCCGCCCTGAGTTGATGCGTTTACCGCCATGTCCGGATCCTCCGCTAGACCCCATTTTGAATTTGTGATTGCTAGTAACTTGAAAAAGTAAGGCAGACTTTTCCAAGTTTCGATCAGCTACACGAGCATGCGCAGACCGTGACCGTGTTCCTTTAATAATGCCTTAATTAAATGTCATTTTCATCCGTTCGGGACACAGATAAAATCTCCTTGGGAGAGTCAAGAGTGATTCATAGTTCACTAATCTGATATTAAAAATCATTGTCCCATTTAAGAGTCCAGGTACATTAAGGCTACTGAGGGGCTTTTGTAAGAACGCACTGTTTCTTATCTGGTGCTTCAGCTGCGATTCGTTTGGTAGAAACAGTTTTTAATTTCGCGAGGTTCTGGCCAATCGTCTGAGACATGCCTTAAGAAAGGGAAGAAGAGAGACCCTGAAGACCAGGTTGGGACAAAGCATCCTCTAGGCTTGACACGTTACCATGGCAACAGTTCACAGAGCACGTCAGCTATGAAAAAATTCTCAACCCTTCCAGTAGCATTTGTTTGTGGTGAGGTTTCAGTTTCCAGACGAACACGGTCGCAATATTACAGAAAAGAAGGGATAGCATGAGATCAAAGAAGTGTCTTCTTTTATTGACGTAAAATTGTAATAATTGTTGACGATAAAATGCTTCCGTAACTTAACTCAGTTTTCACTTCACTTCTTGAATGAGTTTCTCACAAAGATACAAGACAGTTGTTAAGACTCAGCACATCATGCTGCGCTCTGCCTGGACTGAAGTGCTGCGGGAATAGCAGTACTATCACAAGACTGGATGGGCATCCGAGCTAATTTCGCAAGGTCATCTGTTGAGCTCCTGTTAGTAACACTTGTATTAGCTGGAGCTGTTAGTAAGCTCCACTCATCATCGATAAATAATCATCTCTGTTCACTTAGCGCGGCTTATTATTTAAGAAAATGGCATTTTGCAAGGAAGTTGAAGCAAAGAATCCTTAAATCGTGCCTGGACAACTCTGAAAAGGTGTGGACCCGTCCAAGAAGCAATTGGTAAAACGTTCACCACAGCAATTAGAATGTGTCTTTTCCAGTCCTTTCTCCAAACTGCCATGACGGCCAAATTCTGGTATCGCGTTTCAATCGCCAAGGACATACTTGCGAAAAGCCACTCGATCACTAATGGAACTGCAGTCAACTTGGTAAAGGATAGCAAAACTGCCCAGTGGGTTATGTTCTTCACATAAATGATTTGGTACAAATGAAAGAATCCATTGATGGAGACAATTGCGGCGGACTCATAGAGCATGCTCATAATAGCGATATCCGCTGTTATTCGCTCGGTACGCGGAGTTCGGTAACGCCCCCAAGGAACTGAGGCTCTTTTCAAGATTCGTTGGCATATGTGATCGATGACAACAACTGTGCTTCGTTCTATGACTTCGGCAACGCCGTGAATTATTCCAAGATAGGCAATGGCTTTTAAGTTGCCAAGATCCACCTGCATAATACGGAACATGATCGCTGATCCACTGTACAATGGCGCCATCATAACGTAAGAATAAGCTGGGTGTGTTATTCTCCAAAGTCTCTGAACGCAAATACGAGATGTTGTCTTGAAGACCACCCCAATGAGCGGAGAAAATAGAGCGTTGATTAATTTGCCTTTTTCGTTTTGTTTGTTATACGCAGGATACAGAAATTTAGAAAACATAACAGCTGGTATAAAAGGTAAACAATAAATGGCTAAAAAAAGCATGAAAGCAGCGTGTTTTTGTCGCTTTGAATGAAGGCAGAGATGATTTGCTAACAAGTAGTTGTGGCCAAAAATACTCATGAGAAAGAGAATGTTAGCAGGGATGACTTGTTCGTTGTCGAAGAGCGGGAACGATTTACTGGATCCCAGAGCTTGTAAACTCACTCGGTACAGTGAGTCCAAGAAATACATAAACATGCAACATAAAAAGAGTTTTTTCTTCACTCCCGACAATTGATATGGACGGAAAAGAAATAGCGCAAGTGGAAAAACCCAAATATATAAAAAGAAGATAGAGATGATATTACAAATCACCTGCATCCATTGTAACTTTAGCGACATCGAGTTCTTTAGTTTAAAGTGACAGTTGAGGTACGTTTTATAGCTAAGATAAGAGACTATTGTGAAAAACATACCAATAGCGGTGGCTGAGAGAAGCGAAATCGATGCACCGACGACCGTTGACTTACACACTGTTCGCAAAGCAGATGGTCTCAGCTGCTTCCAGGACATTGCTCGATCGATATCTGCTTCGTGATTTTTGTCTTGTTCTGGGATGTCTCCGGGGGAACAAGCGTCTAGAAAGGCCGCCTTAACTGTACATGAGGCTGGTAAAAAATCATCCGCCGTCACCTCTTTGTCGCTGTATTCCTGATAAATAATCTCGTCCACTGGTTGAGCGTACCATTCTCGACCTGTATTCTGCAAAAGGCTGTATTCTAAGGTTTCTTGACTATAGTCAGGGTCCTTTGGGCTGTATTGTTCTGAGACACTACGTGTAAAACTAAAGACGATGTGTCCAAACACTTCGATGAACTTGCTTCCATCCATTTTGTACTTGTTTCAAGGAAACTTTATCGTGCAGTATTTCAAATTAAATGATAATTCTCTGCATTTTTCCGAGTACAATTTGTCCATGCGACAAACTTATCCAGAATGAAAGTATCAAGTATCTGTCATTCCAGAACTTTATTTATTAATCCGTGTTACTTCCACCCACTTGCATCACAAATTTACATAGAAGGTTTGAGACGTCAGGATTGTTGCTCTTATTCTATTCCCGCAGGGGCGATTCCGAGGGGGTGGGGAGGAGGGGGGGGGGGGGGGGGGGAAGAAGGTGGGTTAGGGTTCGGGTGAAGTTTGGCTACTTTTTAGATCATCCACCGACCGGGATAGGTTTGGCCCCTTTTTATTTTCCTTTTATCTTGTTTTTTATTCGACGTTTTTTTTTCTGCTGGAACAGATACTGTTTCCTGACGTGAACATTTTTAGCAATGAAAAACGTAACCAAAGTCAAGTATATACTTCGATAGGTGGTTTTCACGTTACGTCATCGCCGCCATGTTTGTGGACGAAAACAAAAGATCTCTTATCAGCTGTTCTTTTTTCGTTCCCCAACATTGTACGTTGTATCATTGTTATCTGTGTCTCCAGAGATTGTTTGAAAACCACCCATTCTTTCAATTTACCCCCCTTAAATGATTCCTAGATCCACCACTGCTATTTTTTTGTTAAAGACATACATGCAATAATATCACCTTCATTGCATTTATTTCAACTATCTCTACTAATTTCACTTTTGTGCTCTCTGTTTGGAATTAATTGACTAGATCTCAGACGATCAACTTGCTGAAATTTGCCCATGTATATTACGATTGTTCAAAGCAACAGTTGAAGGACATTTTAAATTTTAAGCATCATCTGGTGTCTGGGAGTCCTGAGTCGATTCTCAAAAACTATTGACACATTGTTCGTCGACTGAAGCAAAATATTTTAAAATATGTCTTCAACGATGAGAGTCATTGCATCGCTAAATATAAGTTTCACTAAGATGTATCTCTACTTCTATTCCCGGTCTTGCATGTCTTTGACTCCCGGTGTAGCACGTCTCCTACACCTGAAGCCTACCTGATCTTCCGAACTAGTGTTTCGCTTCTATCACTGGAGATCTCCTTTCCAAGCGGCTACTGGAGATTGAAATAAGCTTTCGTTTTATTTCGTCTTTATTTCTGATGCCTTTAGCTCAAAGTAAACAAATGTCTTTTTTTCGATTTCGGAGAAACAAACACATTCGATCGTGTTCGTCGGATTGCGCCATTCAAGTGTAGAACTTGCGAATGGCGTCATCCCTTTTTTGGCGCGAAACGCAAATGAAAACCTTGCAAACCAGACGAGTCGACCTCTTACGACTTCGTCGCTCGCACATCATCCGCTTCGCGTCCGAAATATCACGCTTCGCTCGCCAAATACATTTGCTCCTGGGATTCTCGTAAGGTCGACTTGTGGCAAGTCTACCTACTTGAAAGCCAATTATGCTGAGCCAATCAGCGTTCAGGAGGCTGTCAATTGACACCCAGTCCTTTCACGTGTGAAAGATTATGGCGGGAAACAAAGAAACGTGATTTTAGCCAATTTAAAATTAAATTTTCAGAACTTTTTTTTCGAGAAAATATCCTTCACACCCCACCAATTCAAGATTTGCAAAAACGGAAAAATTGAGGGAAATACTCAAATTTACCTTTACCGAGACCTTGAAAATGGCGGTAACAACCGCGAGCTCTCAACTACAAGTCTTTTCGAGGCCCAACACAGCTCTTCCAACAACCTAAGTGAAGGTATTTCTGCTGGTTTTCAGCAAATGACTGATTTGCCCAGGCCCGTTGTAAATAACAAGGGAATCCAAGGTACTAGAAAGTGTCGACATAGCGCCATATCGCTCACTGAAAGTGGTGTGCAGAGCTCTTCGGACTCTGACCATAGCTGGACACGAATTACTTCTAAAACTCCTAAATGTGATCGTCTGACCGCAGATATGAGTTCAAGTGAGGATGAAATAGAAGAGTCTATTGCCAATATGTTAGGTAAAGATGCTGGTGAAAAGCATGACAAGGAGGAAAGTGGTTTCTTCCATGAACTTGAGCAGGAGTTTGCAGTAGAGGAGGTGCCAGGAGCCGCGGTGAATGAAAAACTTGCCGCCATTATTAATTTTCACTGACAAAGTGTGAACAAATCAAGACATGCCTAAGTCAGCATGTTGTTCTCATGAGGTTTCTGATAGTTCAACTTATCTCTTGGGAGATGACTTGGCCTAAAAAGTAAAGGATATTAACGCGACAAATAGAGTTGGACAAAAACTCAGTGAAGAGTCTCCCAAACACCAAACCCTCCCAGAATTCCAGAATTCTATACACTAACAAAGATTCACAAGCCTACACTGTAGGTAGACCTATAATATCTGGGTGTGACGGTCCTACAGAAAGAATTTTATGCTTCATTGACCGCCTCATACAGCCGATAGCGCATCAACAAGAATCTTATCTGAAAGATTCATATGCTTGTCAAATAGCATCAAAATGTCGAAATGTCAATATATATGTTCAAATTTCGATATGTATGCCCAGATCCAAAAATATTTGTCGAAATTACAATATTTATCTCCACTTGCAATATATGTGTCCACAGTTTACAAAAATATATGTCCAAACCGATGTATGGATTTCGTTTTATATTGCCTCGTTTTAATGTATTTTTCGACATATATATCGAGGCCGCAGTGTCGACATATATTTCGGCGTGTGATCTTATGCAAATGAGCTGACCCGTATCCCGAAAAGAACGAAAGCGAGGCTGAACCAATCAAAAACATGGCGGCTCAATGGATTCCAAATGTTGATGTCTTCTTCGAATCTCTTGTCCGTGCGATACACGGCGCCAGAAGTCAGTATATATGTGGAGGCAGTGTAGCCGAGTGGTTAGGGCGCTTCCCTTGAGATCCGGAGATCCCGGGTTCAAGTTCCGCTCTGACCACTCTTTGAATTTGTTCCTGGTAGTCCCTGGTTCAACTTCCCAGCTGCACTTGTAAATAGCCAACTGGTTTGCCTCCAGCCAGTTGGGATTCTTAACAGTTGTAGTTGTTGTGTTCTGTTGTTTCGTTGATTCTGTTTCATTGGCCCTGAAAAGCCCCTATGGGGAGCGGCCAATTAAGTATGTATGTATGTATGTAGTTATCCACTGATGATACAGATAGCGCAGTAGTCTGGTGTCGTCAAATACACGAGTAAGAACAAACATTAACGCTATTACTGTCTAGAGTAGCGAAATCAAGGCCAGGTCAAGAACCTATCATTCGAGATCTGCAGACTGTAAACTGCATTCATAAGAAATCTCAGAGACGTACTCGATTTTCGGACCCTTCGAAGACAATTTGAGGTTGACGGGCTGGGAAAACCCAAACGCTTCCTATTTTCCCGATTCGTCCCCGACCATCCCAGATTATCGCATGAATCACGAAGCGATGAGTGCAATATTCTTTTTTTCAAGTGAAATTTACTGTGGAATTCACCAGTTAGTCAATGAATTTTTCTTGAATCGCACGAGTTTTAGAAGAAAACAAACAAATCCTTAGCAAGCAAACGAAAAGGAAAAAAAGCCGTTTTAGAGTCAACTGTCAAAACGCCATCGAATAGGAATCACGCTAAACTTAGAAATCACAGACGTACTAGATCGTAATGTGACAGATCGTTAGGAAACTTTATCAGTTCAAGGTCAAAAATTAGAGTTTTATTGATGTACTGTATTCCACTTTGTCTCTGAGAACGAGATCATTCACATTTTGATTTTTCCTCATTGAAACACGCCAGCTTGGCTTGGAACAAGAATCGACAAAATACGGCAACCAAGAAAGGACAAACTTCAAACAAGATCTCCAACAAATTACCTTAACATGCCTTAAACAAACTTCTGAAGGAAAAGAAAGGAAAAGAGCTTTATTTAAGTGTCTAGTCGTTCTAGCGCTGGAGCACTAATTGGAGGGTCTCAATGGGGTTAAGCGTGTGGCGTGAAACGTCCAAAAAATTAACCGTGTGTCGTGAAAAAGGGAAAAAATTAACCGTGCGTCGTGAATTATTTCGTCCAGATAACCGTCTTGTTTGTAGCTTTTCCTAAGCTCTGAACAGCGTGCACCGTGAAATCGCAGAATTTTTAACCGTGTCCCGTGTTTGCTACACCCCCATTGAGACCCTCTAATTGGGGACACTGTAAACTGAAATTAACAGTGAAAGTAAATCAAGTCAAA
>NC_090878.1:14785043-14795043 GCF_036669935.1 Montipora foliosa | reverse complement strand
ACAAGAGAAATGAATATTTTAAGGGGTCCATAGTAACAGTTCGTTAGTTAAGAACCACCCCCCTTTATTCACGCGTCTGCCTGCTTTTGAAGT
This sequence comes from Montipora foliosa, assembly GCF_036669935.1. NCBI lineage: Eukaryota > Metazoa > Cnidaria > Anthozoa > Scleractinia > Acroporidae > Montipora > Montipora foliosa. The sequence continues at coordinate 14,794,950 of NC_090878.1, read as the reverse complement.
GCGCACCACTCTTTCGTCGAAACGATAAACTCTTGTTTCTGTTCAATCTTTAATCTAACATTTAACTGGTCTCTCTTCCTAGATATCATCATGATTTTGCCGATCAGCACCAGTAATAACGACTTTTGGCAGCTCATTAAAATATGTGCAGTCCCTAGAAGGTCTGATTTTCCAAATTTAAAGCAACCACTATAGTTTCATTGAAATTTTCAGTTTGCTTTGTCCGATAGAGTATCGGTCAAATCCGCCCCACATAGGCCTACTCTCATTCTGAGCGACTCAAACATAGCCCGAGCTATTGAAGGTAAAGGACACTAATAACATGAACACCAGGGTCCGTGCTCGAAGCCTGGTTAGTGCTAACCGTTGGTTAAGAGATATCAAAACCTATCTGTTTCCATGGTATTTAACAACGGTTAGCGCTAACCATGCTTCCAGCCTGTCGTTTAAGTGTATGCAATGCCAAGGAAAGCCTTCTTATACTCACCTCGGTCAGGCTCTTGAGGCCTGGTTGGGCTTGAGTCGCTTATGCATGTGAATCGTAAGCGCTTGTGCACTGTAACCCGCCCGGCGAGCCCTTACTTAGAAATGAATGAAGGAAACGGCAATCGTTGAGCAGTGGGCTTTGGTGTTATGAGTGAGTCTTACGAACAGTGGAACTTTCGTGTAAACCAACGAGGCAGGTTTTGGGATGACACTTTTAACGCGTTCTTTTCCTCGTGTTAACAGCCAAGGAGTCATAAATGGCAGCAAGTTCCTGTCATATTCTCAAAATCCCCCTTGGCCTTGTAGGAAAATCATAGAGCGACCGTCGAATAGTAGAAAGGTGTCCCTCACTTTATTGTAAAGAGACATTACGTGAGAGAGGAAATTGTCGTTGAAAAGAATAAATGATTTCCATGAGTCGACTAGTACTGATTACACCAGTGTAAATCTCTTTTTCTTCACAGTCTTGGCCTTAATATACATCATAAACCAGTTCGAAAGTTTGCACCATCTGGTGAGGGTACCATACACCACACCCTTTTAAAAAGCAAAATGCTTGCCTGAAGGTTGGTTTGGGACAGGTAAAAGATAGCATAAAAATACTGATCTTATTTCATATTCGCGACAATGCCGAAGTTACAGTCCCCTGAAAAAGGCAATTCGTTTTTTACATGGAAATGGAAGTAAAGACAGGCGTCTATGGCCATAAATGTCGTGGTCACTGCCACCAGCAAATTATTGGACTTACTGGGATATTGCTCTTTTAGGTTTCGATGTATGGCGCTAAAATGCACCCAAAAATCAGGTTACAAGTGTCGCAGCTCGTTCGTTGTTGTTGTGACCTCAGTTCTCCTAAACACGACCCAAAGTCAGGAGCACCCAACGTCAATTTTCTAAAAATATCTGTGCGGAAGACAACTTGAGATCTAGAGTTTTCGGGACATTTGTTGTACAACTTTTTGCTTGCCTGCCTGTCCTAAGATTTTCGAACATCTAAAAAACGGTATAATTGCCCATTGTCACCTAGAAGTTTCGGGAGCGTTTTTTTTTGCTGAAATTTTCGAAAAGGTAAGTTTCGATCCCTAAAGGTTTCGGGTCACTAGACTTTCAGCTAGGAAGTCCGAACAGATGAAAAACTTTTAGGGGATAAAAATAAGCTTATATCTACCATTTTAATACCAAAATTCGTTTAACAATGCTATGTTTAAGTGGTTTTGAACTATATTCTCGTTGGGTGCCCCTGCAAAGTAATCTTGCCCGAGAAAAACCTAACTTTGTTAAAGCTTTCGGTTAAAAGTTTCAATGTTAAACCCAAACAAATAACACGCCAAAATCACTTTTTTTTTCAGTTTCAAAGTTTTGAAGAAGTAACCGTAGACAATCTTCCTGTGTACGTTGGATCAGTGGCTTGATCTGATCGGCGTAATTACAAGTTGAGCAGCTACATATTTTGAGCAAGAGCCAATACAACGTAGATTTGATTTTAATGGTGTACTGTATTTCGGCTGGCCAAACCAGCCTTCTTTAGGTACAATAGGGCCGTTTTATAAGAGAGAAAATAAGCCGCGGCTTACATAAGACGCAAACAGCCCCGTATAAATGGTACAAAATCTACGTTCACGGCTTTCTCAACAAGCCGCGGCTTATCCTGGCCTGGGAGTTTACACTCGGTAAATAGTTCCTTTCGCGTATCATGTACGCCGCGGCCAGAGTAAGCTTATTTGTCTCGTATAAACGGCCTAATGAGAGTTAAGTACAATGACAGTCAGGTACAACTATCATTGCACCTGAAGAAGGGTGGTTTGGCCAGCCGAAATGTAGTAACCACTAAAATGAAATCTACGTTGTTCGGCTCCAGAATATTTAGCTTCTTTCTTCGAGTGTCGGTACAACAACTATCAGGTACAGACATTGAAAAAGCATTAGGCAATTAAAATGCAACGTTACGCAAGGGAAAGAGCAGGAAAATTGGAACCTAAAAGGTGAAAATGATTAAAGAATGTCTAGCGCTTTTCGCTTTGCTCGATTTGTCCTCAACACATAAGAAACTGGAATGGTTTTATTTTTTTCAAAAAAGTCAACCTACAATGTAAATGACTGGGAGAAACATATTTGAGGAGATGAAAATTAGACTAGAATTTCAGAAATGTGAAATGATAATGTTTAAGGAGGGTGGGGTTGAAGTGACGGGGAATGTAATCTAAAACAGTAAAATAGGATTTTATAAAAACCGGCCATTCGCTAAAATGGAGGTTGGAGTGCCCCGATATCCAGGAGCTTCCACTATTGGCAGGCAGCTCCGAGCGTAGTTGAGACTGCTGCCATGGCTGGCAAATCCTGGCAACCCAGCTACAGCCACGAGCTCCCACGCAGAAGGGCCCCAATAAGGGCACCCCGTTACGCACTGATACTAAGTATATATACAGTGGAAAAAAGGAGAAGAGGGGGGAAGCGGGGGGAGGGGAGAGAGGAACAACCCAGAATTGACTCCTATGCTCGAACGTAGAATGGGTTGCCTACAACAAACAAGGACGCACATGTGGACAAACAAGAAGACCGCTGACTGCAAGAGGCTTACGCAACCCGCTGGCCTCACTCATGCACTGCCGCGAGGTGCATGAACAAACAAACGCAAAAAGCTAAACGAAATAGGCCATTGTACGAGTTGTCATGTCTGCCCCTTCTTCAACGCGAGTCTAAATGCGAACCATTTTTGTGATGCCGGAATTAGTTATACTTTACATATGGAATGAAACTTAAATTTTAATAACAAAAATCTTCGCACCGAAGGATCGCCAGTGAAAGAGGAGGTAGGGACATCTTGAACTCGGGAAACGGCCTATTATCAGTGTACGGCGTCATTTCAGAATAACGTCGGCATAGTTTCGATTGCTATCCTGGAGGAGCGAAAAAGACAGTTTGTAAAACTGGGGCATATGACAGATGAGCCGAAAACCTGTCAGGCAGGGGTACGCTATTTTTTTTTTTTTGTTTTTTTGTTTTGTTTTCCGCTAGTTCCAGTTCTATTTCTCCTATTGGTGAAAAAATGCCTCAAACATTTGAACAACTCCAAATATTGATATTTAGTATATGGAGGAAGGTTTACTGGGAAACTAAAACAATCGTAGATTCATACGCCACTACTCCGCGGTCCGAGTGGCGTATTTTCAGGATGCACTTTGTGAGTGTAGTATCGTTCATGACGTCACGACTCCCGCTTTTGTTTTTCCCGCCTTTTTTTTATGAAGCCAGCCGTATTTGGAAAACTTGACTACTTTGAAACACAATAAAATCGGAAACATTCATATTTAGTCTCCATATATAAAAAGAACATTACACGTTGGCTCGAAGATATGAATTTATGTTCTCGGGCAAGAACAATATCTCCTCGTCGCTCGCTCACTCGTTGAGATATTGTTCTTGCCACTCGAACATAAAATTATATATGCTCGCCACCGTGTAATATCCTCTAATATATGCCGACGGTACCACCCTGCCTTGAGTGCAAATGGAATACAAGGTAATATCAATTCCTTAACTCAAGCTCTTTCTAGGACCCTTTAAAATGTGAGAAAGGTCAACGGAAACCAAAATGTACATCAAAATCGAGAAGGACTAAAGGGTTACTTGTTGCGGAAGAAGGCTTCAACATGCGCTCAGTGAGGAAACAAAAAGCTTAAGTATATGCCTTGACGGCACAAATATCGACCAATGTATAGCATCATAAGACTATATTGGGTTTAAATCATGATAAAGATCTCCGTTTTTAAAGCACCATCGATGAATTATGTAAATACTGTCAAAACGACCTTGGACTTACACAAAAGCACAAGTTAATTTTTATGTCGCTGTTATAAAGTCAGTTATGTTGTACCTCCAGTCCAATTTGCGTCATCTTGTAGTAAAGCGGAATTGATAGGACAGAGGCTTATGGATGCAGAAGAGAGCTGCGCGCATTATATTGGACGCCAAAGAAACCAAACACACACATTAAACTATGTTTACATGCAACTGAACTGGACTCCATTCTTTATCGAGGCATATTTAAATAGATGTTCTATAGACTTCAAGAGACTCGGGGCCAAAAACTCCAAATTATATCACTTCTATATTCAAGACAATTATGAGTTTCATGTAATCCGATCCAATCCTTTTGCAAAATTTAAATTTTCATTGTCCTGTTTTAAGAAAGACACAGGAGGGGCCGTACTTTCAACATGACGACAAATTAGGAAATTGGAACGAGCCGTCTTGTGACCGGAAGAGGAAGAAACTGTTAAATAGTTTCAAACGGAAAACGGCTATGAATGTAATTGCGAGGCAGAAAGAGATCAGGAAAACATGACTTAATTTTAAGTAGTTAACTAGCGTTTTTAAGCACGTCTGTTAAAGAACTTGTTTTAGATAGTGAATAGTTTTTAAATAAGATTGCTAGCTAGCTTTTACATATTTTTTTTCGACTTTTGTGATAAGGGTTCAAAAGTTGTAATATTAATTTTGGATTTATGTTTTATACAGGGCCACACGTTAACCTGTTTTCTTCATAAACGCCACGTTTTTACATAACTGCCACGTTTTTTTACCCTCTTTAAATAACGGCGTTACTTAGTTTCTTAATAGAGGGGGACATTGGGGTGTATATTAGAAACCGTAAAACTGAAGCGAAAAAAATCATCCAAAACCGCAAAAAAAAATTCGACCAAAACCGAAAACCGACACACAAAACCGTCAAAAAAGACGATACAATGGTGACAAGTGCGGCATACCGAACAAAACTACGCTAAAATTTGATTTCATTCAAAAGTATTTGTGAATGTCATGGACTTGTCTAAAGCCATCCATATCTTTTAGGATCTGCCCTCAAAATCCATAGGCTTGATTTTTGCCGCTCTCTGCGAGCCCAAATATGGTCAAGTATGGTAATAAACCGATATAGTACTTAAAACAGGAGTCGAATACTGATTGAACTCACCGCCTCCGGGGGGGAATCCCACATAAAAAGGCGAGGGATTCTCGTCGGAAATGTTACAATTGAACCCTTAATAAAGGAGACCATCTGGCGTGGCCCAGGCGTTTTTTTGACCCATAAAAGAGGACCTATATTATCCTTAACCACAGAACAATAAACAAAAAAAAAAAAAACAGCGTCTTCTAATGATGGCAAAAGGGACCATTATCATCTAATACTTTCGCTCTGCGTGATAGAAATATGAAAGTGTAAATATACATTTTATATTTCTTCGCGCGCAACCCTAAGGAGGATTTTCCATTGCCGTTTTGCCCCAAAAACACCCTGTACGTGAGATCAAAATCCGAAATTTTAACCACCCCTAAAGCGCGAGACGACGGAAACATCCCTTCCCTTTTTTTATATGGGGGTCTTCTGCACCCCCTTACTTTGTTTGTCCATTATAGCGACAATTTGCACCAAAGAGGGGACAATTCGTCGATGTCCCTAATTTCATCTCATTGCTGACCCTGGGAAGGTTGTCATCTTGCAATGACTTCGTCACTACATTTATCAAATTCTAGCTGGCCTTTCTCAGGAGTACACCAGCTTCTCCACTCATTTCATGCTCGTGTCAGATCTTCCTCTTTTTTGCGCCCGTTTCGCGGCTTATAGAGTGTTGTCATGTGACGACTCCGGCCGAATTGAGCTCTAATTAACTCACTTCAAACGTTTTCTTCTTGTTTTGGAGGGAGAAAAAACAAGGGTTTTACTAATCACGTGAGGGCGTAAAACAGGCATGTCGGTTGTACCCTATGGGGACTTTACATGTCTATTTATCGGGCACTAGTAAAACCTCATTTCAACCACTGCAATATTCTTTCGGGAAACTGTGGAGTAACTTTTGGCAGGACAAAACCTGCAAAAACTACAAAAACAGAGCAAGCCGTGTCTTCTTGGACCCCAATCTAACTTTGACGCTCATGTCAAACAATTTATTTCAACTCTTAAGATGGAAATCCCTAGTCTCTTCAAAGGCAAATTGGACAATTTTTCGAGCAAACAATGGTTATTTACGTCCCTACAGGGACTAGCACCTGGCTCGAAAATTGTCCATCGCGATTCTGGTATTGTTTGAGAGACTCTGTGAATAAGGTAAATGTTCCGCAACCCGCGCACAAACTACTACAAAAAACAACCAGCTTTAGCTATTTAGAGGCGCAGTTTTGTGAAAAATTTTGCCATTGGAGCTAATGAAAGCAGAGTCCCTCAATCAATTCAAACGACTGATTAAAGAGGTTATCTAAGGCCATTATTCTGAAACACGGTATTGTCATGAGGAAAAGCAGCTTTTATTGTATGATATTGACGTAGTAAGATAGTTAATGTAGTTTATATAGTCCTATCTTTAAATTTTAATTGTAAATATTTTGTTTATATTGATGATGAATTGCACCGTGGTTAAAAAATTTTTTAAAGAGTAAAATATATAAATAATTACTATGATCGAGATCAAGTGGCCGCTCAAATCTTAAGAAAAATACCGGAACCCAAATAGGACAAAATAGAAAAAACCCAAAACCACATCGTATATACCAAAAACCCGAAAAACCCGCTCGTTATTTTTGTACACAAAAAAAACAAAAAAACCGATCTAAAAAAATAGCCCAAACCGCAAACAACCGGAAAATCCCAATGTCCCCCCTTTCATAGACAAAACGCCTGTACGAATCAAGGACAAGCACTCGGAGGCTCAACAAGGAAAAAACAATTCCTCTGACGCTTGGGGTAATCGATTCGTAATCTTTCCTGGCCAGAGGTTGATAGGCGGGCTTTAGCAAAAATCTGGACGATTACTGGGTTTCCCAATCAGGGAATTATGAGTGGGAACCTGTTCACTCCCCTGCTAAGTATTGTTCTTTGTCTGAGTAGTATTGATAGGTCTTCAAGGGCCAAATGTGTAAGTTTTATCCGGTGGAACCACAGGAAGAATATTTAATTAAACCTGCAAATATCAGGATTTGAAGTGGGGGGGAGATTACAAGAATGTGCAGGTGTTAAAAACCGTGTGGGGTGTATCGTACCGGTTGTTGTAGGGGCTCTTGGAAATGTTCACTCAAACTTGTTACAATGGATTGGAAAAAAATTGCACCCTACTGGCAGAGCCTTTCTTTTGGGTACTCAAATTAGGGGCGATTATCAGAGAAAAAACAACTCTGCATGAATAGAGTTAAGATCTTTATTAAAGGCATGCGCTGCTTGTTTACCAGGATTACAAATATAGCGAAACCAGGCTAAGTGCTTGGCTTCAAGCAGGATCTTACTCGCCATCGTTATTTTTCGTTGAATAGAGAGGGAGGAGTTGTCGAATTACAACCATGGTTTTAAGACTAAAAGGATGCTCGCACTACGAAAAAAAAACTGGTTTGACGAGGAGAACGAAGAGAAAAACAAGGTTGACTAGTCCAGAAACTCGGCCTGCGACGGCTTCAAAGAGTTGACGCGATTCAGGCAGAGCCGCCTTTTCTCCTCCTCTGTACAGAAAAAAAAGACAAAAAAGAGGCATCTGCTTGCAGGGTGGAAAAATTGGGGATTAGGGAAAGAAATTGACTGTTGCCGTGTTAAATAATTTCCTTCTTCAGTGAGTGTTCTGAATGAAAAATCCCACATCAACTAGTTATCAGAGGGTCGTATGTAAGACCTATTGTGAGAACTCTGCTTTCTTTTTCCTTGGTTTGCCTGTGACATGGCTTGAAAAATACATCTTTAAAAAAATCCCCTAGTTGTTGATATGAAAATATATTCTCGAAGCCGAAACAACCAAGGCCTTTAAGTTACAAGTCATCAAGTAAATGTTTTGGCCTCTATGGTCCAGAAAACCAAAGATTAGATGGGCTCGTGTCGAAATAAAGGCCTGGGAGCCATAAAAGACTTGGTATCACAGAGACGCAACGTCACAGCATCCAGCCGGTTATCCTGCAAACGCAGTGTAACTTCATTTCACTTAAAATCTGAAGCGATGGAAACATGGCCACATTCAGAGGAAAGTACGAGCAACAAACTGAAGCAACTTTCCAGATTTGGCCTTTCTCCACCAAACATCGACTCACTTCCTGCCCAAATAATTAGCTTGTAACCTTTAACCAAAAATAGTAATTGCTTCAGCATTACCTGTATAGAAGAAGTGACTGCATATGTTGTACAACGATGATCTTTTGGTTAGGGACTAAATTTTAATATATCGAACGCGGGATTACCCCACCCACACATTACCCTATGTCCCTATGTTTGGCTTCCTTTTGGAACAAGTACAATTCAGGAAAACCAGTCCACGCTCCACAGCGTAGTTTACAACAATTAACTCAGAATTCGCGGGAACTCCATTTTTTGTTTTGTTTCTATTAAAACAACACGTTGTACCAACACCGTCACTCTTTTGAATGCATAGCATATAAGTTCATATGGAGCCAGAAACGGTCCTCTATTTAGCCTGCTTAGCGGGGCGGGATTTTTTTGCCTGATTATTTAATGGTGACAATATTTCAGTGAGTGATTAAATAAATGAAAACAAGTGGCAAGTAAATCGATGGTTACTTCGTTGTTTGGGCCGCGAGCTAAGAAAGGACTTGTCCACATTCCAGGCGCGGCAAACGCGCAGCCAAAACCAGCGTACTCGAGAGTGTTTAATGTAACCCTGTCTATAAAATATCCCGCCAGCCACGCAGGCAAGCGCTCTATGGGCGGCCAACACCGCCCAAAAGGGACCAGAGTCTTGAAATGGCACAGAACAAACAGAATGGTTTAGTGATGGTTTTTGCATAACGAAATAACGTTGACATGAAGTTGTCGAAATACAGAAAGTCAAGTGTTCAAAATTGAAAATTGAAACTGGGTTTAGAATTGTTTTGTAATGTCTCACGACTGTGGTCACCATGGGATTGAAACTATTAAGACACCGGTCAAAAGTTTATTGGTATGAGTACGTATCGTTTTTTCAATTAGACTAAATGACAAGACGACTCTCTCAGTTGTCACTCAAGCTGACGAAAAAGCAACGATATTGACTTAAGTGACAGCGATTGTTCCTTTGGTCTCCAAAATGACGTGGAGCTAGAGCTTTTTCAGGAACTTCCGTTCCTCTTGACAAAAAGAGATTCCAAAGCTTTAGCAGACACATGTCGACTGCACAACATATGAAAAACCGGATGCTGTATGCCCCTTGGGCGATAAAAACCGGTTCAAACTTTTAAGCAATAAACAATGGGGTAAGTAATCATTTTGTCAATTACAAAGAGCGAACCTACGCTCTGATCTCCTTTCTTTTTTCCCTTTTTCCCCCCCACCCAACGAGTGGCTACAAGAACACGTTAGGCGAGTCTAGTGATAGCGATGTTGCTCCTCGTCCCTATCCCAAAAACGACACGGATCTAGAGCTTTTAAGGGACTTTTGTTCATCTTGAGAATAGATCAAAA
>NC_090878.1:14779016-14784943 GCF_036669935.1 Montipora foliosa | reverse complement strand
TACTTTATCGACGGTATGTTGACGATACTTTTTGTCTATTTGACACTGAACATGACGCTACTTTGTTTTTTGACTACATCAACGATAGACATCCCAATATACGTTTCACCATGGAAAAAGAGATGGATAAAAAAATCCCCTTTTTGGATGTTCTGATTGACAACAGTCAACCTCTTTCTCCTATTACCAGGGTCTATCGTAAGAAAACGTTCACCGGTCTATTAACTAATTATTTTAGTTTTACCCCATTCTCTTACAAACTTGGCTTAATCAGGACTCTAGTTGACAGAACGTATAAGATCAACAACACATGGATAGGCTTCCATGAGGATATCAAGAAATTGTTATTAATCTTACGTAAAAACCTTTTCCCCAGTCATATCGTTGAGAGAGTCATTAAGCAGTATATTACAAAAACTCAGACCCTTTCGAACACACCTACTAGTCCTCCCTCTAATCCTACACATTTTTTCAAATTACCTTATGTTGGGCCCTTCTCTATTGTAGCACAAAACAGATTACGTAAATTACTTAAACGTTATTGTAACAATCTTGATGTTAAGCTAGCCTTTTCTTCCTTCAAGATCCGTAACATGTTTAGTGTGAAGGACCCTGTGCCTGTTGAACTCTGTTCGAATGTTGTCTACAAGTTTACCTGTGCAAGCTGTAATTCTTGCTATGTCGGCGAAACCAGCCGACACCTCTCGACACGCATTCGCGAACACTTAAACAGGGACAGGACCTCACATATCTTTAAACACCTTCAACAGTCCGAGGCATGCCGTAACTCCTGCTCTGCGGAATGTTTTGAAGTTATAGACCGTGCGACCACAAAATTCCAGGTCAAGATAAAAGAGGCCTTACATATTTCCTGGGAGCAACCTTCTTTAAATAAGCAATTATATCACGTTAATTTAACTCTCTCGTTCTAATCAACATGTTCCATTGTACACTCTTTTTTTGTTACCTTTGGCTATTTTGTTAGATTCCCAATTTATTTCACGTTGTTATTTATCTTTGTTTAGCATATTATAAATTCAAATGTAACTTCAAATTAATTCTACTTTCAACTGAAGATGGTCGTTGCACGACCGAAACATGTCTTTAATTTCAAATGTGTCGTCACTTTTATAAAAATTGTTGTTAGTCTGCTTCTTTCCACATGTATACTTGTATACCCCTATATAGGGCTTAGTCAAACCACTATATGGTAGTTACAAAAAGTATCTACGCCGGAGAGACTCTGGGATAATAGACTTCAACAATTTTTTTGATTGATCGCTTGCATAACAATGGCAGTCCAAGAGGAAGTCCCCAAGTAATATGAAGAAAGACCAGAATCCATTGATGGAGACAACTGCGGTGGACTCATAGAGCATGCTCATAATAGCGATATCCGCTGTTATTCTCTCAGTGCGCGGAGTTCGGTAACGCCCCCAAGGAACTGAGGCTCTTTTCAAGATTCGTTGACATATGTGATCGATGACAACAACTGTGCTTCGTTCTATGACTTCGGCAACGCCGTGAATTGGCCAAGATAGGCGATGGCTTTTAAGTTGCCGAGATCCACCTGCAAAACCCGGAGTATGATCGCTGAGGCACTATACAATGGCGCCATCATAACGTAAGAATAAGCTGGGTGTGTTATTCTCCAAAGTCTCTGAACACAAATACGAGATGTTGTCTTAAAGATGACCGCAATGAGCGGAGAAAATAGAGCGATGATCATTTTGCCTTTTTTGTTTTGTTTGTTATACATAGTATAAATAAATAAAGTGATAATGGTACTCGCTATAAATGGTAAACAATAAGTGACTGAAAAAAGGATGAAAACAGCGCGCTTTTGTCGCTTTGAGTAAAGGCACAGATGATTTGTTAACAAGTAGTTGTGGCCAGAATGTTTAGAGGGATGACTTGTTCCTTGGAAAGCGGGAACGATTTACTGATTCCTAGAGCTTGAAAAGTCACTCGGTACAATGAATCCAAGAAATACATGCCTATGCAACATAGAAAAACTTTTTTCTTCACTCCTGACAGTTGATATGGACCGAACAGAACTACCGCGAGCAAAAACACCCAGATGTATAAAAAGAAGCAAGAGATGATATTACAAGTCACCTGCATCCATTGCAACTTTAGCGGAATGAAGGCTTTTGGTTGAAAATGGCAGTTTAGAAAAGTTTTATAGCTAAGATAAGAGATCATTGTGAACATCATGCCAATGGCGATGGTTGAGAGAGGCGAAATCGAAGCACCGACCACCGTTGACTTACACACTGTTCGCAAAGCAGATTGTCTAAGCTGCTTCCAGGACATGGCTTGTTCGAGATGCGTTTTCTGAATTTCGTTTTGTTCTTCGATATCTCCGAGGGAACAAGCGTCTAAAGAAACCGCCTTAACTCCACAGGAAGCTGGTAAGAAATCATCCACTGTGACCTCTGTGTCACGGTATTCCTGGTAAATAATCTCGTCCCCTGGTTGAGCGTACCATTCTCGGCCTGTATTCTGCAAAAGGGTGTATTCTAAGGTTTCTTGACTGTATTCAGGGTCCTTTAGGCTGTATTGTTCGGATACACTACGTGTAAAACTAAAGATGATGTGTCCAAAAACTTCGATACCTGTGCGTCCAGCCATTTAGTTCTTGAAAATTAATCACGCTATTATATTTCAAAAAACTGAATTCTTTGCCTTTAGTCCAAGGAAAATTTGTTTATGCAAGAAGCTAATTTTCATAACTAAAAGCTGCTGCTTGACATCTTCAATACGGTGATTTATTATTCCGAATTACTCTTCCGCCCACGTGAATCACTTTCGTTTACGTCGAAGGGTTCAGATTGTTGTTGAAACATCCACGCTTTCTGAAGTCATCTTTTTTTTGTTTTGTTTTGCGAACTGAAACGCTGCAAATCGAACGCTACTTTCCCAAACTCGGTAACGGTTCATTAGTGCTGTTACATTGTGCTTTCATGTGCTCTTTTGGTGTCTGGATTTGCCCATGATGCACGGCGCTCGAGTTTTTATGTAGGAAATCGTATGAACGTGAGTGCTTTTCATGATTTATGGGCACGAGTGATGTTTTGAAGGTTCTCAAAATTGCACAAGTCGTTGGGGAGTGATATGCACGTTCATACGGTTTTTTTATAATAAAGTCAACCAAATCGCTCCATCGATTCTCTTTGCATGGCAACTTCCGTATTGCAGGCTTAATTTTCTTAACATTTCTCAAGCGAAGTTACTTTTCTTCCCAACTGCTACGCAACTTACTTCCGAGTTAAAAATTATAAAAACGTTCACTGGTTATATACAGTTAAAACTTTCGAGCTTTCCGCTGTCAGGCTACAGCCTTCAATGGAAATGAATGGAAAAAATAGCAACTACAATAAATTCAAAAATAGGTGAAATTATAATGAAATTGTAATTCAGTTTATGGTGCAAAAACGATGAATAAACGATAATCATCATTAGTATTATTATTACTATTATTATTATTATTATTCCATTCGTCTTTAGTAGACCAATCAGAAGCGTGATATCTTGGTAAGTATATTACAATTATTCTACGAGGGCGCGCTGGATATGAAGTGATAGATAACCAACTAAGCGCGTAGCGCCGAGTTGGTTATAATCATTTTATATCCAGGAAGCCCAAGTAGAATAATTGTTTTACTAAAACTCCAGGATCAACAACTCTTCTTTGATGTTCTTGGGATAGTATTGTCGACTAAAGCATCGATTTCTGCTTCAGTTAATTCCGCTCTAAAACGGCTTTTGTCAGCCATTTTTTTCTCAGTCAGCTCGCTTTGTGCACGACGCGTTTCTTGACCATATTAGGTGCAGCAGGTATATGAACTGTTAGCTCGTGTCCGGCGAGCCAATGAAAATACTGGAAATCTAATATCAGTAGTTTACTTTTTAATAAAATAGGATATAATATAAAATTGAACGATAAGAATTCAATGGGCAAATTGCCGGACATATTTACATGCAATGAAGTTGATTTGCGAGACTGAGAAGTGCACAAGACCCGGCCACTATGGTGTTTTTTTAACCAGACATCATTTGAAGAACGAGGCATATAAGAATTAGCCAGTATCAAAACAACGAAATGCAAATTGCGTTCATAACTGCGAGAATCATTGCTTCACTTGATTTCATATCCGCAGTTCATATATAATCCATTTCATATATCATTTCATCGTTGATTCATACCTCACAGGAGCATGGAACCCACAAATGACCAGCTCCCAACGTCAGTGGCTTCAAAGCTCAGTTGATTAGAGCGTCGCACCGGTATCGCGAGGTGACGGGTTCAAACCCCGTTGAAGTCCTGAATTTTTGAGGCTTCTTAACGCAATTGCAAAAATTGCGTTCATAACTGCGAGGATTTTTATTCCTTCGAGAGATATCATAAATATTTATGATTGCTTTAAAAGAAAAAAAAGGAGGCAAGTTTGTTGACAGGAATGTTTGGCGTGCCAAATCATTCTGTTCCAGCCATCACCGGTCAGCCGTCATAAAAATCGTCGTCTTTATTCAGGAATAAATTACAACAAGACAAAAACTCCCCAAAAATGACTGTATTTAGCACCAAAATCAAAACCCAAGAAATAAAAATAACTTTTAGAATTTTCACGACCCTAAGTGCACACACAAAGAAAAGAAGCATTCAAAATATTCTCAAAAAAGGCTGCAGTTCCATTAGCGTCTAACCAGCTCTCACGGTCTTCAAGAGGCCATTTCCGAGTTCATGTCTGCCTCTTTCTCAAAGCGAGTCTAAGTGCGAAGTTCTTGTGATGGTAACTAGTTCTACTTTACATATGAATGAAAACTAATTTTCATTACAAAAGCTTCGCACGTAGACTCGCTTTGAAGAGGAGGCATACATGAACTCGGAAATGGCTGACATGCATTAAGTGTGGAGTAAGATCATCCTTTTCAATGACGACTGCCGATACGTTCAGAAGACCTTCACATATCTCTTATAACCAATTGAAAAGAATTGCGCGGAGAACGAATTTTATCTGTCATTTTTAAATGGGGGCATTAAAGAAAACCGTCCTGGGCTGTTTAAAGAGATGCACGAACTGATATCCCTGGTGAATTTGTCAGCTAACTTTGGATTTTGTATCCAAAAAGATTATAAACTTAAAGGTAAATTAAACAACGTTTCACAGATTTGTAAGCTGATGTTTCAATTCTTCTTTGGTTAATTTGCTTTTATCAGCTCTTTCCTTCGATGAAACCTACGTTTTGTGTGTCAGACTCCTATCAATGCAGCATTAATTTACATTTGCTTTAGAAAAAAAATCCCTTGATTCATGTTTTTACAAGGTCGTAATTTGATAGTGTACGTAGCTGCATTTTCTCGTCACAATTGATAGAAATGGCCATGGTTTGCAGAAGTGCTACAGAAAACTCGTTGAGCCAAGGGCATTGAACTAGAATCAATTGAGTCGGAAATTCATCCGGCGCAGAGCAGGAATAAAATGCTGTGGAGCAGTTGAGCTCATTTCGAAAGATTACAGCTTCAACTCCTGCTGAGTGGTAACACTTGTATTTTTTCGAAGTACATGTAT
This sequence comes from Montipora foliosa, assembly GCF_036669935.1. Classification (NCBI taxonomy): domain Eukaryota; kingdom Metazoa; phylum Cnidaria; class Anthozoa; order Scleractinia; family Acroporidae; genus Montipora; species Montipora foliosa. The sequence continues at coordinate 14,779,367 of NC_090878.1, read as the reverse complement.
GTTCCAGCCTTCATCGATAAATACACATCTTTCTTCATTTAAAGGGTCTTAAAATTAACCATCTCCCTCATAATACTAGTATTAATTTAAGAAAATGGCATTTTGCAAGAAACTTGATCCAAAGGAGCCTCAAATCGTGCCTGGACGACGATAAAAAGACCTTGACTCGCCCAGACAGCCAATGGTAAAACGTTCAACACAGCAACAAGAATGTGTCTTCTCCAGTCCTTTCTCCAAACTGCTATGACGGCCAAATTCTGGAATCGCGTTTCAATCGCCAAGGAAATACTTGTGAAAAGCCACTCGATTACCAATGGAACTGCAGTCAACTTGGTAAAAGATACCATCAAT
>NC_090878.1:14764016-14774016 GCF_036669935.1 Montipora foliosa | reverse complement strand
TGCGAGTATTCGGTACTGAACAGGCGCAAAAAGATTGGGGAGTCAACTTTATTGCAGTACGCATGCTCAAAGCTAAAAATATCCTTCTTTGCTCTCCCACTACAATCCAAAGGTCTCTTTTTTGCGCGTACTTTCTCTTTAAAGACAAATCATGAACATTTGCCATCGCTTTAAAAGGAAAACCAGCGCTCAGAAAAGAGAGACCCTGGTCAAATCCAATTTTGGATAAGTTTCGTAGCTTTTGGGCGTAGAGTTAAGCCCCCTTGAAAATACCTAAGCTGTACACTTGTGATTGACAAAACTTTAATCAATTTCCGATTCAATCAACCTACTTGGCTTTTGGCATCTTAGGAGCCTGCTCAACAAGAATCCAAGTCAGTGTGCTACTGGTTTACTGCTCTAGTACATATATGTTTGTAGTCTTGAGAATATAATATATGACATGACGGCCAAATTCTGGTATCGCGTTTTAATCGCCAGAGACGTACTTGTGAAAAGCCACTCGATCACTGATGGACCTCCAGCAACGGATAGCAAAACTGCTCAGTGGAATATGTTCTTCCTATACATAAATTGGTACAAGTGAAAGAATCCCTTTACGGAGATAATTGCGGTGGACTCAGAGAGCATGCTCATAATAACGATATCCACTGTTATTCTCTGTGTACGCGGAGTTCGGTAACGCCTCTTAACGAGCTGGGCTCGTTTCAAGATTCGTTGGCATATGCGATCGATGACAACGACTGTGCTTCGTTCTTTGACTTCGGAAGTGCGTTGAAGTATTCCAAGATAGGCGATGGTCTTTGAGTCACCGAGATCCACTTGGAGTACCCGGAATATGATTGCTGAAGCACTATACAATGGCGCCATCATAACGCAAGAATTGGCTGGGTGTGTTATTTTCCAAAGTCTCTGAACACAAATACGAGAAATTGTCTTGAAAGCCACCCCAAGGAGCGGAGAAAATAGAGCGATGATCAGTTTGCCATTTTCGTTTTGTTTGTTAAACGCAGGATAACAAAACTGCTCAGTGGGATATGTTCTTCCTATACATAAATCATAAATTGGTACAAGTGAAAGGATCCATTTACGGAGACAATTGCGGTAGAGTCACACAGCATACTCATAATAGCGATATCCGCTGTTATTCTCTGGGTACGTGGAGTTCTGTAAAGCCCCCAAGGCGTTACAAGATTCGTTGGCATATGTGATCGATGACAACAACTGTGCTTCGTTCCATGACTTCGGCAACGCCGTGAATTATTCCAAGATAGGCAATGGTTTTTAGTTGCCGAGATCCACCTGCATAACCCCGAATATGATCGATGAGGCACCGTACAAAGGCGCCATCATAACGTAAGAATAAGCTGGGTGTGTTATTCTCTAAAGTCCCGGAACACAAACACGAGATGTTGTCTTAAAGGCCACCATTATGAGCGGAGAAAATAGAGCGATGATCAGTTTGCCTTTGCTTCAGCTTTCCAAATCTTTCACGGTGGTTATTCGACCTGTATCAACTCGTTTGATAAAATCAATCCCTGTATATATTATTTAGCAGCCAAGGGAAAGGCATAGATCTTTTTTTCGGTAAACTTAAAGTGCACCTCACTTCAACTATTCTTCTTTACTCAGCTAAATATTTCCACCTTCAACAAGCATATTTTCCGATTTTCCCTGTAATTTTCACTTTTTGCTTGCCGAAAGTTACGTAAGTCAGCGAAAAATAGCCGAATAGCCGTACTGATTTTGACCAACGACGGAGCTGAAAGAGGCATGGGTCTACAGTGGTCTGTGATCGGTGTCACAAACTCCTTTGTAACGCAAAAAGCTGTTAAAAACGCGAAAGCGAAGTAGTTTGTGATGTCAAATACAGAAATAGACCCATGACCCTTTCATCCCGGTCGTGGGCACACAATAAGTGAAATTTTGACGGGGAAATGGTAAAATGTGCTTGTTGAAGATGGAACAGTTATCTTAGAAAAGAATAATGTATGTAGACTTAGGATAATTTCATTCGTTCATCGGGCTCGAAATATACTGTTTCGTTTACTATCATTGCAAACTGTGGACTTTCATTTAATGATAATAATGATAATAATGATGATGTTGATAATGATAATGATGATGAATGTTAAAGACGGTGCCTACTAATTCAAAGGGGATTTTTTCCCCAGTGTATGATTATGCAGAAAATGTAGATCTTAACAAGTGTTATTGAAATCCAAAAAGAAAATTGGAGGTAACCACGCATTTTTCAAAGATAAATGATGAATAATATTTGTAAAAAACTTTTAAATACAAAGCAATGTATGGCGTTCTTTCTCAAATTGAAGCTTAATTATCGCTCAAAAACTAATGCATGGTTGCCCCCAGTTTTCTCTTTGGATACCAAGAGTACTTACTAAGATCTACTATTTCCGGATAGTTTTAAACCGCGCAAAGATATCCCTGTATTAATAAACACCACCCATAAAAAAATAAGAGTATCTCGAGATGCGCAGAACGTATGCGCAATAACAATAGCGCGTGCTTTCATATTTCCCAGGCTTTCCCAGTGTTTGAGGGACCGAGTCAGCAATCGGAAGATGACATATACGATTCGAGTTCGGAGCAATTTTCCGAGTATTGCCGTGTCCCCAGTCCCTTCGCACGAATGTTCTATTTCGAAACAAACTACAGTATACCACATTCAACATTTGTACGTTTTCTTCCTAGGATCTTCGAAGCTCTTTCAAAAGCTCTTCGTTGGATTCGTTGGAATAAAGTTGAAAGAATTTCACTCTCCATCGTTTAGTAAGTTCACAACCGTTTTAGTTTTGCTTCGATTTCTTGGTTGTTTACCGTTTCATTTGTTATTGATGTTTTGGAATGAGAAGTAAACTTCGATGCCCTTTTTTCATACTCTGTACGTATTAACTACTTTGTAAATAAAAATATGTCATACAGTAAAACTTAACAATGAAAGTGTGATTTAGTAAATCAGTTTGTAAATGGAGATTGTTCACTCTTTGTAAACGATCGATAGTACAACTCCTTCTCATACTCAAAAATGGGAATGGGATACTTTTATATTGGCGGGCTTTGTTCCAGGGACGAAGACTGCTTTCAGATTCATCTGTAGTTATGATTTTGCAATAATTTCTCCAAACGTTTGAGCACTTCTTTTGAAAGACAGTAGAGTAGTGATAAATGAAAAAAAAATGAATTCAGCCGAACAAATCTTGAGGAAAAAAATGGCCCTACACAGCTATACATAGCTTTCCAGGCTATACATGGCCCTCCACAGCCATACATGGCCCTCCACAGCTATGCATGGCCCTACACAGCTATATATGGCCTTCCACAGCTATACATAGCACTCCACAGCTATACATGGCCCTACACAGCTATACATGGCCTTATATAGCTACACATGGCCCTACACAGCTATACATAGCACTCCATAGCTATACATGGCCCTACATAGCTATACATGGCCTTATATAGCTATACATGGCCATCTAAGGCTAAACATGGCCCTACACAGCTATACAGGGCCCTCCACAGCTATACATAGCACTCCATAGCTATACATGGCCCTACACAGCTATCTGTACACGGCCTTATATAGCTATACATGGCCATCCAGACTATACATGACCCTCCACAGCCATACATGGCCCTCCACAGCTATCTGTACATGGCCCTCCACAGCTATACATAGCCCTCCACAGCTATACATGGCCCTCCACAGCGTTACATATCACTTGACAGCTTTACATAGCCTACCACAGCTATACATGACCCTGCACAGTTAGACATGGCCCAACACAGCTATACATGGTACTCCACAGCTATACATGGCCCTCCACAGCTATACATGGCCTTACACAACCATATATGGCCATCCAAGGCTTGGTCCGCACTTAATGACTATGTGGATCAATAGTTGCTAATCCAGTAATTTACAGACTCGTACCTAGACCTTCACGATTTAAAATTAGTTTTGTCATATACATGTCGCCGTTAAAAGTAACATATAAAACTTTAAGGTAAAAAGCTGTTAAAATGAGTCTAAAAGTTTTTGATCTGTTTAATCATCATCATCACTCTGATGTTCAAACAGATAGAAAACTTTTAGACTCATCATTTTAACAGCTTTTTACCTATGAGCATACTATAGTATTTGCACTTTTTAATAAACGTAGCGGTCAAGGGTTATGTATTGCCATGTATACCTCTCTACGGTTATGTATGGCCATGTGTTCCTGTGTAGGGTTATTTATGGCCATGTATACGTGTGTAGGGTTATGTATGGCCATGTATACCTGTGTAGGGTTATGTATGGACATGTATACTTGTATACCCCTATATAGGGCTTAGCCAAACCACTATATGGTAGTTACAAAAAGTATCTACGCCGGAGAGACTCTGGGATAATAGACTTCAACAATTTTTTTGATTGATCGGTTGCATAACAATGGCAGTCCAAGAGGAAGTCCCCAAGTAATATGAAGAAAGACCAGAATCCATTGATGGAGACAACTGCGGTGGACTCATAGAGCATGCTCATAATAGCGATATCCGCTGTTATTCTCTCAGTGCGCGGAGTTCGGTAACGCCCCCAAGGAACTGAGGCTCTTTTCAAGATTCGTTGACATATGTGATCGATGACAACAACTGTGCTTCGTTCTATGACTCCGGCAACGCCGTGAATTGGCCAAGATAGGCGATGGCTTTTAAGTTGCCGAGATCCACCTGCAAAACCCGGAGTATGATCGCTGAGGCACTATACAATGGCGCCATCATAACGTAAGAATAAGCTGGGTGTGTTATTCTCCAAAGTCTCTGAACACAAATACGAGATATTGTCTTAAAGATGACCGCAATGAGCGGAGAAAATAGAGCGATGATCATTTTGCCTTTTTTGTTTTGTTTGTTATACATAGTATAAATAAATAAAGTGATAATGGTACTCGCTATAAATGGTAAACAATAAGTGACTGAAAAAAGGATGAAAACAGCGCGCTTTTGTCGCTTTGAGTGAAGGCACAGATGATTTGTTAACAAGTAGTTGTGGCCAGAATGTTTAGAGGGATGACTTGTTCCTTGGAAAGCGGGAACGATTTACTGATTCCTAGAGCTTGAAAAGTCACTCGGTACAATGAATCCAAGAAATACATGCCTATGCAACATATGCAACATATGGACCGAACAGAACTACCGCGAGCAAAAACACCCAGATGTATAAAAAGAAGCAAGAGATGATATTACAAGTCACCTGCATCCATTGCAACTTTAGCGGAATGAAGGCTTTTGGTTGAAAATGGCAGTTTAGAAAAGTTTTATAGCTAAGATGAGAGATCATTGTGAACATCATGCCAATGGCGATGGTTGAGAGAGGCGAAATCGAAGCACCGACCACCGTTGACTTACACACTGTTCGCAAAGCAGATTGTCTAAGCTGCTTCCAGGACATGGCTTGTTCGAGATGCGTTTTCTGAATTTCGTTTTGTTCTTCGATATCTCCGAGGGAACAAGCGTCTAAAGAAACCGCCTTAACTCCACAGGAAGCTGGTAAGAAATCATCCACTGTGACCTCTGTGTCACGGTATTCCTGGTAAATAATCTCGTCCCCTAGTTGAGCGTACCATTCTCGGCCTGTATTCTGCAAAAGGGTGTATTCTAAGGTTTCTTGACTGTATTCAGGGTCCTTTAGGCTGTATTGTTCGGATACACTACGTGTAAAACTAAAGATGATGTGTCCAAAAACTTCGATACCTGTGCGTCCAGCCATTTAGTTCTTGAAAATTAATCACGCTATTATATTTCAAAAAACTGAATTCTTTGCCTTTAGTCCAAGGAAAATTTGTTTATGCAAGAAGCTAATTTTCATAACTTAAAGCTGCTGCTTGACATCTTCAATACGGTGATTTATTATTCCGAATTACTCTTCCGCCCACGTGAATCACTTTCGTTTACGTCGAAGGGTTCAGATTGTTGTTGAAACATCCACGCTTTCTGAAGTCATCTTTTTTTTGTTTTGTTTTGCGAACTGAAACGCTGCAAATCGAACGCTACTTTCCCAAACTCGGTAACGGTTCATTAGTGCTGTTACATTGTGCTTTCATGTGCTCTTTTGGTGTCTGGATTTGCCCATGATGCACGGCGCTCGAGTTTTTATGTAGGAAATCGTATGAACGTGAGTGCTTTTCATGATTTATGGGCACGAGTGATGTTTTGAAGGTTCTCAAAATTGCACAAGTCGTTGGGGAGTGATATGCACGTTCATACGGTTTTTTTTATAATAAAGTCAACCAAATCGCTCCATCGCTTCTCTTTGCATGGCAACTTCCGTATTGCAGGCTTAATTTTCTTAACATTTCTCAAGCGAAGTTACTTTTCTTCCCAACTGCTACGCAACTTACTTCCGAGTTAAAAATTATAAAAACGTTCACTGGTTATATACAGTTAAAACTTTCGAGCTTTCCGCTGTCAGGCTACAGCCTTCAATGGAAATGAATGGAAAAAATAGCAACTACAATAAATACAAAAATAGGTGAAATTATAATGAAATTGTAATTCAGTTTATGGTGCAAAAACGATGAATAAACGATAATCATCATTATTATTATTATTATTATTATTGTTATTTATTATTATTATTATTATTATTATTATTATTATTATTCCATTCGTCTTTAGTAGACCAATCAGAAGCGTGATATCTTGGTAAGTATATTACAATTATTCTACGAGGGCGCGCTGGATATGAAGTGATAGATAACCAACTAAGCGCGTAGCGCCGAGTTGGTTATAATCATTTTATATCCAGGAAGCCCAAGTAGAATAATTGTTTTACTAAAACTCCAGGATCAACAACTCTTCTTTGATGTTCTTGGGATAGTATTGTCGACTAAAGCATCGATTTCTGCTTCAGTTGATTCCGCTCTAAAACGGCTTTTGTCAGCCATTTTTTTCTCAGTCAGCTCGCTTTGTGCACGACGCGTTTCTTGACCATATTAGGTGCAGCAGGTATATGAACTGTTAGCTCGTGTCCGGCGAGCCAATGAAAATACTGGAAATCTAATATCAGTAGTTTACTTTTTAATAAAATAGGATATAATATAAAATTGAACGATAAGAATTCAATGAGCAAATTGCCGGACATATTTACATGCAATGAAGTTGATTTGCGAGACTGAGAAGTGCAGAATACCCGGCCACTATGGTGTTTTTTTAACCAGACATCATTTGAAGAACGAGGCATATAAGAATTAGCCAGTATCAAAACAACGAAATGCAAATTGCGTTCATAACTGCGAGAATCATTGCTTCACTTGATTTCATATCCGCAGTTCATATATAATCCATTTCATATATCATTTCATCGTTGATTCATACCTCACGGGAGCATGGAACCCACAAATGACCAGCTCCCAACGTCAGTGGCTTCATAGCTCAGTTGATTAGAGCGTCGCACCGGTATCGCGAGGTGACGGGTTCAAACCCCGTTGAAGTCCTGAATTTTTGAGGCTTCTTAACGCAATTGCAAAAATTGCGTTCATAACTGCGAGGATATTTATGATTGCTTTAAAAGAAAAAAAAGAGGCAAGTTTGTTGACAGGAATGTTTGGCGTGCCAAATCATTCTGTTCCAGCCATCACAGGTCAGCCATCATAAAAATCGTCGTCTTTATTCAGGAATAAATTACAACAAGACAAAAACTCCCCAAAAATGACTGTATTTAGCACCAAAATCAAAACCCAAGAAATAAAAATAACTTTTAGAATTTTCACGACCCTAAGTGCACACACAAAGAAAAGAAGCATTCAAAATATTCTCAAAAAAGGCTGCAGTTCCATTAGCGTCTAACCAGCTCTCACGGTCTTCAAGAGGCCATTTCCGAGTTCATGTCTGCCTCTTTCTCAAAGCGAGTCTAAGTGCGAAGTTCTTGTGATGGTAACTAGTTCTACTTTACATATGAATGAAAACTAATTTTCATTACAAAAGCTTCGCACGTAGACTCGCTTTGAAGAGGAGGCATACATGAACTCGGAAATGGCTGACATGCATTAAGTGTGGAGTAAGATCATCCTTTGCAATGACGACTGCCGATACGTTCAGAAGACCTTCACATATCTCTTATAACCAATTGAAAAGAATTGCGCGGAGAACGAATTTTATCTGTCATTTTTAAATGGGGGCATTAAAGAAAACCGTCCTGGGCTGTTTAAAGAGATGCACGAACTGATATCCCCGGTGAATTTGTCAGCTAACTTTGGATTTTGTATCCAAAAAGATTATAAACTTAAAGGTAAATTAAACAACGTTTCACAGATTTGTAAGCTGATGTTTCAATTCTTCTTTGGTTAATTTGCTTTTATCAGCTCTTTCCTTCGATGAAACCTACGTTTTGTGTGTCAGACTCCTATCAATGCAGCATTAATTTACATTTGCTTTAGAAAAAAAATCCCTTGATTCATGTTTTTACAAGGTCGTAATTTGATAGTGTACGTAGCTGCATTTTCTCGTCACAATTGATAGAAATGGCCATGGTTTGCAGAAGTGCTACAGAAAACTCGTTGAGCCAAGGGCATTGAACTAGAATCAATTGAGTCGGAAATTCATCCGGCGCAGAGCAGGAATAAAATGCTGTGGAGCAGTTGAGCTCATTTCGAAAGATTACAGCTTCAACTCCTGCTGAGTGGTAACACTTGTATTTTTTCGAAGTACATGTATGTTCCAGCCTTCATCGATAAATACACATCTTTCTTCATTTAAAGGGTCTTAAAGTTAACCATCTCCCTCATAATACAAGTATTAATTTAAGAAAATGGCATTTTGCAAGAAACTTGATCCAAAGGAGCCTCAAATCGTGCCTGGACGACGATAAAAAGACCTTGACTCGCCCAGACAGCCAATGGTAAAACGTTCAACACAGCAACAAGAATGTGTCTTCTCCAGTCCTTTCTCCAAACTGCTATGACGGCCAAATTCTGGAATCGCGTTTCAATCGCCAAGGAAATACTTGTGAAAAGCCACTCGATTACCAATGGAACTGCAGTCAACTTGGTAAAAGATACCATCAATAACCAGAAGGAAATATTCTTCACGAAAAGGAATTGGTACAAGTGAAAAAATCCATTTATGGAGACAATTGCGGTGGACTCATAGAGCATGCTCATAATAGCGATATCCGCTGTTATTCTCTCGGTACGCGGAGTTCGGTAACGCCCCCAAGGAGCTGATGCTCGGTTCAAGATTCGTTGACATATGTGATCGATGACAACAACTGTGCTTCGTTCTATGACTTCGGCAACGCCGTGAATTATTCCAAGATAGGCAATGGCTTTTAAGTTGCCGAGATCCACCTGCATAACACGGAACATGATCGCTGAGGAACTATACAATGGCGCCATCATAACGTAAGAATAAGCTGGGTGTGTTAATCTCCAGAGTCTCTGGACACAAATACGAGATGTTGTCTTGAAGACCACCATTATGAGCGGAGAAAATAGAGCGATGATCAGTTTGTGTTTTTCGTTTTGTTTGTTATACACAGGATAAATACATGACGAAACAATGATACCCGCTATAACAGGTAAACAGTAAATAACTGAACAAAGCAAGAAAGCAGCACGTTTTTGTCGCTTTGAATGAAGGCACAGATGGTTTGCTAACAAGTAGTTGTGGCCAACAATACTCAGGACAAAGAGAATGTTAAGAGGGATGACTTGTTCGTTGGAAAGCGGGAACGATTTACTGATTCCCAGAGCTTGTAAAGTCACTCGATACAGTGAATCCAAGAAGTACATCAATATGCAACATAGAAAGAGTTTTTTCTTCACTCCTGACAGTTGATATGAACGGAAAAGAACAAGTGCGATTAAAAACACCCAGATGTATAAAAAGAAGCAAGAGATGATATTACAAGTCACCTGCATCCATTGTAACTTTAGCGGAATGAAGGTCTTTGGTTCAAAATGGCAGTTGAGAAAAGTCTTATAGCTAAGATAAG
>NC_090878.1:14751516-14759016 GCF_036669935.1 Montipora foliosa | reverse complement strand
GAATGAAATGTTAATTCCTTATCAATTTCCAAACCTAGGAGCTTTGCACATTGTACGTTTTCAAGTTGCGATCCATTAACAGAAACAATAATGTCATTAGGAATTCTGTTGGAAAGACGTTTACCACAGATGGTAAGAACTTTAGTTTTCTTCTCATTAAGTGGAAGCTTGTTGGCTGTGACCCAATGAACCGTTTCAGAAACTGCTGCGTTTAAAGAAATTTGCAGACGATCCATATCCATCCAATTGACGGAACAAGTTAATGTCGTGTCGTCAGCATATAGATCAGTATTAGCAGAACTAACATGTAACGGAAGGTCGTTAATGAACAAGACAAACAGTAAAGGGCCCAAAATAGAGCCCTGAGGTACACCATGCGGAATAATAGATGTAGTAGATTCCTTTTCACTCATGGATACAAATTGACGCCTGTCACTGAGATAGGATTGAAACCACGATAATGATGTGTTGTCTAAACCATAGGCATGTAGTTTGTCCAACAGGATAACATGATCAACCATGTCAAAGGCCTTGCAGTAATCGATTAAGATCATGCCACTTACACGATAACAGAGCATGTTATGACAGAGCATGTTGGATGCAGCAAGTCAAATTGACCTTTGGAAGTAAACACAGCAGCCATTGACTTGCCAGCACATTGCATGACCAATATAAGAGCTTTCATGGTTGTCACTTTAATTTCATTTTCATTGCATAAAAACTGGCGTAAAATAGAAAAACCGTCATAAAATCCCAACGATTTGCTGCAACTCTTTAAACTTGACGGACCAAAATATATCTCGACGGCGTTAACATTTTAGTCGTGTTAAGGTTGCGTAATTCTTGTCACGTGACTAGCTGGAAGTGTTTTCTTTTTGCGATAGAAAACTGAAAATGGGGCGCTTAAATTCGCTACTCCTGATATTGCTTGGTCGTACTCTATACGAATCCGTCCGGAATGACTGACTGCAATGCGAGGTTGAAAAGTTATTGTATACGTAGGAACAGGTCACGTAACTTTCTTCTCCCTTTAATAATGCCTTAATTAAATGTCATTTTTATCTGTTCAGGACACAGATATAATCTCTTTGAGAGAGTCAAGAGTAATTCATAGTTCACTAATCTGATATTAAAAATCATTGCCCCATTTAAGAATCCAGGTACATTAAGGCTACTGAGGGGCTTTTGTAAGAACGCACTGTTTCTTATCTGGTGCTTCAGCTGCGATTCGTTTGGTAGAAATAGTTTTTAATTTCGCGAGGTTCTGGCCAATCGTCTGAGACATGCCTTAAGAAAGGGAAGAAGAGAGACCCTGAAGACGAGGTTGGGACAAAGCATCCTCTAGGCTTGACACGTTACCATGGCAACAGTTCACAGAGCACGTCAGCTATGAAAAAATTCTCAACCCTTCCAGTAGCATTTGTTTGTGGTGAGGTTTCAGTTTCCAGACGAACACGGTCGCAATATTACAGAAAAGAAGGGATAGCATGAGATCAAAGAAGTGTCTTGAGTTCTTTTATTGACGTAAAATTGTAATAATTGTTGACGATTAAATGCTTCCGTAACTTAACTCAGTTTTCACTTCACTTCTTGAATGAGGTTCTCACAAAGATACAAGACAGTTGTTAAGACTCAGCACATCATGCTGCGCCCTGCCTGGACTGAAGTGCTGCGGGAATAGCAGTACTATCACAGGACTGGACGGGCATCTGAGCTAATTTCGCAAGGTCATATGTTGAGCTCCTGTTAGTAACACTTGTATTTTTCGAAGTAAGCTCCAGTCATCTCCAATAATCTCCAATAATCATCTCTGTTCACTTAGCGCGGCTTATTATTTAAGAAAATGGCATTTTGCAAGGAAGTTGAAGCAAAGAATCCTTAAATCGTGCCTAGACAACTCTGAAAAGGTGTGGACCCGTCCAAGAAGCAATTGGTAAAACGTTCACCACAGCAATTAGAATGTGTCTTTTCCAGTCCTTTCTCCAAACTGCCATGACGGCCAAATTCTGGTATCGCGTTTCAATCGCCAAGGACATACTTGCGAAAAGCCACTCGATCACTAATGGAACTGCAGTCAACTTGGTAAAGGATAGCAAAACTGCCCAGTGGGTTATGTTCTTCACATAAATGATTTGGTACAAATGAAAGAATCCATTGATGGAGACAATTGCGGTGGACTCATAGAGCATGCTCATAATAGCGATATCCGCTGTTATTCTGTTATTAAGCTGGGTGTGTTATTCTCCAAAGTCTCTGAACGCAAATACGAGATGTTGTCTTGAAGACCACCCCAATGAGCGGAGGAAATAGAGCGATGATTAATTTGCCTTTTTCGTTTTGTTTGTTATACGCAGGATACAGAAATTTAGAAAACATAATAGCTGGTATAAAAGGTAAACAATAAATGGCTAAAAAACGCATGAAAGCAGCGTGTTTTTGTCGCTTTGAATGAAGGCAGAGATGATTTGCTAACAAGTAGTTGTGGCCAAAAATACTCAGGACAAAGAGAATGTTAGCAGGGATGACTTGTTCGTTGTCGAAGAGCGGGAACGATTTACTGGATCCCAGAGCTTGTAAACTCACTCGGTACAGTGAGTCCAAGAAATACATAAACATGCAACATAAAAAGAGTTTTTTCTTCACTCCCGACAATTGATATGGACGGAAAAGAACTAGCGCAAGTGGAAAAACCCAAATATATAAAAAGAAGATAGAGATGATATTACAAATCACCTGCATCTTTTGTAACTTTAGCGACATCGAGTTCTTTAGTTTAAAGTGACAGTTGAGGTACGTTTTATAGTTAAGATAAGAGACTATTGTGAAAAACATACCAATAGCGGTGGCTGAGAGAAGCGAAATCGATGCACCGACGACCGTTGACTTACACACTGTTCGCAAAGCAGATGGTCTCAGCTGCTTCCAGGACATTGCTCGATCGATATCCGCTTCGTGATTTTTGTCTTGTTCTGGGATGTCTCCGGGGGAACAAGCGTCTAGAAAGGCCGCCTTAACTGTACATGAGGCTGGTAAAAAATCATCCGCCGTCACCTCTTTGTCGCTGTATTCCTGATAAATAATCTCGTCCACTGGTTGAGCGTACCATTCTCGACCTGTATTCTGCAAAAGGCTGTATTCTAAGGTTTCTTGACTATAGTCAGGGTCCTTTGGGCTGTATTGTTCGGATACACTACGTGTAAAACTAAACACGATGTGTCCAAACACTTCGATGAACTTGCTTCCATCCATTTTGTACTTGTTTCAAGGAAACTTTATCGTGCAGTATTTCAAATTAAATGATAATTCTCTGCATTTTTCCGAGTACAATTTGTCCATGCGACAAACTTATCCAGAAGGAAAGTATCTGTCATTCAAGAACTTTATTAATTAATCCGTGTTACTTCCACCCACTTGCATCACAAATTTACATAGAAGGTTTGAGACGTCAGGATTTTTGCTCGTATTCTATTCCCGCAGGGGCGAATCCGAGGGGGTGGGGAGGGGGGGGGGGAGAAGGTGGGTTAGGCTTAGGGTTAGGGTGAAGTTTGGCTACTTTTTAGATCATCCACCGACCGGGTTAGGTTTGGCCCCCTTTTATTTTCCTTTTATCTTGTTTTTTATTGGACGTTTTTTTTCTGCTGGAACAGATACTGTTTCCTGACGTGAACATTTTTAGGAATGAAAAACGTAACCAAAGTCAAGTATGTACTTCGATAGGTCAAGCCAAGTATATACTTCGATTTTTTCTGCTGGAACAGATACTGTTTCCTGACGTGAACATTTTTACGAATGAAAAACGTAACCAAAGTCAAGTATATACTTCGATAGGTGGTTTTCACGTAACGTCATCGCCGCCATGTTTGTGAACGAAAACAAAAGATCTCTCATCAGCTGTTCTTTTTTCGTTTCCCAACATTGTACGGTGTATCATTGTTATCTGTGTCTCCAGAGATTGTTTGCAAACCACCCATTCTTTCAATTTACCCCCCTTAAATTATTCCTAGATCCACCACTGCTAGGCTATTCTTGTGTCAAGGAAACTGAAACAACTCTCATGTGCAAGAGAGTTTGATTCCCCGTCACATGTTTCACAATGAAAAGTCTGAAAACGCTTTGGCGATTTTTACATGCCACTGATTTTATTCAACTTAATTATTGTATATTCCTGTTCAAATTACGGCCGTTCAAAAATTACAGCTGCAGTACTTTCAACATTATTGCAAAACACGTTAACATCTACATTGTTGTTGGAGAAACAAAGTGTACAATTTCTATCATTGTTAACGAGATAAGGTGAGTTGCAGTACTTTCGAATAAAATAATTATAACTACTGTTGGGTTTTTTGGAACTCTGATACAAATCTGCAAATTATGTATTGTATTGGCTGTTTGGTTGGCACTTAGCTACAGCTAATACTAGTTACATCATATAATTTATTATCATCGAGACTTAAATTCATGAATGGTACTGAATTGAAAACTGATAAATCAAAGCCTTGGTTTTGAACTCGCTTTTCGGAAGTGAATGAAGAAAAATAAGCATAGATAGAAAAGGTTTGAACCACACTTGGTTTGAAACCAGCATACATTTCAGTTTCCAAAGTCAATGAAACTTTCTTTTCTCACAACTTAAATACATTCGATTTGTAGAGGTAACCATATGATTCCCACCCTGGTCAGAGTTTCTCTGTCTTTGTGTGGGCCCATTTCCATCAGTAGGGCTAACGCTCACATGGTTCATATGGGATAGAAATATAGCACTTCACATTACACTCTATTCAGTTAATTCTGTTTAAACTTTTTCAAAGACGAAATAAATTGCACGAGCCCGTAGAGCGAGTGCAATTTGTGGTCTTGATAAAATTTACACGTTCTTATTTTTACATGAGCTCGGATTCCTTTGTTCTTTCGGGGGGAATATATTACATAACCTCCAAATCAACTGTCTGAAAAGCTGGGTGCGGCTTTGATTGTTTGAAGGGAAGAGCGGGGCTAATGAACAGCTAATTTAAATGCGAGGGGATTATGTGTTAATAAGCAAGGGGGGGGGGGGGGATAAGTCACTTATCCCCTTGCATGTTAATACATAATCCCCTCGCATTTAAATTAGCTGTTCACAAGAGTCTCTTGCTGTTCATGAATAACAAATTTACAAATGTTTATTTGGAAATATTAAATACGACGCTACAATTTCTAAAATTAAACTGAGCAGTATTTTTTTGGGGGCACATTTGCGGATTTTCTTAGTCGGTGGTTCATCACTTTCCACTGAGGCCCCCGAAAAATCAGTTGCTGATCCTTGCAAAACATCGGACACAATTTCCTTCTGCACGTCGCTAACTCTTTGATATGTGTGAAGTGATTTCACAGTCGGTTACACTAGTGATCCCTCGACCGGAATCTACTTTATCGGTAAAAAGGTCCGTCAAAACATCCTCGGTGCGTAAATTGAAATTGTCAACTGCTTTCTCGTTGTCTGCACCCGCAAATAAAGATTCAAATTTGTTTTCCGAAAGCTCAATTGAGGTGCTGCCACTAAAACTGCTTTGAGTAATACGCAGTTCTGATTCTGACTCTGAATTAGTTGTCTAGTCAACAACTAATTCAAAATGCGACTTAAAAAAACTAACATAATTAAAAAGCTGAGAAACTTGTGAATCCCACGAGTGCAAGCTTGGAGTGTTCAAAAACAAAAGAAAGATGAACAATAGAGGCATTTTTCTTCAGTATATTTTTGCATCCCTTGAGGAATCCTCGCCAATGTAAAAATAAGCCGTTTATCGGCCTTCAGCTCGTGGTTATGTGATTTATTCCCCTCGTGCGTTGCCCGAGGGCGCAGGCCGATAACTCTTACTTCTTTACTCCAAATTGCACCTGAAAAATCATGCTATTTTTTTGTTAAAGACATACATGCAATAATATCACCTTCATTGCATTTATTTCAACTATCTGCACTAATTTCACTTTTGTGCTCTCTGTTTGGAATTAATTGACTTGATCTCAGGCGATCAACGCGCTGAAATTTGCCCATGTATATTACGATTGTTCAAAGCAACAGTTGAAGAACATTTTAAATTTTAAGCATCATCTGGTGTCTGGGAGTCCTGAGTCGATTTTCAAAAACTATTGACACATTTTTCATCGACTGAAGAAAAATATTTTAAAATATGTCTTCAACGATGAGAGTCATTGCATCGCTAAATATAAGTTTCACTAAGATGTATCTCTACTTCTATTCCCGGTCTTGCATGTCTTTGACTCCCGGTGTAGCACGTCTCCTACACCTGAAGCCTACCTGATCTTCCGAACTAGTGTTTCGTTTCTATCACTGGAGATCTCCTTTCCAAGCGGCGACCGGAGATTGAAATAAGCTTTCGTTTTATTTCGTCTTTATTTCTGATGCCTTTAGTACAAAGTAAACAAAATTAATGTCTTTTTTTCGATTTCGGAGAAACAAACACATTCGATCGTGTTCGTCAGATTGCGCCATTCAAGTGTAGAACTTGCGAATGGCGTCATCCCCTTTTCGGCGCGAAACGCAAATAAAAACCTTGCAAACCAGACGAGTCGACCTCTCACGACTTCGTCGCTCGCACATCATCCGCTTCGCGTCCGAAATATCACGCTTCGCTCGCCAAATACATTTGCTCCTGGGATTCTCGTAAGGTCGACTTGTGGCAAGTCTACCTACTTGAAAGCCAATTATGCTGAGCCAACCAGCGTTCAGGAGGCTGTCAATTGACACCCAGTCCTTTCACGTGTGAAAGATTATGGCGGGAAACAAAGAAACGTGATTTTAGCCAATTTAAAATTAAATTTTCAGAACTTTTTTTTCGGGAAAATATCCTTCACACCCCACCAATTCAAGATTTGCAAAAACGGAAAAATTGAGGGAAATACTCAAATTTACCTTTACCGAGACCTTGAAAATGGCGGTAACAACCGCGAGCTCTCAACTACAAGTCTTTTCGAGGCCCAACACAGCTCTTCCAACAACCTAAGTGAAGGTATTTCTGCTGGTTTTCAGCAAATGACTGATTTGCCCAGGTCCGTTTTAAATAACAAGGGTATCCAAGGTACTAGAAAGTGTCGACATAGCGCCATATCGCTCACTGAAAGTGGTGTGCAGAGCTCTTCGGACTCTGACCATAGCTGGACACGAATTACTTCTAAAACTCCTAAATGTGCGCGTCTGACCGCAGATATGAGTTCAAGCGAGGATGAAATAGAAGAGTCTATTGACAAACTGTTAGGTAAAGATGCTGGTGAAAAGCATGACAAGGAGGAAAGTGGTTTCTTCGATGAACTTGAGCAGGAGTTTGCAGTAGAGGAGGTGCCAGGAGCCGCGGTGAATGAAAAACTTGCCGCCATTATTAATTTTCACTAACAAAGTGTGAACAAATCAAGACATGCCTAAGTCAGCATGTTGTTCTCATGAGGTTTCTGATAGTTCAACTTATCTCTTGGGAGATGACTTGGCCTAAAAAGTAAAGGATATTA
>NC_090878.1:14744016-14749016 GCF_036669935.1 Montipora foliosa | reverse complement strand
ACTTCTGGCGCCGTGTATCGCACGGACAAGAGATTCGAAGAAGACATCAACATTTGGATCCATTGAGCCGCCATGTTTTTGATTGGTACAGCCTCGCTTTCGCTCTTTTCGGGATACGGGTCAGCTCATTTGCATAAGATCACACGCCGAAATATATGTCGACACTGCAGCCTCGATATATATGTCGAAAAATACATTAAAGCGAGGCAATATAAAACGAGATCCATACATCGATTTGGATATATATTTTTCCAAACTGTGGACACATATATTGCAAGTGGAGATAAATATTGACATTTCGCAATTTATATTTGGAACTGGAAATACATATCGAAATTTGAACATGTAAATTGACATTTCGACATTTTGATCCTATTTGACAAGCATAGTTAAAACTAAGCACGCTATCCTGCGCCCTGCCACCGAACTAGCACTGAAATACTGAGGGGATAGCAGACCCAAGACTCCAAGGTCATATGTTCAACTCCTGTTAGTAACATTCGTATATTTCCATAAATACACATCTCTGTTTATTTAGCAAGGCCATTCATCATCTTCTTCAAAATACAAGTCTATTGCACATCTCTGTTCATTTAGGAGGGCCATTCATCATCACGTTCTATTATTTCAAGAAAATGGCATTTTGCAAGAAACTGGATACAAAGGACCCTTAAATCTGGCCTGTACAACAATGAAAAGATGTGAACTGGTCCAAGTAGCCAATGGTAAAACGATCAACGCAGCAACTAGAATGTGTCTTCTCCAGTCCTTTCTCCAAACTGCCATGACGGCCAAATTCTGGTATCGCGTTTCAATCGCCAAGGACATACTTGCGAAAAGCCACTCGATCACTAATGGAACTGCAGTCAACTTGGTAAAGGATAGCAAAACTGCCCAGTGGGTTATGTTCTTCACATAAATGATTTGGTACAAATGAAAGAATCCATTGATGGAGACAATTGCGGCGGACTCATAGAGCATGCTCATAATAGCGATATCCGCTGTTATTCTCTCGGTACGCGGAGTTCGGTAACGCCCCCAAGGAACTGAGGCTCGTTTCAAGATTCGTTGGCATATGTGATCGATAACAACAACTGTGCTTCGTTCTATGACTTCGCCAACGCCGTGAATTATTCCAAGATAGGCAATGGCTTTTAAGTTTCCAAGATCCACCTGCATAACACGGAACATGATCGCTGATCCACTGTACAATGGCGCCATCATAACGTAAGAATAAGCTGGGTGTGTTATTCTCCAAAGTCTCTGAACACAAATACGAGATGTTGTCTTGAAGACACTTATGTCCAGAAATGCACACGATGACAAAAATGGCAGATTTGGCGAAAGAGCTGCACGATTGACAATCTTGGCAAAATTAGCGATTTTGGCGATAATTTGCCAATTTTGTCAAATTAGTTCATCCATTGGTATTGACACCACGCGGGTGAACATTGGCGATTTTGACAAATTCGGCAATTTTGGCGATGTTTTGCCAATTTCGTCAAATTAGTTCATCCATTGGTATTCACACCACACGGGTGAACATTGGCGATTTTGGCGATTTTGACAAATTCGGCAATTTTGGCGATGTTTTGCCAATTTCGTCAAATTACTTCATCCATTGGTATTTATACTACGCGGGTGAACATTGGCGATTTCGACAAATTCGACAATTACAGCTGTCATTTTACGGTTCGGTTAACTACACTTTTCACGAATGCCCTTAAACCATTTTCATTCATCAGCGTCACAAATTCTTGCTGATTTTGGGGCTCATTTGTCGCAATTCAAGCACGCTTCCAACAGACTTGTTTATTTTCGTCTTTCACCCACTTATTTTCCGGTGCGCCCGTTAAATGACATGACAATTTGAAAAGGCTTTTCAGCTTTGCTTTCCCTCTCATCTAACACACTCGCGGCTTCCGCTTCTCTATTCATGCAGACATAATTTCTTCAAAGAAACGTGAAGTGAAAATAAAAAAATGGGTGAATAAATCACAAGAGAAAAAAAAAAGCCTATCGGTAAAATCAACGGCTTCACCGAATACCCTGCCACGTCGAAGCTTTACACTAAATTGGGTGGATACGCGGGTACGCAGATACGCATTGGAGACGCCGAGCTTTGTGGTATTTCTCCCGTCTGAGGCGCCAAACAAAAAGAGCGAGGGACATTGATGTATATGTATTTCTCGTTCATAAAGCACGATGATCGAGCACAAACAATGATGTTTCTTAAAGCGTGATCAATCTCCTTGTTGATATGTTCTCGAACTCCGGTTGCTGAATTAACTGCGACAAGAAAATTTTGCCCTTATGTTATAAACACGTAATCGCAATGAGTTCTCGTTCTTATAGCGCGTTGCTCAAATCATTTTACAATTCGGTTAATTAACTTTCATTTTACGGTTCGGTTAACTGCAGGAAATACCACTCGCTTCCTGATTAAGCCTAAGCGCTCGTTTCAGTGATTAGGCCTAAGCACTCTCGTAAACGTTTTGCTTTCATTTTGCGGTTCGGTTAACTACACTTTTCACGCGATCGCCCTTGCACATTTTTCATTCATCGACTACGGGATTGCGCACCGCGGTGACAGTTCATTATAGCCATATGTCAAAAGTGTAAGCGCTCCTTTAAATGATTAGGCTTAAGCACTCTCGTAAAATTTTAACTTTCATTTTGCGGTTCGAAGAAAGCACTCGTTGGACAAGAAATGTGCGAATTCAACACAAACAAACGTCCAATCGTCCAACTATCTGAGGTTGACCATTGTTTCTGCGAAGCCAAAAATTCACTCTCCTAGACGAGGTTATTTATCACCAGGTAATTCTATCGTTTTGGAAAAAGAGACTGCTTTATTATTCATCAGCGTCATAACTTGCTGATTTTGGGGATAATTCGTCGAAATTCAAGCACGCTTCCATTACACCTCTTTATTTTCGTGTTTCACCCAGTTATTTTCCGGTGTTGCTGTGTTTTCCCTCTCACCTAACACACCGGCGGCTTTCGCTTCTCCACCTTACTTCCCCTTGAATTTTTCAAAGAAAAGCGGAGTGAAAATCAAAAAAATTGCGTGAATAACTTACAAGAGAAGAAAGAGGCTATCGGTAAAATCAACACACAGACTAGCCGATATAATCTACAAATGAACGAAGGGGTAGTTTCTAAAGAAACTGTGGTGCTGCGTCGGTGGGGAAGTAGTATACAAAAATTTGGTTTTATCAACGGAGTTCATAATGTAAATTGGCCACCGTACAGAGATTCTAAAACCTGACGTTTCGAGCGTTAGCCCTTCGTCAGAGCGAATCGAGGGATTATGGGTTACGTGTAGTTTTTATAGTAGAGTAGTAGCTACGCTATTGGTGGTAACATGGTGGTTAGCATTAGCTATTGGTGGTAGTATCATTCTTAGTAATTTTAAATTACTCCAAAATGATCCCGAGACTGGTAGAATCTTTTCGCAACCTCCACTTATTTCATTCAAACGCGACAAAAACGTAGGCAACTTTTTAGTTAGAAGCGCGCTCAAAACTAACGAGCAACCCGGCACTTTCAAATGCGCGCGCTCACGATGCAAATGTTAACACTAGCAAGATATCGGGACCTAAGCGATCTGTTAAGATCACCGATCGTTTCACATGTACCTCCGCAAATGTCATTTATTGCATAACCTGCACGTTATGCAATGAATTATACATTGGTGAGACAGGTAGACGACTAGGTGACCGATTCCGCGAACACCTTCGCGATGTTGAGAAGAATGACAAGGATGCATCCAAGCCAGTCGCTCGCCATTTTAATCTGCCTAACCACTCCAAAAAACACATGGCTATCTGCGGCCTTTCCCTACATTTAGGTACGACGGAAAGCCGCAAGAATCTGGAACAAAAATTCATCTTTCAAATCGGCACCCTTAATCCTCACGGTATTAACGAGCGCTTTTCATTTAACTAATATATTCCTATTTTTCACGTTGCCATGTTACCACCAATAGCGTAGCTCCTACTCTACTATAAAAACTACACGTAACCCATAATCCCTCGATTCGCTCTGACGAAGGGCTAACGCTCGAAACGTCAGCTTTTAGAATCTCTGTACGGTGGCCAATTTACATTATCAACTCCGTTGATAAAACCAAATTTTGATATAATCTACATATTGACAATCGGCAAAATTAACAACATCTAGGCTCGCTCAAAAACTATGTCCGCATTAACCCTTTCACCGCCATAAATGCAGATTGACACTTATAGATTTTACTCTGTTTGGTGAGGTCAACCATTGTTCTGCAAAGCCAAAAATTCCCTCTCCTAGACGAGGTTATTTATCACCAGGTAATTCTATCGTTTTGGAAAAAGAGACTACTTCATTATTCATCAGCGTCACAAATTCTTGCTGATTTTGGGGATAATTTGACGAAATTCAAGCACGCTTCCATTAGACCTGTTTATTTTCGTGTTTCACTTAGTTATTTTCCGGTGTGGCTGTTTAATGACACGATGATTTGAATAGGCTTTTCAGCTTTGTTTTCCCTCTCTGTCTCACCTAACACACCGGCGGCTTTCGCTTCTCTTTACATCCGCTTTATTTTTTAAAAGAAAAGGGGAGTGAAAACAAAAAAAATTGCGTGAATAACTTGCAAGAGAAGGAAGAGGCTATCGGTGAAATCAACACACACAGACCATCCGATGTAATCTAGATATTGACAATCAGCAAAATGAACAACATCTAGGTTCGCTCAAAAGAAATGTCCCCATTAACGCTTTCACCGCCACAAATGTAGATTGACACTTATAGATTTTACTCTGTTTCGTGAGGTTTACCACGATGGTCGCACACAGAGAGGAATTTGCCTCGCGAGGCCAAAAATATCAAATATCTTTGATTTTATCCTCACGGCGTTGGCGTCTTTTACAAATTCGCCGTTTTTCGCCAACTTTTATGGGGCTCCTATACTGCTTTGTGCTTTGCTTCGTTGGCGATTGTGGCAAAATTGTCATTTT
>NC_090878.1:14729016-14731516 GCF_036669935.1 Montipora foliosa | reverse complement strand
AGGCAGAGATGATTCGCTAACAAGTAGTTCTGGCCAAAAATACTCATGATAAATAGAATGTTTGTAGGAATGACTTGTTCCTTGGAAAGCGGGAATGATTTACTGGATCCTAGAGCTTGTAAAGTCACTCGGTATAGTGAATCCAAGAAATAAATGATCATGCAACATAGAAAGAGTTTTGTCTTCACTCCTGACAGTTGATATGGACGGAACAGAAGTAGCGTAAGTAAAAACACCCAAGTATATAAAAAAAAACAAGAGATGATAGTACAAATCACATGCACCCATTGTATATTTAGCGGAATTAAGTTCTTTCTTTCAAAGTTACAGTTGAGGTACGTTTTATAGCTAAGATGAGAGGCTATTGAGAAAAACATACCAAAAGCGATGGCTGAGAGAAGCGAAATCGAAGCACCGATGACCGTTGACTTACATATTGCTCGCAAAGCAGAAGGCCTAAGCTGCTTCCAGGACATTGCTCGATCGAGATCCGCTTCCTGATTTTTTCCTTGTTCTTCCATGTCTCCGAGAGAACAAGCGTCTAAAGAAACCACCTTAACTCTACAGGAGGCTGGTAAAAAATCATCCACAGTCGCCTCTTTGTCGCTGTATTCCTGATAAATAATCTCGTCCACTGGTTGAGCGTACCATTCTCGGCCTGTATTTTGCAAAAGGCTGTATTCTAAGGTTTCTTGACTATAGTCGGGGTCCCTTGGGCTGTATTGTTCGGATACACTTCGTGTAAAACTAAAGACGATGTGTCCAAACACTTCGATGAACTTGCTTCCATCCATTTTGTAGTTGCTTCAAGGAAACTTAATCGTGCAGTATTTCAAATGATAATTGTCTTAATTTTTCCGAATACAAATTATCCATGCGACAAGCTCATCCGGAATGAAAGTATCTGGTATTCAAGAACGTTATTTATTAATCGGTGTTAGTTTCGCCCACTTGCATCACAAGTTTACATAGAAGGTTCGAGACTTCAAAAAAAGGGAAAGTTTTTGTTAATGCAAAACATAAACAAAGTCGAGTATACACTTCGATAGGTGGTTTTCACGTTACGTCATCGCCGCCATGTTGGTGGACGAAACAAAAGATCTCCACCAACAATGGGCCATTTCCGAGTTGCTGTTTGTCTCGGTTTCGAAGTGAGTCTTAGTGCTTAACTATTAGTTTGATTTGCATGAGAATACGCAACTCATTTCCATTTGAATGGTTGTGCACCAGGACTCGCTTTGAAACTGAGGCATGCAACTCGGAAATGGGCTATTGTACGTTGTAGCATTGTTGTCTGTAGTAGTATAAGGGTTGGCGGTTTTGAGACAATTTCTTCGAAAATTGCTCCAAACCTCCAACCCACATACTACTATCACCATTTGATGGTAACTATATTACTGCAATCATTTTTGGAAATCATCCTTTCAAAGCTATGATTCTCATATTATTGTAAAAGTATCACAGCTAACCATATTGTGGTTTCAAGCGGCTTAAAAGCGGTTTACGGTTAGCCAGCGATGGACCGTGCTTAATGTTATGATTTTCATGTGATGGTTAAAGTTATCGAACTATATTATATGATAACAAATTGATTACGTCACCAAATGACGTCCTTTTGCCTTATCATTCGAATAGCTAAAAGTATGACCCTTTCTGGCTAGTCTCAAATTTTCGAAACTAAAAGTGCGTTTGAATATTTGCATAATCAAATGGAACAGAAAAGAATCATCATAGCGTGAAATTTTTGTAAAACAGGATGTAATACTCAGAAACAAAGAATCGGGGTTTCCCGCTTAATATGGGGCTGAACTTACCCTATTGTGTTCAACGTCGTAAGACTGTCTAGTCATTTTTTCAACCAATCTTAATGGATTATGTGTGGTAAACAGAAGATAAAGGAAACTTTAAGAGAATTTATTTTGATTTTAGAAATAGTTGAGAGTTAAACTGGTTTAACCGGTTTGATGGATGATTGGGATATGGAAGATGCGAATGACTGTAATTATGAGACAGACTGCTATGTTGAAATACCAGATGGTTTCCACTTAGAAAATACTCTCTATCAAGTAAACGATAAGGTACAACGGTTTGCCTTCTACTGGATGAAGTTATAATCAAACTGTTGGATACAGCGAGAGGAAGCTTTAGGCTCACTAAGGCTTGGAAATGTTGACAACGCAATTAAAATACTTGAAGACTGGCCTGCAACTATTGGATGTCCGAAAGTGCCTCAAGTATTATCTACCGAGCAAGAGGAAGAGTTGAAACACTAGGAAGCTAGAAAAGACTATTGTGAAAATCATGCCAATTGCGATGGCTGAGAGAAGCGAAATCGATGCACCGATGACCGTTGACTTACACATTGTTCGCAAAGCAGATGGTCCATAAGCTGCTTCCAGGACATTGCAAGATCGATATCCGTTTTGTGATTCTGGTCTTGTTCTCCGATATCCCCGGGGGAACAAGCGTCTAAAAAGACCGCCTTAACTGTACAGGAGGC
>NC_090878.1:14719016-14724016 GCF_036669935.1 Montipora foliosa | reverse complement strand
GCTTTTAAGTTGCCGAGATCCGCCTGCATAACCCGGAATATGACCGCTGATGCACTATACAATGGCGCCATCATAACATAAGAATATGCTGGATGTGTTATTCTCCAAAGTCTCTGAACACAAATACGAGATGTTGTCTTGAAGACCACCCCAATGAGCGGGGAAAGTAGCGCGATGATCAGTTTGCCTTTTTCATTTTGTTTTTTATACGCAGGATAAATAAATAAGGGAACGATAATACCCGCTATAAACGGTAAACAATAAATGGCTGAAAAAAGCATGAAAACCCTGCGTTTTTGTCGATTTGACCAAAGGCAGAGGTGATTTGCTAACAAGTAGTTTTGGCCAAATACATTTACAAGAAAAAGAATGTTAGCAGGGATGACTTGTTCGTTGGATAGCGGAAACGATTTACTGATTCCTAAAGCTTGTAAAGTCACTCGATATAGTGAGTCCAATAAATACATGAACACGCAACACAAAAAGAGTTTTGCCTTGACTCCTGACAGTTGATATGAACGGAAAAGAACTAGCGCAAGTAAAAACACCCAAATATACATAAAGAAGCAAGAGATTATATCGAAAATGACCTGCATCCATTGCAACTTTAGCGGAATTAAGTTCTTTGGTTTAAAGTGACAGTTGAGATAAGTTTTATAGCTAAGATAAGAGATCATTGTGAACATCATGCCAATAGCGATGGCTGAGAGAAGCGAAATCGAAGCACCGATAACCGTTGACTTACGCATTGTTCGCAAAGCAGATGGTCTATGCTGCTTCCAGGACATTGTTCCATCGAGATCCGCTTTCTGATTTTCGTTTTGTTCTGCGATATCTCCGGGGGAACAAGCGTCTGAACAAACCGCGTAAATTCTACAGGAGGCTGGTAAAAAATCATTCACCGTCACCTCTTTGTCGCTGTATTCCTGATAAATAATCTCGTCCACTGGTTGAGCGTACCATTCTCGGCCTGTACTCTGCAAAAGGCTGTATTCTAAGGTTTCTTGACTGTATTCAGGGTCCTTTGGGCTATATTGTTCGGATACACTACGTGTAAAACTGTAGACTATTTTTCCCAACACTTCGATACATATGCGTGCATCCATTTAGTACTTCTTTTAACGAAAAAATTAAATGTGCAGTCTTTAAAGAAAACGTGAATGCTCTGCTTTTTCTCGAAGCAACACTTGTTTATGCGACACGGTTTTATCGATAAGTGGCCACTGGACTTAATCAATACGGTAATTTAAACATTTCACTCGCTTCCGCCCACGTGACTTTTTACTTCAGAGTAAGTGCTGCTGTGGTGTTGCTACAACGAGTTGCAAAGATAGTGGAGACACTTCACCTTCTTGGGGCGTTATTAATTTACCTATTATCTCCCACACTGCAGCCTCCCTCCCCCTCTTATCAGCGTTGCTAGCAAGACAAAATAATATGAAAACTCAAACAGTCAACATTGAAAGGGGGAGAGGGGAGAGAAAGTTGGAAAGGGTTAAATTCTATATACGGTGGGTATTGGAAGCTAGAAAAGGTGTTTTTTTAATGAAAGTGTCTCAACAATTTTGCAACTTGTTGTAGCTGTCATTTTAGGTGAGAGACCTCTGCTAGCAGGGAATTGTTGCTTCAGCTGTACGTTTAGGAAACTGAAACTCTCTGACTGAAACAAGGCAGCTCGCGTGCCTCATCTTAGGTCTGACATTAGGTTTTATTGATAGTTGCTTACTCTTTTCCATAATTATTTTCTCTTTTCCGCATCATGTAAGTGTTAGTTACAGCGCCGTATATAAACTTTAGGGAGCTTAAGCACACGCGTTTTCTCGAGACCGGACGGCAACCGGAAGTTAGCTGTTTTCTCTTTTAACTTGTCTTTACACAACCACATTTACATTGCTAAGTATCTTTTCTCCATTAGAAATGATAACTATAAAAATCTGAGAGACACCACTGTCCTAGCACGCGAAATGTTCTCCTCCGGTTGCCGTCCGCGTCTCAAAAACGCGCGTGCTTAAGTATGATGTCATTTCAACCGATTTTAATAAAAACTGTCCAGTGATTGGCTAATGTCATCCATTCTGCCAAATATTTGGAAAGAAACGAAAGAAACGCCAATTTTTCTAGGATCTTAAGAACTTCCAGACTTGCCGGTACGGAAAAAAAAACAACTGTTGTTGAAAATGAGTTTAAGAATTTGATCAACGAGTTGCGACATATTTATATCTACTGAAGTATATTTCTGGTTGGCTATTCGTTACATGCTTTCACACAAGTTGCTTGATTATACATTAATAATAACTTTTTGTCCGAAAATATATTTCTTAACTATTTTTTTGCAAGTGTCAATCGGCGTTATGGCCAAAGATCCTGGCTTGGAGCTTACAGCTCCGCCGTCTCAGTACACGGAGAACTTTATCTGTTATTCAGACAGTCCACCACAATATCTCTCCCGATAATGATGTTATCGGTTTCTCAGACAGTGCGGATGTGAATCTAAAACAGATCGATGAGCACATGCAAAGAAGACTGTCTCTCAAAGTGACGTTCCAGTTTTTCGCCACCAGTGATTGGCACCTGGTTACACATTTTGTGATGCTTTTGTTTGAAATATTTTAAACCTTTGTATCGGAAAAAGAAGTGACTTTTAGACTCCAATTTGGTTAATACCACAAGTTCGAGTTTATGTACCGGGTCATGCGCATCACCGTCATTATTGGGGTTGTTTCGGCAAAAGTGTCTTATGCATTTATCGATGTTCGCAGCTTCTGGATCACGCTTGAAGCTCTTTTCTCCTAGCTTAAGAGCATACGTCTTACTTACTGTTCGTACATTTGCCAGTTGCATTCACTGGTCGAGTGCGTACCCGTGTTGAGATGACGTGAATAGCCACTGTTTTAGTTTGCTCGAGTTTGGTTCCCTTGCTGTGAGGGCTACGTACTTGATGTGTTGCCGCCCACTTAATTAATTAAAAGTTTGGAAGTCAAAATTTTTTCATAGCACGTGCTCAGGACCGAAATCGCGCTTATGCTACTTTAATACAAAGATCTCTCTTTGGGCGTAGTTTTCTCCGATGCACCTCGTAAGCCTTGTAAATAGAGGAAGTTAATACGTTGACAAGAATATTGAGGGTGCCAAATCACTCCCTTTCACCCGTTAAATCAGACGTGATAAAATTCGTATTTATTTATTTCTTTCTCCATTTATTTATTTACCCATTTATTCCCCTAGAGGCAGGTTTAAAGCTCAAGCTCAAAGGAAACCTTAAATTTCTACTATGATAAAAAAATCAGTTCTTTTTTTTTCTTCGGATTTTGAAAGTGTGATTGCTCGACACTTGACTGGCAAAATTTTAAGCTGGCTGGAAGGCGAATTGTTCAGAAAAGGGCAATAAGCAAAGAAAAGGAGGCACTTTATCTGAATTGGTCTTGAAAATGTCTGGCAATGGAATAATTACTGAAATCACAATATTCTTAATTATAGTTAATAGCCTCTATTAACTATGATTAAATTAGAGGTCAATGGATAAACTGCCTGTCTCGAAGGGAAGAAACGTGAAGTTAAGGCTGAAATAAGTGAAGTAACAGCACAGGGGAGAGGCATCATATGAGTTGGGCTGGGAACATTGAGACAAGTCATGAGTAGGTCGTCATGACCTCGAAAGGCTGGTAGTTTTCAACGTGCGCTGTTCTTGTGATACTACCTTCGAGAGTTAAATTCATGAATGCTGCGTTTTAATCTGCAAAACTAATTAATCAAATCCTTGGTTTTGAACTCGTTTTTCGAAAAGTGAATGAAGAAAAATGAGCATAGATAGAGGACGTTTGAACCGCACTTGGTTTGAAACCAGCGTCCCTTTTTTAAAGTTTTTAAACCTTCTTTTTCCGGGAACCGAAATACGTTCGATTTGGAAGTTAGCAAGAGTCAATGCAAATTGAGTACAAAACACAATATCACCAAATAATGTGATTTCTGTATAATTCGATATCGATTTTTTTTACATTTTGGTCTGAAATGACACTCTTTAATGCTTTTGTTGCTAAATATCATAATAAGTGAATTCTATTTTAGAGCACGCGAACTTCCAGTTCGAGTTATCTGTACTGAAAAATGCGCTACATGATTGGAAGGACAATTTTTCACGGTACGCAGGCTCAAAGTCGAGAAAATCCTCGGCCCTCGCACTACAATCCAAAGGTCTTTTTTCGGGGGAGAGAAACGACCGCCGGAAATACGTCTGCGTTCGCAGGCTACTCATGTTGCTAACCCTCGGATTCTTTTCTTAGTATGTTCCAGTCATCATCCATAAATGCACATCATTTAGTGGCTTATTATTTTATGAAAATGGTATTTTGCAAGAAACTTGATGCAAAGGATCCTTAAATCGTGCCTGGACTAAAGTAAAAATACTTTGACTCGTCCAAACAGCCAATGGTAAAACGTTTAACACAGCAACTAGAATGTGTCTTCTCCAGTCCTTTCTCCAAACTGAAATGACGGCCAAATTCTGGTATCGCGTTTCAATCGCCAAAGACATACTTGCGAAAAGCCACTCGATCGCTAATGGAACTGTAGTCAACTTGGTAAAAGATAACAAAACTGCCCAGTGGGATATGTTCTTCATATAAATGAATTGGTACAAATGAAAGAATCCATTGATGGAGACAATTGCGGTGGACTCATAGAGCATGCTCATAATAGTGATGTCCGCTGTTATTCTCTCCGTGCGCGGAGTTCGGTAACGCCCCCAAGGAACTGAAGTTCGTTTCAACATTCGTAGGCATATGTGATCGATTACAACAACTGTGCTTCGTTCTATGACTTCGGCAACGCCGTGAATTATTCCAACACAGGCGATTGCTTTTAAGTTGCCGAGATCCACCTGCATAACCCGAAACATGACCGCTGTAGCTCCGTACAATGGCGCCATCATAACGTAAGAATAAGCTGGGTGTGTTATTCTCCAAAGTCTCTGAACACAAATACGAGATGATGTCTTGAAGGCT
>NC_090878.1:14704016-14714016 GCF_036669935.1 Montipora foliosa | reverse complement strand
AGCCGAGGACTGTTGCTTATGTCCCTTTACACGATTGTGTAAATGTCCGCGTGTGTAGCCTACATAACCTTCATCACAAAGGTCACATTGAAATTTATATACAACACACTGCTGATTTATGATCGGCGGCTTTGCCTCTTTCACTTTCAGTTCCTGTTCAATTTTTCTGCTGGTAAATACAGGCTGGATGGTTTTGTTTACTTTCAGGCTCAAATCCTTAAGTTGTTTTTTTACAAATTCTGCTGAGTTTTGGTCTTTAAATGGCAAGACTACTCGAACCATGTTATCCGTCTCTTGGGCTGTTGATAAAGGTCGCGGTTGGTCGCAGACCTTTGAGTCAACAAAGCGTTTGATAGTGGAATTTACGAGTTGTTTCGGGTACTTTAGGCGTGAGAAAACTGACTTCAAACGGTCACATTCGTCTGATTCGAATATGGCGGCAGCATCTAGCTTTCTAGACACATTAAACCTTGCACATTCATCCGTAAAATTCACCATGGAAACTGAAAGCAATGGTATGTTGCCATTTCTGGGAACTCAGTTACTGAATCGATCTCCCCGGATAGAGACAAAGGTCTACGTAAAACCCACGAATTCAGGTCTCCTTCTGCATTTTCAGAGCAATGTTGACAATCGGTACAAGAATGGCTTGCTGAGAACTATGCTCGATCGAGCACACCGTTTATCTTCTTCTTGGTCACACTTCTCAGACGAATGTGACCG
The DNA here is from genome assembly GCF_036669935.1 of Montipora foliosa. Taxonomy (NCBI): domain Eukaryota; kingdom Metazoa; phylum Cnidaria; class Anthozoa; order Scleractinia; family Acroporidae; genus Montipora; species Montipora foliosa. Next base: position 14,713,293 of record NC_090878.1, on the reverse strand, counting down.
TTTGAAGTCAGTTTTCTCACGCCTAAAGTACCCGAAACAACTCGTAAATTCCACTATCAAACGCTTTGTTGACTCAAAGGTCTGCGACCAACCGCGACCTTTATCAACAGCCCAAGAGACGGATAACATGGTTCGAGTAGTCTTGCCATTTAAAGACCAAAACTCAGCAGAATTTGTAAAAAAACAACTTAAGGATTTGAGCCTGAAAGTAAACAAAACCATCCAGCCTGTATTTACCAGCAGAAAAATTGAACAGGAACTGAAAGTGAAAGAGGCAAAGCCGCCGATCATAAATCAGCAGTGTGTTGTATATAAATTTCAATGTGACCTTTGTGATGAAGGTTATGTAGGCTACACACGCGGACATTTACACAATCGTGTAAAGGGACATAAGCAACAGTCCTCGGCTATTGCCAGACACTATAAGAACGCACACGGGTCGATCCCTCAGGACCTGCTTAAACGCTTTGAGGTGCTCAAAAAATGTAAAAACAAATTTGATTGCTTAGTGTTTGAAATGTTATTTATAAGAACACTTAAGCCTAGCCTCAATGTGCAATCGGATTCCATTCGTGCTAAAGTATTCTTATAGCCAATTTCGCACGTGCTTATTATGTTAATTCTTAGCGTCAATCGTTTTTAATACTTTAATTTTAGCATCATAGAACATTTTTACCTTGATAATGGAGTGATGTCTACTCCGAAACGTCGGTTTAACTTGTTATCTCTAACTTTTATAGTTTTATTTATTTATTTATTTATTTATTTATTTATTTATTTATTTATTTATTTATACACGGTTACAACTACAGTGTACACTGTTTTACAAGATTGCCGACGGTGTGGGAGCCCGGCCGGCACCTACTATATAGTTGGTCAATTTTCCTTTTAAAATATTCTAGGGAGTCTGATTTTCGCAAGCTGATGGGCAAACAATTCCATAACAGTGCTCCGCTACAACAAAAAGCACGCTTGCCATAATTTGTGCGTGGCAAAGGCAACTCAAGTTTAGCCTCTACGTTTCTTAAGTTGTATTGCGTACTGCGGGTACTGAATGAATTCTGGAGGTACGCTGGGGTAAGTCCATTGATTGTTTTAAACATTAATATAGCTTTAAGCTTTTGTCGGCGAGTAGTTAGATCATCCCAACAGTGCTGAATTTTTAGCGACTGCTTTAAATGATACTAATCATTCCTACCATTCCCAAGGGTGAATAAATTAAGTTGAATGCAGTAAGTGGTGGTAAAGTAAACAAACTTCCCCAAGGGGGACTCCCTTACAAAAATGACAGGAGTTCTTGTTGTGCCTTTTTGGGGCAAAATTTGTGGATTCAGTTGCGCTTACGATGCTACTAAGATCAAACAGGTCTGCTGACATAGTTGTGGTACCTTTACTGCGCCTTTCAATAACATGTGGACTCTTTAATTCAATGGTCAACCGACAAATGCGTTTTTCGCTACCGTCAATCTAATGTTCGGCGGCTCCTCCGAGCTTCCGACTATTGTCGAGCGCGCAGTAATCAAATCACATCGTTGAGCCCAGTTCAGTCAACATAGTCGGAAGGTGGGAGGAGCCGCCGAACATTTGATTGACGGTAGCGAAAAACGCATTTAGAATAAAACTTTATTTTAACGAGGGTGAAGCACATTAATTACTGGTCACCCAGTAGTTTTCATAATGGGCCTCCTACAATTAAAGTAATAAAACATATCGATTAATTAATTAACTACCTTTGTGATCGATCAACTAAATTTACATAATGAACCGCTAATATTACAATATTGATTAATTAACTACTAATAAAACTAAAAAGTTTTACAAATCTGAAAATGATCAGTAAGGGAATTCCTGCTACGGTAAAGTTTAAATAAGTAATTTTTAAAATTAGTATGGGAGAGTGACCCAAGTTTGGCATCAAGAGTGTTCCACAAACGGCAAGCGCTTGAATGAAACGTTCCAAGGCCAGAGTTACTTTTACAGGCTGGTGTTGTTATATTGTCATTGGAAACAGATCTCGTGTTATAATTATGGACTAGCCCTAACTTTTAGCTTTGATTCTTTCCCTCAATCCGCCATCCACACACTCAACATTCCCCCAAATTACCCGCTTTAGTAGAGATTACTATTTCAGTTTGTAAGGGGATTCTTGCTGCAGCACCATGATCATACCACAAACGTTGCCAGTCTCACGGTGCTGTTTTAACTTCAAACAACCAATCGATAGAGATAGCCTGTTATTAGAGATTAACGCAAGCGTCCAAAAAATTTCATTCTTGTGTATTCATTTAAATGCACATCAGGTCTTCCCTCATACGACAATACTGCAAGAAATCGAGCCTTTTTGCCGTGAATAGGTGTAACACGATGCATTGAGTTGTGCCCACAAAACATCATGAGCGTTCCAGGAAGAAGACCTTCAACTTGTTTTATCCCAAGATCTGAAATGTCTTTTCCAGCTTGTGAAGCTAACAGCACACTCCTTACCAACTCAAAGTTTTCGTTTTCTTCAGATCTGTGTAGTAATAAAAGACAAATGATTTTGATTTTTGTTTATGCTACATTAAGGCAGCGTTTACACGAGCGCGGTTTAACTTGTAAGCAATGCTGAAACTGCAGTTTTCCGGGACGAACGCGGTTTCACATCAACACTAGTACTGTTTCATGACTTCGAAACCGCGTCAAAATCGATGCGGTTTGGGACTGTTTACACGGAACCGTATTAGCCAGAAAATCAAAGTCGTGATGGTATAAGCGAGCGCTGCATTACCAATTCAAAATGGTGAATTTAGCAAGTAATGCAGCGCTCGCTTATATACCATCACGACTTGGATTTTCTGGCGAAAACGGTTCCGTGTAAACACTTCCAAACCGCATTGATTTTGACGCGGTTTCGAAGTGTTGATGTGAAACTGCGTTCGGGAAACGCTGCCTAAATTGTTGGGACAGTGAAGTCAATAAAGCACAAGCGGACAACGTTCTCCTCCCTCCCCCTCCCTCCTTACAATGTTGACTTGTACCCGGAAAACTCCAGTTTTACCATTGCTTAGGATGGTGGGGAACACTTGAGACGCCACTAAACTGAGGAGGATGCTTAGAAAATCATGAACTGGAGGTACAACTTTGATAAAAGCGATGTTTGCGCGAATTATTAAAGATGTCCCAAGAAATTTTTGCCACGATTGTACCTTAAAGATGGCCTGAGGGTAAGTCACTTTAAAATAAACGAGATTCGTAGAATGAATTTTACAAAGTTATCTTCTTTATCAGTGCTTTGATGGCGAAAAAGCCCCTGATCATAAGAATTTCAAAATCCAGCACAGGGACAGTTGCTTATTCAGAGGTGGAACAGAGAGTTCTTGGAACTAACTCCTCAATTAAAATGCGGCGAGGCCCGGAAGTAGGGAGCTTTAGCAACGACAACGGCGACGGCAACGAGAACGTCACAAATTTGCATATTCAGTGGGCAAAAACAATAGCTTTGCACGCCCCGCACGTGCGTTTTTCATATTTGTCCATTTCTTTGCCGTCGTCAGCGAAGCAACAACGTGAAATAACCAAGTTTGAGGTGTTACGGAGAACGTCAGCACTTGGAGATAAATTTTCATTTTTCTCCCCTAAATTTAGCGCCGCTCGTAACGGTTTCATTCCTGAAGGACCGCCACACCTTTGTCATATTAAAAATCTTGGAATAGTCGCGAGGTGATCACAATAACTTGAATTTATGTTTTTACATGACGTTCTCGTTGCCGTTCCCGTCGTCGTTGCTAAAGCTCTCTAGTATCTAACAAACGACGCGAGAGAGAAACACAGGTCCAGGGGCCTGTTTCTTGAAAGTCCCGAAAACTTTTCGGACCCGAAAAGCCATTTGTGAAACTGCCAACCGCTTGTTTTGGAGAGCCGATCATTTAACGTGTTTTCAAGGTAACAAAAGGAAAGATAACTGTGAAGTTTGACGACTTATATCCCCTCCGTTCTTGAGATACAAAGGGATTATTGTAACACCCGAAAATGGCCTGTAAAGTTTCGGGACTGTCGGGAAACGGGCCCCTGATTAGAACAGGAATAGGGAGCAGAAATAGGGAGTTTAAAAACGACGAAGGCAACGGCAACGACAACGTCACAAATTAGTAATATTATTGGTTAAAAGAACCAAAATGCTTGTGCGGCACGCATTTGTGTAAATTTCTCTCCCGTACTCGTCAAAACTACTTCGTTAAATGACCAAATTTAAGGTTTCGACGACAACTGCGGTGAATCTTTCAGTCTCACTCTTTACCTCAAGTCCGTCCGTACCAATCCAGTTATAGGACACTTCGCCCATATTGTATCATACAAACAAGATGGAATATTCATGAACTACTTAAATAAGCTCAAAGTTATGTTTTGAAGTGACAGTATGGAGTTTAAGAAACCACGATGGCTACGGCGACGAAAACGTCACAAAGCAGGAACATGATTGGTCAAAAAAGAAAAAAATAATCGTGCTGCACGTGCGGCAAGCACCTCCGTGCATTTATTCGCCGTACTCCACAATTAAAACAACAACGTGAAATCACCAAATTTAGGGTTTTTACGACAACGTGGGCAAACTACAGTGAATCTTCCAGTCTCACTCTTTACTTCAAATCCGTCCGTACCAATCCAGTTGTAAGACACTTCGCCCATATTGTATAATATAAACAAGATGGAATAATCATGAAATACTTAAAATAGCTCAAACTTGTATTTTGAAGTGATGATTTCGTCGCCGTAGCCGTCGTGGTTTCTTAAACTCCCTAATAATGGATAGGCCAAACAATAATCTTATTCGTCGTCTGGCTAATTTTAGTCATTTGACTGATATTAAAAGTGTTAAACCTGTGCATGGATCACTTGTGGTTGTGGCTTGTCTTAAAATTGAAAGAGAGAAAGTTCACTTCTGCTCTTACGTTCAGTTTTGCTTAATTCCTCAGTGGCGTAATTATATGGTTCCAATCATTTCCGTTGAGAATTGCTTTAAATTCTCAGTCACAAATTCAGTTTAGTTACTTGAACTTTTGGTTGTAGTTTGTAACCAATATCTATCTCTTTTATATTCCGCTGGACAAGCACCCAATAGCGCGAACGAAAACATGCATAATACATTCTTTTTCGCCATGAAAAAGCCGCGTAATTTTCAAGCCATAAAGTGGGTGACATGTTTAGACAGGATAACTGAAGATGTCCGAGATTTCCACACGGATTATGCGTCTTTAGTATATGGCAAGCAATTCTCAGGCCAAATGAATTACTGATTGGCCGGTTTTTGGTCGTAATGATACAGTACGGACCATTACCATGGAAACCGTTCTGTATTTTTTCTTCAAGTTAAGGGAAACACAAAACACTTTTGAAACAAGAAGAAATTAATTTTCAAACCACAACAGTACAATTATAGCAAGCGGAATTTAATGTTAAATGTAAAAGGTTACCGTTCAAAATTCGCTGATGGAAAACGAAGATTACGAACATTCACCAAGTGGAGAAGTGTCTGATCGCTAAAAGAAGCGATGCCATATAATAAAAAACTTACTAAATTCACTTGTTCGGGACCATACTGGGGTATATTGGCCCGCGATGCCACGACATTGGGCCAATATTCCCCAGCACGGCCCTCACGCTTGGTTAGTAAGAGGTTATTACACTATGAGCATGCATAGATGCATAATTCATGTCGACGGATTATGCATCTCCAGTATAAAAACGGCCAATGCCTAGGCTGTAATGGCTCAAATTGTTACGAGATCATTGCGCAAACGTGAGAATCACGTCCTATTCGTGACACTCTCATTCTCGTACCTAAGTCTGCGAATGACCCGAGGATCTGGGAAACTCTATGAAGGAGAACATGTGCCATAGGGTTCTTATGGCCAAAAATTGGCTGTTTGAACCATACGGCGCCGGCTCACTAGTGCTAACATGAATGCACCAATCAGAGACGCTTTTCATTGTTCTTGACGAAAACCAATGAGAAGACAATTTGTTTTAGGGTTCCCCAGAGCTCTTCTCTCCCTCAGTCATATGCAAAAGAGAAGAGCTCTGGGGTCGAGATTGGTGACACTCTACGAAGGCTTGTCAATCAAACTCAGGAGCCATGATGTCTATCTTTAATACCTGGTTGCGGGAATATATTGAAAATGCCCTCCGCCTTCTGGCGATTGCAAGAGAAGGGTAACAGCGAATTCTCCACGATCGAAATGCCAGTTAAGTTGATCATTTTCTCTGTAGACATGAACATTCAACGCGCCGAGTGCATCAGCTGTCCGATATAACACTTTCTTGTTCAGCAAAAGTCGGACAAAATTGGTCATTTCTGTCGACATAAACAGCATGTTGAGAGGAGTGCTTTCCTTCAGTTGATCGTGTGTAACGCAGGTCTTTGATGACCGAGAAATAATTTGTCCCGGGTGCTCCGGCCCCTTCGATGGGTCATCTTTGAAGTCTTCTAAATAAACGTTGTGGTTGCTTATTCCACGAAATGCATTTGTCAAAAGCTGCTCCGTATCGGAAATGGTTTCTTCAATGGCTGATGGAAGCATGAAGTTTGGAAGCAAAGCAATTCCGTTGTTTCGTAACTCCAGTTGCGCTCGCGAAATCACTTCTTGGAGAATCATGCTATCGGTATCTCCAATCGGATATGCAGAATAATCGATAATTTTCGCAAGATCATTGGCCATTTTTGCGAAAGGAAAATCGTGGTCTCACTGAAAGTTAAACACCTACGAAACACATCGTGGTCATCCCCTATCTCCCCTCCCTGGATGAAAGACATCCTCGTCCTAGTCTTTTTCCAGAATACAAGATGGCGGAATCTGATGAAGAGGTCGATGTTGAGGACATTTCTGATGGGGAACAAATTTCTCATTTACGAGATGCGGCCGGGGGATATTTTAAAGACAGCTGGTATGATTTCATATCGGTCTTTCGATTATAATTTTTTCGTTCAATTAAGGATGTAAAAGCTTTTTTTAAAACAGTCTATAATTATATTGTTTGATATTTGTATGAAATGCATATGATCTGTCTTGTGAAGGGCATTTGCTTCAAAGAGCGTGATAAATGTTTTTAATCTGCATTTTTTTTGGGTGTAGGTACGATAACGAAACAGGAAATCAAAGTTATTTACACCCTTCCAATTGCTCATTTGTCTCTGATTATTGCGATCCGAATTCGTGGCTTTTGGATTCAAGCACGGTATGACGTCTGTTTCATTAATTTAAGCTTATTGAGGCTTAGTTACAGCTTGTTTATGCTAAGATATATATAATAAACTATTTTATTTTGCTGATCAATCCTTACTGTCAATTTAAAGTACATTGATTAAACGCCTATCAGACAACTATCGTGAAGGCAAACGCGATCTACAATAGTTAAGAGTTCTCTTAATTTAAATTAAGTCATTTTTTTTTATGGATTTTATGTTAAATTTTGTCAAGATTTTATTAACATGGATGTATATTGGCAGTGCTCGAAATTAAAAAAAATTCCAGGTTGTCCCTGTTTCAAAAGCCGGGCAACCAAACCAGTGAATTTATGTTGCCCTGATAAATCCGTGGTTAACCCACTATGAAACCCCCTACGATTAACTGCACTCTGTGTTGAGATGCAATCTCATACAGTGTAGCTATGGTCTGGGTTTAAGTTTTCCATTACCTACATGTTTGTGATTTTCCTATCTGACAATGATTTGTAAAAGCCATGGATATTCAAAACACAAAAAAATGCTCAGTAGAGGCAAATTTAAATATTATTAAATTATTGTTATTATCAACTCCACGCTACTATCGGACATTGGCAATAGAATTTAAGCAACATGTAAGTCGGGTGCTGCTTGTGATTAATTCATTTTCTATAGGGTGTTTTCACTCACGTGATCAGTAACCTTGTTTTTTTCACCGAAATGAAAGAAAACGTTTGCGTGATAATAGAGCTCAATTCCCAGAGGATTAGTTGGGTACACCAACATGGCCGCTGTGACGTCGTGTGAAAACACTCTACTTTTGGTTAGGTTGTCCGTTGTTTTTTCCTCGGGCAACCAGGCTTTAAATTCTACCAAAAACAGGTCGCCCTGTAAACTTTCTGGTCATCTGGGACGACCGCTAATTTCGAGCACTGTATTGGTCCATCTCAAGAACTTTTTTGCGCTAGGTCTGGTCGTTGGATTCTTGTACTGATGACAAAAGTAGAGCAGCAATTGAAAAGATGATTCTAGAGGAACAGTATCCTTTAATTGTTTATAGAAGAATTAGCCACTAGAGTACTATATACTAAGACACAGCGTGCCACTTCTTTCTGTTCTTTTGTGAGTGATTGGAGGTAGGGACCCCTCGTCTGCTAATTTTTTTTAGGAGCAATTAAAAGAGAATCCTCATCCACCAGGGCCGGTTGTTCAAAAGCCAATTAAAAGTAAATTATTGCAGATTAAAAATTAACTAAGGAGTTTATTTCTGTACTCCCAAATGCTGTTCAATGCTGATATCTGGCAAAACTTTACATTAGAAGAAGTCAATCTTGAAAGACAAAAATAAGCAAAAGAAACTTTCACCAAAAAGTTAAAAACATGAAAACAAAAGTAACTTATGCTAATCGTGGATTATGGTAATCAGTCTTTGAACAACCAGTCCCAGATTTGCGGAACATCTCCTTCCCATGGGTGGTGGGGGTAAGGATACTTACCGCCACCCATCTGTTCCAACGTAATATAATTCTAGCGAGGATGGCCGAAATGATTGCTGACACTTGCCAAAGGTGCCACATCAGACTCTGGAGGACAGGAAGGCCTGCTTAGAGTAACATCCTAATGCTCGGCTGAAGCTCAAGGTTGCCCAATCAGATGAGATTAAAAAACAATGTAGAACACATGCAAAGAGAGTCAAAGTGCTATAGCCAAAGTGTGAGATTTAAAATTAAGAAATAAGGTACAATTAGTGTACCTTTCACTTGCTTTGAGGAAAACACTTTCCATGCATTTTTCTTGCCTGAACACCTAAAGTTATGAATAGTAAAATTAGCAGTTGTTTGTTAGAAGCATGACAGAAAAAGAAGCAGAAGTTAGAACATGTTACAAGCAGTTTCACAGACTGCTTTACTGAGCTGTACATTCTGTTTTTTTCTTTCACTTCAAAGCTTTATATGAAAAAATTAACACTAGACCAATGGATTCTTATTACTAGCTTGCATGGTTATGGAGGAGATTATGAGGAGAAATGGCAAAACATGTTGCTGTATTTTGGGAGATTTAGTTTAGTGTCTTTCAATA
>NC_090878.1:14676516-14699016 GCF_036669935.1 Montipora foliosa | reverse complement strand
CGTGCCATGATTCGGAAGAGCGTTGCGCATTGGGAGCGCGGTCGTCTTCCAGTGCGCGTCACGTGCATTTAGTAATACGGGCTAATAACAGTTCATGCGTCAGAAGACGTTGAGATACAGCGCTTTGCAACAAACGATTCCTAGCGCAAAAACTGAGAAAGACTTCATGATTTTTGTTCGTGTGTACCACACAAGTCAATAGTTCTTTCCGCTCATTCTGATTGGCTAGCTCAGAGGTGGGTGGCAAGTACTCCCATATTCCAGGACTTGGGAGAGTCCCTTTTTGACTTGGCTGTGTCTGCTGAGATAGCCTCATACACCACATGCCTTTTTAGAGACATCACCGCCAAGCCGGCCACTTCTGCTGCAGAGAACAGGACAGCCACAACACCGGGGATTTCATCCCCTACTCTTTTCGAATGGTGTGTAGGTACTTTAACGTCCCGCAGGGAACTCATGAACATAGAAGATATTTGTGAGACGGGGCTCTACGGTAAATATAGTCCTTATCCGAGAAGACTTGAAAGTCTATCCATTTGCAGATCAAATTACAAAGGCAGCACTTTTCTCCTCAGTTATTTTAAGATCCTTAGTGTTGATCTGGCCGGGGTTCGAACCCGCGACCTCCCGCGTGACAGCCCGATGCTCAACCAACCGAGCCACCGGTGCGCGTATTTGCTTCTGAGCAAACGGAGAAAAACAAAATGGCTTCCCCGTTTCGTTTCGGTTATAGAGGAGCAAATTTTATCGATAGCGTCGGTTGATTATTCAACTTGTGTGGTATATGGTGGTTTTCACGTTACTTCATCGGCGCAGTGTTGGTGGATGAAAACAAAGTATCTCTCATTAGCTCCTCTTTTTCGTCCACCAATTAGAACATTACATTATTGTTATCTGTCTTTCTGAGATTTTCCGTTTGCTATAAACGCGATGCTTAAATCTCTCTAATTTGTTGGCAACGTTGAACGCGCGGCCCAACGAGTAAACAATATTGGCCAACATTAATCGAAGGATGAAGTGTCGGATAAACGTCATGCAACATGAGATGCTGAACCACGCTCTGTCTCCCACCTGTTGTGGTTCTTTAAATGCCTACTTCCTACTGGGTGGGGAACCTTGTAATAGACTGGCATACAGTCTGGGGTAGAAATCGCAATCCGTCCAGTTCCTTGGTGCGACAGATACTGGAATATTTTCCGGCTTTTACGCGCGTGAGCCCTCTGTATCAAGAATCACTCCTTGTTATTGAGTCTATTTGTCATTTCTTTGCATCTTGCAGAACAAGAACCCTCTAAAGTCCCAAGAGGAAGTTTCCCAAGGAATAGACATACAGTGCGATGACTCATTTGTGCTCGCTAACCTGGAGGAGGTTACACATAACAGGATTTCAACTGAAGACGGACTTAATAACGAGATAACAGCGGTTACTCTGGATGGCTCGAAAGATAACCGTGAGTGCGAGTCCGACGAAGATGTTGAAGTAGATATTGACGGATCGGACAGCGACGAGCAAAGTAACTTAATTCCAGGTCAAACTGCTTCGTGTCCCGAAGATGTTTATTCTGCTCTTGTTAAAGCTGCAGCAACCGCAGAAGATCTTTCGGTAAGCCAAATCAGTCTTGAGGCAATCATATAAGTACCCTCGTGAGTCAAGGGTGCCTCGCCTCCCTCTTTCGCCTCTTTTTGAAGCTGTAGCAGCCACGGCGAAAAACCTGTCATTGCCACATTGCTACAGTCTCAGACATGATTAGTTGGGACACTTCGTGCTAAAATCTTCTGTTCCCTTCTCGTGCGTTCCCTGCCCCTCTCAATGTTGTTTATCGCAGTTCAGTCACCAAATCTTTCACACCAGCATTGAGAGGGAAGGAAGAGGCAGAAGTGTCCCAACAATTATGTCGGAGACCGTAGGTATCCACGCGAGGAAGCCTTGCCTGCTACATGGCTGTAGCAGCGCAAGACAATCTTCGAAGAAAAAGTCTCGAGTCTTGAAAGCTCCTCTTGTTATAGCTGCAGCCACTGCGGGAAATCTTTCGTTTGGTGTAGACAGTCCGGATGTCATCCTCAGGACAAAGAGCGCGCTAGTCAAAGCAAAGATGGTCTCGCTCCCCGTCCTCTATTTCACGCGTTACACCTTCCAAAACTCGCGTTCGTTTTCTTTTTCTTTTTTGCTTGTTGCGAAAACCATTTCCCAGATTACACATTACTACAGCATTACTGAACTATCAAAAGTTGGCTTGAGTTGACATTTTGCACTGTTTTTCAGGGCTCAACGAAAAAGCAAAACGGCACGTACAGCCATGCGCACGGAAGTCTTAGGAATGTCCCTCCGGAGAACACTCCCGCGATTTCAGTGCACTTAGAAGAATGTGCATCTGTGACTATTTGCCACGATTCTGGGACCGTAAACCAAGCGGACACAGAAAAAGCTTCCTATTCGTCATATATGTCTCCAGAGCAAAATTCTTTTGAAGAATGCAAATCTAAAGAGAAGGAAAACAGTGCTATGGACAACACGGATAAGTGTGACATTATATCTGAAGTTTCAAACGAAAAAGACGACTGCGTGGTTGTTTTGAGTTCCGAGTTCCCGTTTCGTGGTGATACGAATGAGAGCGATCCTCTCGTACAGATTGTTAAAAACGGTTCGCCGATAGCAAATCACGTTTCAAATTCCCTGTGTTGCGTGACGCGTGACACCTGTCACGCCTCGTCAGCTGACACGTTTATCAACGAACGTACCGATGAGAACATTTCTTTTGAACCTGGACGCACTGCTGCTGAGAGGAACTGGAGTCCAGTTAGTTGCGGTGGCGTGACATGCTCGGAATCTATTCAACCCTGCGACCGAGAGCACTCTGAGGCGAGCTCTGTAAATCCGAGTATTTCTCATGAAGAAATCGTAATAGACAGAAATGCTATTCAAGATGTAGAAAAAGAACACAATATGGAATTTTTCATGGGAAGAACTCTCAAGACACCAGAAAGATACATGAAAATCCGAAACTACATTCTAGATATGTGGGGAAAAACGAAACCATGCTACCTTTTTAAAACAGCAGTGAGGAGCGGCCTTCGAAATTGTGGCGATGTTAATTCAATTGGGCGAGTTCATGCTTTTTTAGAAGACATTGGAGCTATAAACGAGGGATGTCTCGATAGACCCGTCCCTCGGGTCCGACAACAGGACGAGGTTGCTGATGAAAAAGCAAATGTGCAGTTGGAATCTTGGGTAAATTCACTAAGACCCAGGAAGAAAAGGCCGAGGAATAACAACGAGGACTGGGTCGACTTAAGTCAACCGGAAGGAATGACAATTGAGGTAGCCATTTTGTCTGTTTTGCCTGTTGGAATTTCAAAGGAAAAATATCCTTCGTAAAACGTTGACTCCTGTGCAAGTAGGCGTGCTTTCCGTTTGAAGAGGAATAGCCGTCAGGAAATTCCATTAGATGAAATAGTACTCATTTCCGGAAGGGAAATGAGCAGTGCCATTTGACGTAAACCTCTTTTGATGCAAAGTACTCCATTGATTCTATACTTCTTACTGTCCGAGTTCGAGTTCGAGATCCGTACTGATGCTTACGGATGCGGACCGGGGTTTTTTCTGTTGATTTATGGCTCAAGCACCAGGTTGGCGGGTCTTGAATCAACAGAAAAAAAGCAAATAGTGCAGTGATGTACCACTCATTTCAATACATACAAGGAAATATGAATACCCCTGAAGTTATCTCGTTTCCGGAAAAATTCTTATCTTTTTTTTCCCGTTTCGTTGAGCAAGTGAGACCTTGGGTGGCAACGAAATTTCTGAGTGTTTGCTGTTTGTAGTTAGTGAAAGAAATTACTTAAATGATTTCTTTCGTTTGTCAAAAGCGATCGTAACCCCTTAATCAACTTATCACAAGTGCTTTGCCCTTTTCTCGCAAATTCGCCTCCTCTAAGGACGCTCATTGACATTAACTTCGTTTTCTTCTCAATGAAAATTTGTTCATCTTCAATTAGTGATATAACTTTCTTTATTTTAGCACTTGTTTCCTGAGGAAAGAGCCTCACAAGAGGGAGCCCCAAATGATAGAGGTCCCACATCAGCTTCCCGAAAAAGGCCCTCGCGAAGTAAATCATCGTACGATCCCTTTCTATTGGTTCCCTGTCGTAAGTTTCTTTCTCCCAGTGCCCTGCCCTTCGATGTTCTCATCCAATCGGAGACCTTGATGGTGATGGACGCCCATGCGCACATGTCAACTACGGAAGTGATTGGTTTATTAGGTGGAAATTATTCCCATGAATCGAGACTGTTGAAGGTAAGAACAACTCAATTTCCTTTTTGAAATAAACTTCGAATGCGTTTTTTCTAACACCCAAATAATAATAATAATAATAATAATAATAATAATGACTTTATTAAGAATTTTTAAATTTACAATATATAATCTAATAAAATGCTAAAAATGATATTCACAATCTTAATCCGTATAAATAATAAAATAATAATACTAATAATAATACTAATTATCATTATTATTATTATTATTATTATTATTATTATTATTATTATTATGTCTCATTACTATTATTATTATTATGATTATGTCTCATTACTATAGATCGTTTTCACTGTCACGCAATAAAAAAATAAATCGAAAACCATCCAGTGGAAAAAGTCAAGAATTCGTGATGTTGTAGAAGATAAATGAAGAAGACACTTCTCCAAGTTTTAGGCCTGTGTGTTTCCCCAAACTTCAGATATTCGTCGAAATGTTTCGCAGAAATTTACAGAGCCCAGTATGAAAACGCCATGTTGGTGCACATCTGTGGTGCACCAATATGGCGGCCGGAAAATAGTGTCAACATCTGTTACTTACTTTGGCTATCTAGGCGAGTGATCATCTGTACTGAACAGACAGCTATTTACCTAAGCACTTTTCCTAATGCTTTAAATTCTAAAAAGGCTCAAAACAATGAGATAAATATATATTTCTCAATAAACTCGATCGTCGCCTGGTGTCACGCCCTTCTATAACTCAGAAATTCAAAATGCTCTGGTTTCCAAACGAAGCACGCTATTGAGCTTTAAAATTGCAAATGGATACAAATTTACCGCCTCTTATGCCTGATGAGGATAAAAACTTTCGTGGCTCTTTAGTTTTGGATTTTAGAAAATGATGACGTCACGTGAAAACGATCTATTAGTATTGTTTAACATTTAATGGCCGCTCCTCGGAAAACAGATCAAGAAAAAGGCATCGTCGAAGACTCACTCTATTGACAATGCTTTAGACCATACTCGTATTGTCAGTATTGGACTGGAACTAGCTTGCATTAGCCTCCATTGCAAGCTAGTTCCAGTCCAATACTGACAATATGAATATGGTCTATTTGTTTACCTGTAGTTAATGCAAAGTACGAGTTTGATAGTTTGACCTTCAAGTATTTCACGAAACTGGATGTTCTGAATCGCGTGTTTCTGTGGCATCACTTTTTCCAGGAAGCTAGCTCTTTCCAGATGTTATTTTACGGCAAGTGAATAGTCTTCTGTTCGAATATAACCTTAAAATCTCTTCAATCGCGTACTACGCGAACAAACTTTTTAAAGTTCAAGAGAAAGAGATTTGGTTTTTTGAATAATAGTGGTAATGAAAGACCTTATCAAGGGCCGGATAAAAAGAGCAAAAAGAGTACATCACTCAACTTTCTCACCAGGTTTCAAAGGCAATCCCGTGCCGGAGTCTCAGTACGGGCCTTCAGTGTGAAATGGACCCTGTATCCCAAACCCAAGCCTTGGAAGACTTGGCTCATCGAGGATTGTCCGTGGTGGGCTGGTACCACTCGCATCCTACATTTTTGCCGATTCCCTCTCTACGCGATATTGAAACACAGACAAAATTCCAAGTAAGTTGACAGTTACTTAATTATCTCTATCAGGCTGGGTGTAACATTAATTAGCTATGAAGTGGGAACAAAACCCGCTCACACAAAGCAGTAGTCCGTTAATAGGAGCGAACGACTTCATGGTATCTGTGAAACGCGTTTTTACATACCGAGTTATTTTTAGATTGATGTTCCCGCGAAACAAGACCTTTCCAGCTAGAGTGAGTTTCAATCAGGTGTCGTAAAACCAAAACCACAGTAATTACTTTGGCCAGTCAAAAAGGATGGAGACAATCCAGTAAACCAATCAAAACTCTAAGTAATTACACATAACCGACACAAGCGCGGGAAAATGTGCACGCGCGAGCCACGATTGGTTTTGGTTTCACTTCTGATTGGTTGAGAAAGTTTCGCGAGAACTTTGAACCAATCACTGCGTGAAGTAATTCAGAACCAAAGTAATTTGCTTATTACTTTCGACACTCAATTGAAAACCGCCATAAGTCTGGGATTGAGAATGGTCACTCGTGTAAGTCAAATGTTATTTAAGAACTTGTTTAAAAATCCTTGGTTTTCATCCACGTGATGAGATGGTCATGTTGGTGGTGTACAAAACAAAAGAAAATGGTTCCACAAGTTTTTGCATAATAATAGAGTCAAATTCCCAGAAGAGGTTTTACAGCATTGTTCTGTACACCAAAATGGCCTCCGTGACGTCACATGAAAACCCTCAATAGCTCGATATGTGAAAATGCCGTAACATAGACCTTTGCATAAACGGCGCCCAAATTTGAATAACAATACTGTATACATCCTTAGCGTCGTGTTTATGTTTCAAGACAAAGGATTTTTCTCATGAACGTGAGGCTAAGGATGTATCAAGTATTGTTATTCAAAGTTGGGTGCCATTTATGCAAAGGGTCTATAGACCTGAGTTGTATGATCCTCGCTCCTGCACAAAGATTGCCTTCGACTAGTAAATACACTAACGATTCATCCACGCTCTGCTCCCTCCTTTCCTGTTTTTTCGTAGCCTGAAGGCTTGCCAGGTGACTCAGAATACGTCTCTCGCGTTTCTATCGTTAAGCCATTGAATAGAACTCGCCTTGCAGTTGATTTAACGCTAATGGGCCAGGATTAAAATAAATAAGTAAATAGGCATTCATTCAGTCAGTCAATAAATACACGTGCTATGACTTGCAGCTATCTCAACCTGTTCATGTTTTATCCACTCGTTCCCTTATTGCTTCGTTTGTTCTTTATTCATTTTTGAAATTTTTCTTCACTTACTTTAGGAATGGTTTGGGAAAGGAGGTGCGCCGTTCATTGGCATCATCGTTAGCCCGTACAATTACAGTAATTCATCCAACCAATCACAGATAAGATGTCTGACAGTTAGTGACGAGTGGGAGTCCGCTGGTCAGTACAGGTTGCCTTACCAGTTTGACTATGGTGTGTATGAGGACGAGGCCGACGAAGATGATTCGTTAGAACAGATCAGAAGTATTGCAGACGACTACCGGACATATCCCTTGTAAGTAATACTTTGTTCCCTTCATCTTACACCAAGTTCGTTGAACGCGGAGGGCGACGTCCTCGACATTATAAATTTGAGTCTTCATTTGTCGGAAATGATCGCCGAACCTCGCAGAGATCTGGGCCGTTTAGTGAAAAAAGAAACATTGACGAGTTTTATGTCATGTCCACGACCATCTCAAGCGATTTTGTTTGTCTACGATATTTCAGCTTTCAGAAGTCGCCAAAGTTTGAAACAGCTGGTAGAGGGTGAAGTCCCCATGGTCTTTATTATTAAGTTTACCATCATGTATCCGTTGAGTGATCGCCATTCAAGTAATCATCAATTTCGATCTCTTATTCCAGCCAGCACCTTTTAAAAAAATACATTTTATTCATTTAACCTTGGCATGGGTCAATCAATTTGGTCCACACAGAGCCACGCCCCTCTAGCCTTCTCAAGTTTGGCCAATCACAACAGGCACAGACGTTGATATGGACCAATCAGAACGCAAAGAAAATGCATGTATCCGGCGCCAAGGGCGGGAAAATGCGCTCGAGCCAATTACGATTAGTTGTGCTTTTCCTCCGATTAGCTGAAAATGTGGGGCTAGATTTTTAAGCGAACCACCGAGCGAAACAATGCGAGTCCGAAGCAACGGGAAGGGACTTTCGGCTCTCCACAAATGGCGCTTTATATTATTATTTTTCTTATTTTACAGTCGTGTCCAACTAAACAGACGGGTTGAGTGTTCTAGCGACTCGAATCTTCTGGACAAGTTGATGGATTCCCTTCGATCACGACTCACTCTCCCTGGGAATGAAAGAAGAGAAGATTTCCTGAAAAGGATAAAGGAAACAATCGCTGAAAATATCCAACCATATCATCCAGATAAGACGACTGAAAACTCGATGGAGGGTAATCCTAGAGAAAGCCAAGGTCCTCCTTGTGCAAAGTAATTTGATAACAACGCATAACTACAGTAGAAGTTAATGCGTAAAAATTTCGGTATATTTTTCTGGTAATTAAGCGAGCGTGGCGGGTGAATGTCCATGACTCTTAGGGCGCGTTCGATTGACCCTATTCCGGAATAAGAATACGTGGAGAGATGATTGAAACGGTATGTTTGGCGCGTTTCGAAGCAGCAAGGATAATAAAATTTATTTAAAATAGCATTTTAGCAGATGTTTGACAATTTTGGTGTGAATCTCCGTAAAAACGAAGGATTTGTAACTTATATTCCATGTATTCCTATTCCGGAATACGGTCAATCGAACGCACCCTTAATTTCCGCGATAGAACGAAGACGCGTTTTGGCTTCAAAACTGTAGTTAAAGTTCATTTGTCTCATGTTGTACCATGACTTAGAGTTGCTGGTTGACTAAGACAAATTCTTATCTTACTTGAGGTTGTGTATTAGAATTTAATCACCAGAGTGAAGCGCGGATCCAAGATAGAACACGTTTTCCGCTCCCTTGTAAGCAAGTAAAGTAACGCACCTTCCCGAATAGTTTTTATTTTTCTACTCTGTTAAATCAATTGGCTGTGGATCTGCCAATGTGTGACCAATTTCCGTCAAATAATAAAAATTCCCCGTCCTTAGAACGTTTGGATTGAAATTTGACAAATCGAAAGTGGTTCAGCGTTGTCTGAACTCTTATCGACAACGATCATCCCTCATCACAGTGGTCATAATGTTATGGACTCAAGAGGCGCAGCCGAGTTAGTCCACAACAAATTTTGACCACTAAGATGACGAATAGGGCTCGTTTATTCTTACTTTTCTCTTTAGTCACGTGATATAGAGCAAATAAAGAGCTAGAGAGCTAGGGTATTTTTTAAACTATAAGGTATAGTGTTTTCACTCACGTGATCAGCAACCTTGTTTTTCCACCAAAACAAAGGAGAACGTTTGCATGATAATAGAGCTCAATTCCCAGAGGATTAGTTGGGGACACCAACATGGCCGCCGTGACGTCACGGGAAAACACTATATATATCACATGCTTCTAGCATCATAAAACATACACTTTGTATTTCTCCTTCGTATTTGGACATAGTTCTGTCCCTTCGATGGGCACAACCTGCTATGCATTTCAGGTTTCAAATACCTTTACTTTGCAAAGATGTTTTTTATATCATTTAAGGGATAAATAAGGCCTCTTGCTAACTTCGTCAGGGACCGCGGAGAGGCTGGGAGGGGGGGGGGGGGGTCTGTACCCCCACCTACTTTTTTTACTTCTCCTGAACAACCCCCCTCCCCTCACACTTGCATGATCCATACCAAAACCCAGCCCCACCCCCCTCTCCTCTTTCAACCGTACTCCGCTGCCCCTGTTAGTCGTGACTCCGAATGGCTGGTGGCCTTGGTGACTTTTTGCGGTGCATTTAGGGAACTATTTAATAAACTGAATGGGCATTTCCGAGTTCATGTCTACCTCCTCTTCAAAGTGAGTCCAAGTGCGAAGTTTTTCTTATTAAAATTTTCATTCATATTTAAAGTAGAACTAATTACCATCACAGAAATTTCGCACTTAAACTCGGACGAGGCAGACATGAACTCGGAAATACTACAATACTACAATACTTTATCACGTAACAGCACTGTCATGGTACCATGTGAATCATCAATTATTGCTTAACAAGATGCAGTCATTTTTATGACGTAACGAGTTACCATGGTAATAGGAAAGCCTTGCAAAAACACCCTATATTTTAGCTTTAGTTGCTCATATCTGAAAAACGAACTCGGTGACCCCAAGTTTTTATTGCACAAAAGTGATCAGCAGGCCAATATAAAACTCTCTGCAAAGTTTAAAAGAATTCTGTGGAGTAGATTCTGAGCTATTATAAATTTTCAATTATTTAAGGTGGCTCTGGATCGGCTCCACAGAATTTTCGTAAAGTTTGCAAAAAGTTTCATTCTGGCATGTCGATTACGTTTCAGAAATAAAAAAATGGGGGTTACCGAGTTCGTTTTTGAGATATGAGCAGCTAAGGCCAAAATATTGGGTGTTTTTGCAGGGCTTTCCTGTTGCCACGGTAACGGTTTACGTCACAAAAATGACCAAATCATTTTCAGCAATAATTGGTGTTTGACACGGTACCATAACATTGCTGTTAATTGATAAAATGTTGTAGTGTAAATCCTTCTATATGAGAACGTTTCTTTCAAGTGTGGAAACCGGTTTGAGCCACCTTAAGGGTGCGTTCGATTGACTGCATTCCGGAATAGGAATACATGGAATACAAGTTGGAAATCCTTCGTTTTTGCGGAGATTCACATTAAAATTGTCAAACATTTTCTAAAATGCTATTTTAAACATATTTTTATCATCCTTGCAGCTTCAAAACGCGCCAAACATACCGTTTTAATCATCACTCCACGTATTCTTATTCCGGAATAGAGTCAATCGAACGCGCCTTAAGTGTCAAGTCTTCTATCGCTGAGGAACTTATTGGGGACACTGTACAGAGAATTCAAATTAATTTAACTCAAATCCAATCAAGAGAGGGGAGAGAAGGGAAAACAGGAGTACCCGGAGAAAAACCAAACTCGTTCCCAGGCTCTCTCTTTTCCATCAAGGGAGGAAAAGAGAGAGCCTGGGGATGAGGTGGGAGAAAAACCTCTCGGTGCAGAGTAGAGAACCAACAAACTTTCCCACCACTACGCCAGTCCCTCTCCTCTACTTTCCAGGATAAAACGGCAAAATATGTTAGCTAGGGGTGAAGGGACTAATCTTTGCAATAAAAAAACCTGATGTTGGATGAGCTATAAATAATTTCAAGGTTTTATTTGATATGAACGACTTAAAAACTATTTATTGGAGTGTATATACATATAAGATTGCTCTATTATCTTATATCAAATCTTCTAAAGCTATAATCGAAATTCTTATCCTAACCGTAGTTCGTTGTACTTGTTGTTGATACAGTATCACATCAACTGCAAGGTTGTGTTTAATATGAACGGTTTAAAACTATTTATTTGAGAGTATATGAGATTCCTCTATTACATTATCAAATCTTGTAGAGCTATAATCAAAATTCTTATCCTTAACGTTATTCGCAGTACTTGTTGTTGATACAGTATCGCACAGTTGCCACTGTGACTTGTGACTCAAAATGTGCCAGAACTAAATAAACTGGACTGGAAGATGTGGCCTTGCAGTTTTTCATTGTGTTTCTTTTATGGCCATTCTTTGTTTTTTTTTAAGGGCAAAATTTCCAGCCACTGGGAAGATCTCCCTTTGCAAAAGTTCTTTTTTCCTGTTCAAACTTGCTATCCACAGGGACAAAAAGAACCGATTGATGACTTTTTAGCTGTCGCCAATAATGAGAACCGATGACGTCAACGGCAAACTTTGCATGCTGCTCGTAGCTCTATTGCTGCAAGCAAGAATAGCTGCAATTCCTCAAAATTTTGTTTACTCACAGGATGAATAAAACCGTGACTGCAATATTGCTTTATGTAAAGTTAACTGCTTCCGTGTGAAAAAAAAATTAAATAATAATTATAATAATAATAATTTAAACTGAAAGCGATTCAAATCTGAACCCTGGAAGTCCTTTGATCCAAAATGAGACAATTATTTGTGTCATGTGATTTAGCACTGTTTCTACGTGATATACGGTTTAATCCCTTAGCCTGATTTCAACAGCGACGCAAGCACAAAGCGCAAGCATAACAGCGCTTATTTCACCGTTAAAACGGAGTTGACGCAAATATAAGCACAAACACAAAGTTAGTAGGCGTGGGATTTGTCACATATGGATTAGGGGCCGACCCTAAATACGGCATTGTGGGAGAGATATGTCGGGCTCTCCCACAATGCCGTATTTTGTACAGCGGCTTTTCTTTTCAATTGGTATATCTTTAAATATTATTCATTTACTGTGTATCTGTATATGCTATGTATTTTCGCTGTAATTGTAATGTCTCGAAGATATTAGCTCTTGTAGTTAGCCTAAAATTCGAGATGAAATAAAGTTTATGCATGCATGCATACATGAATGTATGTATGTTACCTTAAGTAGGGCGCGTGCGCACAGCTTTGTAATCTGCGACCTTCAGTGCTTACCACATGACAGATAAAATGAGTTTTGCCTTATATATTTAAGGCATCAAATACTTACGTTAAGTTGACAAGGGCGGTTTGGAGCTGTGAGTAGGCGTGGGATTTGTCACAAATGGTTTAGGGGCCGACATATCTCTCCCTCAATGCCGTACCGGAAGGCAAGGTCGGTAGCAGAAAGCAGCGAAGGGCCAACTGCTTCCAAAAGCGATCGCACGGGCCGAAATCCCGGGATGACTCGTTTGGTACGACGCTCCAGCGCCGGTGTCTGGAAGTACTGCGTTTTTCTCTCTTGTTCAAATATTCCGTCGGCGCATGCGTAAATGTTCCGTTGTCATGGAATGGCAGAATTACCCAGAATTCTTTTGGGCAAGAAGGAGACAACTTGAGAAGCTCGAGACTGGCCCTCATCAAATGGCTGAAGCGCGGCCAGGGTAAAAAGTGAGAAGACGATTTTCAGCCAGATACTAAGCAGTAACCCAGGTGTGTGCAGTTAAGGAAGACTTGATTTCTGAACAAATCTTTGTCATAGAAATTCACGACAACTTTGTGCTTTTTTCGCTGTGATCCTCGGGTCAAAGGAACGGTATAATGTAAATGAGAGAATAACCAGATTTATATTTGCAGATTACCTGTTCTCTTACTAGTAAAGTCAGACTCTACATCTTTATGCAAGGAGCGCGTTCAAAATCTCCTCATAGTACTTTACAAAACTCTTCTTTTTTTTCTTTGAAGGGTTTTTCTTTCTTAGTTTTTTTTTCTTACGTATCAGCTAAGTTGCGGAATGCGCTACCTGATTTTATCCGTACCACTGAGTTTACTGGTTTCAAAAGAGAATCCAGTGCCGCATTTTGTACAGCGGCCTTTCTGTTTAATTGGTATATCTTCAAATATTCTGCATTTAGTATGTATCTGTATATGCTATGTATTTTAGCTGTACATGTAATGTCTCGAAGATATTAGCTCTTGTAGTTAACCTAAAATTCGAGACGAAATAAAAGTTTATGCATGCATGCATGTATGTATGTACCTTTACTTGGGCGCGTGCGCACAGCTTTGTAATCTGCGACTTTCAGTGCTTACCACATGACAGATAAAATGAGTTTTCCCTTGTATATTTAAGCCATCGAATTCTTACGTTAAATTGACAAGGGCGGTTTGGACCTGTGAGTAGGCGTGGGATTTGTCACATATGGTTTAGGGGCCGACATATCTCTCCCTCAATGCCGTACCGGAAGGCAAGGTCGGTAGCAGAAAGCAGCGAAGGGCCAACTGCGTCCATTAGCGATCGCACGGGCCGAAATCCCGGGATGACTGGTTTTGTACAACGATCCAGCGCCGGATCTGGAGGTACTGCGTTTTTCTCTCTTGTTCAAATATTACGTCGGCGCATGCATAAATGTTCCCTTGTCATGGAATGGCAGAACTACCCAGAATTCATTTGGGCATGAAGGAGGCAATTTGAGAAGCACGAGACTGGTCCTCTTTAAAAATGGCTTAAGCGCAGCAGGAGGTAAAAAGTTAGAAGACGATTTCTAGCCAGATAGTAAGCAGTAACCCCAGGTGTGTGCAGTTAACGTAGAGTTTTGGTTTGTGAACAAATTTTTCTCATAGAAAATTCGCGACAAAGTTGTGCTTTTTTCGTTGTGATCCTCGTGTCAAAGTTACGGTATAATGTAAATAAGAGAATAACCAGATTTATATTTGCAGATTACCTGTTCTCTTACTACTACAGTCAAGCTCTACAACTCTATACAATAAGCGCATTTAAAATCGCTTCATATTACTTTATTTTCTTTTTTTGTTACGTATCAGCTAACTTGCGGAATACGCTAACTGATTTTATCGGTATTACTAAAGTTTACTGGTTCAAATGAGAATCCAGGGTCGCATTTGGTACAGCCGCCTTTCTTTTTAATTGGTATATCTTTAAATATTAATTATGCATGTAGTAGGTATCTGTATATGCTATGTATTTTAGCTGTAAATGTAATGTCTCGAAGATCTTAGCTCTTGTAGTCAGCCAAAATCTCGAGATGAAATAAAGTTTATGCAGGCATGCTTGTATGTATGTTACCTTTAGTAGGGCGCGTGCGCACAGCTTTGCAATCTGCGACCTTCAGTTCTTACCACATGACAGAGAAAATGACTTTTCCCTTGTATATTTAAGCCATCGAATACTTACGTTACATTGACAAGGGCGGTTTGGAGCTGTGAGTAGTCGTGGGATTTGTCACATATAGTTTAGGGGCCGACATATCTCTGTCCCTTGTCAGAACCTTCGTTTAAAACAGGTGCTGGACGCTGCCACAGTTTGCTCTTATGACCCTTATAGTTATGGTTTTAGAGTTTTTATACTTAGTTATTTTTTACCATCCACGGTGATGGGTCATCCCTATTTAGGTTTAAAGTGCCTATCACCTCAACACACTTTTCCAATATATTTATTCTCCGAAATCATCCCAAATACATGGTGTTGTTTTTAGAACATTTAGATTGAAATTTCACTGTTTCATTGGCTTTGAAAAACGGGAAAAGTGGTCATACCGTGGTTAATAACCGAGCAATGAAAGGGAATGGGTTCGATACCGGGTTGACGTCACAAATTAATTTGCATCGCTGTTTTCAAAGAACTACCTCAATGCAAATTAATTTGTGACGTCAACCCGGTATCGAACCCATTCTCCTTCATTGCTCGGTTATGGATCAAAGTATGATCACTTTTCACGTTTTTGAAAGCCAATAAAAAAGTCAAATTTCAATCAAAAGGTTCTATAAACAACACGATGTATTTGGGACGATTTCGGAGAATAAATAAAGTGGAAAAGTGTGTTGAGGTGATAGGCACTTTAAAACCATTGCCCATGCCGCTACATGTTCCGTAAAAAGCCTGGAAACTAGCAATACGTGAGTTCTATTTTGGTGTCAGCGGTATAAAACCATAGATCAGAGGACAGACACATATGATCGCCGTTCGTGAAGTTATCTTCTGTATTTCACAACTGTAACTGAAAATGCCAGTGGGAAATTGCAACGCTTTATACCAGAAGTGGCCAGAAAATGTTGGAATTCTTACAATGGAAGTATACGTTCCGTACACTTACGTCAACCAAGAGAAGCTAGAGGAATTTGACGGTGTTAGCAAAGGAAAATACACGATAGGATTAGGCCAAAAAAACATGGGCTTCTGTGGAGATCGAGAGGATATTAATTCTTTGTCGCTTACAGTTGTTCACAAGCTCATGGAGAGAAACTCGATAAATCCTAACGATATTGGAAGGCTTGAAGTCGGAACAGAGACCTTGATCGATAAATCAAAGTCCGTCAAAAGCGTGCTT
The DNA here is from genome assembly GCF_036669935.1 of Montipora foliosa. Classification (NCBI taxonomy): domain Eukaryota; kingdom Metazoa; phylum Cnidaria; class Anthozoa; order Scleractinia; family Acroporidae; genus Montipora; species Montipora foliosa. The sequence continues at coordinate 14,683,225 of NC_090878.1, read as the reverse complement.
ATGCAACTGTTTAAAGATAGTGGAAATAACAGTATCGAAGGAATCGATACTACCAATGCTTGCTACGGAGGAACACAAGCTCTTTTCAACTCCATATCATGGATCGAGAGCAGCGCTTGGGATGGTAAGTTGCATATATTTTCAGAAGAAAGGGCGAATTCGTTAGGTATTGTCGTTGGGGCGCCTCGGCGAGTCGCCAGTCGTCTGGAGTGCTTACGTGTATAAGTGGCTTAGTGATCCGTCAAAAAATTGAACAATACTTGCTCATTGCCTTGCTAGTGGTCTTAAATGCTGGTTCAGGGCAATCAAGCGACTGGCAAGCCATTGTCATTGTCGGTGGCTCAGTTGGTTGAGCACCGGGCTGTCACGCGGGAGGTCGTGAGTTCAACTCCGGCCGGACCAACACTCTGGGTCTTAAAATATCTGAGGAGGAAGTGCTGCCTTTGTAAATACAACTGCATATGGTTAGACTTTCAAGTCTTCTCGGATAAGGACGATAAGCCGGAGGTCCCGTCTCACAGCCCTTGTTCATTAACTCTGTGGGACGTTAAAGATTCCACACACTATTCGAAAAGAGTAGGGGACAGTATTCCCGGTGTTGTGGTCTGACCTTTCCAGCATGTGGCCGGCTTGGCGGGATTAGCTTGAAGGGCTTCTGTGTGAATGAGACCACAATTGTGTATAACAGCCAGAAGTCAGGCTACTTAGCGCTCGAGCTCAAGCTCAAGCTCAAACCCCTTCGTTTTTTTAGTTACCCAAATAAGTGGTGAGCCATAATGATCCACCAAGCCACTTTATAGGTGGTTTGCAACCATCTCTAAAGACACACATAAACAATGCTGCAATGAAATATTGCTGGTGGACAAACAAGAAGAGCTAATTAGAGATCTTTTTTTTTCATCCACCAACATGGCAGCAATGATGTAACATGAAAACCACCTATAGCAAAAATGTATCGTTGATGTCACCTATTGTCATTAATGTGCCAACCAGAGCCTAATTGGCTGTTGAAACAAAGTTCCTTTTGTTCCTGTGGTTGGCACATTTGAATAACAAAAGCAATGTGTGCGAACAGATAGCATCCCTTTATTATACTTACCTCATTCTTTAAGAACTCAGATGACTGGAGAAACACTTAGCCACTTCTAATTACTAAACTGCTCTGTAATTGGTCCAAAGGTAATCAATTTATATGATACACTGTAGCCCACAATTTTACTATAGTAAAAAAAAGTTTGATTCACAGTGAACCTCAGTTTACCATAGAATACTTCAAATGGAGCAATTATAGAATACCCGGCTACTATTGCATCCTTTGAAGAACGAGGCATATAACAACACACGCTGTTCATATGCAAATAAGTGGACGGGTTGTAGAATCTATCCTAAACTTTTTACTTCGTGTTGTGGCAGGTTTTCATAACAAATAACCAATGAACGTCCGCCATGGTAAAGTGAAAAAAGCCTTTACTTTGAAAAGATTATAGAAACTCTTTTCTTGTGGTAAAAAATGTCAGAGTATGATGTAAGTCATTGTTAGATCAACTGTGGGAGTTGAGTTGCTCAATTTACAGTCTAAGACAAAACTTGAACCACAAGCATTTTGCTTACAGTACGAGGGTGAATGAGCCTATCCCAGGGGTGGAGTTGGGAATTCATTTAATTTTAACCCATAAAATAAGGGCCCATTGGTAGTAGCCTGAGGCTGATAAATTTCTCGGATATGTATGTACCACCAGGTCCAGAACACCACACCACAACCTCTCTATTTTGGCAACAGTCCAGGGAATCTTAGATTTCTTATAGAGTCAACAAGCAGTGTTTTTTTATGGGAATTGCATATTATTGTTGTTACTCAACAAGAGAAAGTCTAACCATGTATCATTACAAAGGTAGCATTTCCTGCTCAATTTAGTCCAGCTCATGTTTGAATTCAGGATCTTTCTCACCAAAGTTGAGTCATTAAAATCATACTGGACATTTTTCCATCTACAGGTCGCTTGGCAATTGTAGTGGCAGCTGATATTGCAGTTTATGCAGCCGGGAGTGCGCGCAGTACAGGTGGGGCAGGAGCCATCGCAATGCTAGTAGGGCCAAATGCACCTCTTGTCATGGAGCGAGGTAAGATTCACATCATTGTATGTACCATGTTAATGTCTCAAAAATTTCCTCCGATCATCCTGGTATCTACATGTATGAGTGCTTCACTGCCAAATGATGTTACATTTCTTGCTACAGAATCGTGTCTCCACCAGTTGTGCAGTGTATAATATTGTGACATGTAATGTCTGATTGACTTGGAGAGATGATGCTTCATTTACATGTAGCAGCCACTTTCAGACTTGTTTTAGTCAGCTGAGTTGCCCCTTTTGTTGGAAAAAAAATGTTGCTCTGGCTTTTTTTTCCCCTGTTGCCATCACAAACATCACACCTTTTCTGATAGTACTAGTTCATGTAATCTTTCAGTGTTTTCAAAAGTAATAATATATACATGCATATGTATATAATTTATAGCTTGTAAATGATCTTGCAGGGTGGCAAAACCCCCAAAAAAATCCTACCGGTGGCCAAAGCTCAAAATGTCAGCAGGTTGAATTTCTTTAAGTTAGCCAATTTCCACTACCAGCTACATGCCTAATGATAAATTTTCAAGATTAATGTATCAATATTATATTTATTATATCACCAGCTCAGAGATACGTTAATAGTGGCCTTGGGCAGCATTTTCAAGATTCCCAACCATGCAACACTGGATTTTCTTTGAGACTCTTTTATTGATTATTTCATTGTGACCTTTTTGTACTTGTAGGAATGCGATCGATCTATATGGAGCATGCCTATGATTTCTACAAACCAAATATGTCATCTGAATACCCTGTTGTGGATGGAAAGCTCTCTCTTCGCTGTTACTTCCACGCTTTGGATCAATGTTACGCATGTTACATAGAAAAGGGAAAGACACTCTATGAAAATCAACGATTCAGTCTGGATGACATAGATTATGCTATATTCCACACTCCTTTCAGCAAGATTGTGCAGAAGTCCCTAGCTCGTTTGGTTTTTCATGATTTTATACGCAGTACTGAGAGTGGCAGTTCAGTAGAGGAAAAATATCACGTTCTTGCAGATTATAGGTCAGTTGATGATTTTAGCTTCAAGGCAGGGGAATAAATTTAATAAATATAATATGTATAACAAAGTTGCTGCCTAAGAAGAATTTTTGGGAGCCCTTTTCCCAAAATCAAAAGTTAGGAGCCCGCATTAATGAAGTAATTAATTAATACAATAAGTCATGTACTTTTTTTACGTTTGTACATGCCATCGCTTCCTAATAGAAACCCTTGGCACAACCAATGCTCTTGCTCATTCTGTATCCTTCGCCAAATTGTTTTTCTGGGTCTACTACAATGTTGTTACCTGAATCTCGCTGCTGGTTTTTATGTTAAAGTTTTTGGGGAACGCTTGATAGTGAATTTGATAATTTTCTTTTTGTGAGAAGAACGGCTTGCTAACTTACATTGTAAACTGTCAAGCATTCCCCCAAACCTTGTAATTTTACAGCAAACAACCCATAATGTTTACATTTCGTATTTGGAAATCATATCTTGTACACAGTCTACAGCTGCCAGGAAAACGAACAGGACATTGATCCACAACGATCATATTAAACACTGCAGGCAAGCCGTTGTACCTGTATATTCGTCAGCATTCACCGAACCTTCCCATCAATCTGTGCAATTCAACGGTATCGCACCCAACCTTCCCATCGTGCCTTGCTGGCCACTGTATTTTCTATGGCATGGTATAAAATAGTTATGCAAAACTTAAGGCGTCTAAAGGCAAGTGTGTAGACTAAGAAAATACAAGCGACTCTTGGGATATTCCACGGTATACCACTCGAAAGCATTGCATAAATAACTTATATATTCCATTCCATTTTATTCATTGATTAATAATCACCTTATTTCTTTTAATGATATTTCTTCTTAAAGAAATGTCAAACTGGAAGAACTATTTCAAGATGAAGCCAAGGCCAAGGAAATAGAGAAAGCTTCCATGAAATGTAGCCAGGAGATATTTGATGAAAAGACATCACAGTCACTGCACATTGCTCGTGAAGTTGGAAACATGTACACGCCCTCGCTCTACGGATGTCTGGCCTCGCTTTTATGCAGGTACAGTTACATGACTGTATATATGGAACCTCATTTATGTTTGTTGAGTACTGCAAGTCAAGATTACTTTGAGTTCTAAGGGGAAAACCTTCCTCTGTCCATAAGTTCCGCTTGAATTTCTTAAAATTAATTGGCGCCACACATGAGACCAGGAATGCTATTATAAATAAGTGAAGAGGGTAGTTTCTAAAGAAACTGTGGTGCTGCGTTGGTGGGGAAGTAGTATACAAAAAATTGGTTTTATCAACTCCGTTGATAAAACCAATTTTTTGTATTATAAATAAGCACCGACGTTGAATAAGCGTTTCCAGTGAAGCGATTAGCTCGAAGGCCGGTTCCGAATTTACTTAAGCCTCACTTGAAAACGAGTCCAAGATTTGTAACGCAATGCAATACAGAAGGCGGCGTGGCCCAGTGCTTGGGATGATGAATTTACCTGCGCATGCTCTGGGCTTACAGTAAATTCCGCTGTGAGAATCAACCGGTGTTTTCTTCGGCGGTCCTAAATTCAAGAATACGGCCCGCTAATTTAGCCAATCACAGCGCGCGTACTATCTGAGAGAAACAGGTTATTGTTCTTGCCATTCAACATGGCAGCCGTGACGTCAGATGCAAACCATCATTGGGTCCCATTCTCTCACCACTCTGATATTTTTCTTTCTTTTCACCTTTAAATTTATTTCTAAGTAAAAAAGCTTACTTCACGTAATTCACTGCAAAAGGATTTTTTTTGGCGGATGTTGTCAAATGTTATCCAAGGGCTTCGTCTAATACCGATCCAGGAAAGATAGAGCGAGAGATAATTATGAGGGGAGAGAACACATCCACCATACATGGGTCTCCTGCAATGATAATTAAATTGATGCGCAGCTACTTTTAATGAAGACACCTGGCTCCAGTTATTCAAACGATGGACAAAGCTATTCGTCGGATAAATCACTATCCAGTGGATACGTCATAGCGCAACCAATTGCGCTAGCCAATGGATAGTGATTTATCCGGTGGATAGCGTTATCCCCCTTTTGAACAACTGGGCCCTGATTGGTTGTTTTGTTGTAATTGAAAATTGATTGCGCGACCATGGGCACGAGACCAAAATAACTTTCACAACATGGCGCGAAGCTTTAACTGAAAATCATGGGGCATGGGAATGTATTCTGTCCCCTCATTCTCTCTTGGTTAGAGATAGAAAAGAGCTCCTTTTAACTCTTAACAGAAAATTTCGTTATAAGGTGTGACCAGTGAGTTTTTTTTTTTTTTTGATAAGTGAACTAAAGCGTGCTTTTTCTTTCTCCTGTTGCTTTTCAGTGAGCCAATTCAAGAGCTTGCAGGCAAACGTATTGTGCTCTTTTCGTACGGCTCGGGACTTGCCTCCTCCATGTTTTCATTTCAAATAACTCGTGATATCACTTCCGGGTCCGCTCTTGTCAAACTAACAACGTCACTGAAGGATATCCCAGCACGCTTAGCAGCTCGAAAAGAAGTTGAACCCGAAGAATTCGTAAAAACTCTCATTGCGCGCGAACATAATCACAACAATAAAAATTATTCACCAACGTGCTCCGAGGAAAACTTGTTTCCTGGGACATATTATTTAGTAAATGTGGATGAGAAATTTCGGCGGAATTACGAGAGGAAACCGGAACAGGCATCCCAAGATGGTTGCATGGTTGTTTGATTTAGAAGTTTCACAGGCCTACCAGTAGTATTATCTGGGCCAACCAAAATGTTTGCGTCACAGGCATACCATTTTTTTTTCCATTTAAGGATTGTTGCATCAAACAGATAACAGTTTGACAGCAAAAGCATGTTATGCATTGCCATCAAGAAACAGGTTAATCTCGTTGTTACTTCATCAAGACAACAACAACAAGTGGTATGACATTGTTGCCTTAGCAACTGTCTTACAGATAATCCAAAGATGTTTCTGAAATTATAAGTTCCTTCTTTTAGACTTACATCCTCTGAGATGACGAATTGGGCTGCGACGTTTTTCGTCAATGCAACAGATTTAATATTTATATTGTTTTTGCTTTATTTGTTATGGTCATAACGGAAGACTTTAAAAATTACTATAAGTTCCTTCATAATGATAAAATCATAACCAATTTTTAGTACATTTTGCGTCGTTGACTTTAGATCTCCAGCTGCTCACCAATGATATTTTTGCTAAGTTGAACTTTGCGCTTTGACGAAAATGATCCGCCTTTTAGAACTCTAACACCGGACAAAACTCGCTTGGGAAAATACGACACACGTCCAGAAAGTACCAATGAGTGCGTCTTTTTGTTCAATAGGTTAACGGACCTGTCTCCGCCTACTCCACTAAATCGGTTTCTAAATTCCTTAATTCCAGCGAATGCGTTTCACATCCTCGAATCATGAAGACGAGTTGAAGCAACGATGATGGCTTCCCCAACGAAAATTCCTCAAAACAGGATTTTATTCTAAATGAAAGGAATGTATATTTTGAAGCGCAGGTAATAGACGAAATGAGGAAGTGATCCAAACACTTAATATTGGACAATTTATGC
>NC_090878.1:14626516-14671516 GCF_036669935.1 Montipora foliosa | reverse complement strand
TGAAATGATTTGTCAGGTCAGTTGCGACGAGGGGTATACGCCAGAGAGACCACACGCCGGCGCCTATCTATACACTGATGGTCGATGGAGCAGTTATCCGATTCAGGGTTACGAATTTCCTTGGGCGGACTGTGTTCAAGGTAGGATTCCTTCTTTTTTCTTTATCCCATTGACCTTTTCGTGATTTGTCTGCTTAAATTTTCCCTGTATGTGACCTGGAAGCAGTGTTGCTCAGGGAAGAGGTCAATTGCTATGAGATCTGGGGGTCTCAGGTTCAAGACCCGCTATGACCAGGTGCAAGTTGAGTTTGATCCTGGTAGTCCCTGGTTCAACTTCCCTGCTGTACTTGAAAATAGTCAACTGGTTTGCCTCCGGCCAGTTGGGATTCTAAAAGTTTTACTTCCATTTTTTTCGGCCCCGAAAAGCCCCTATGGAGAATTAGTCAAGTAAGTAAGTAATGCATGTAAGCAGCGTGAAAGCTCAGTAAAAGAGGCAGAACTACGTACATACAGAACGTCTAATTTCTTGCTTTATTTTCAGCTTAACCGGCAAGTGTGAAAAAACGTCAGACAGGGATCCGAGGAAATTAGGCATTACAAGTTCTAATGAATCAGAGGCACAGTTGTATCACAGACTATAATAAAGTTTCACGTTACGCAAGAGTCCGTTTTTGTGTTTTATGTTCCAAAAAATACTGTCCATATACTTTTGCCTAATGAATCCATAGACCATTTCATAGTTTTGATTTCAGGGATTTCACAAAAGCCGAGAATTTGTTTGCTTTCCAGGCTGCAAAAAGAGAACGGTTAAGCTTCTTGCCATTTGCACTCGAACACAAGGGGACATGTAGTTATGATGGAACGAAGGAAGCAGAGTTTTCCAAGTTTCTTGTGCGGTGTATTGATTTAGGACGGTATAGGTATTGACTTCATGGCGATGAAGAGGTGACCTTAAGAACCCAAAAGGATTTTGCAGGTCCACATCAGCTTTTAAGGTTGCCTTTTCCGACCCGCCTTAACAAATAAATGTATGTATGTATGTATGTATGTATGTATGTATGTATGTATGTATGTATGTATGTATGTATGTATGTATGTATGTATGTATGTATGTATGTATGTATGTATGTATGTATGTATGTATGTATGTATGTATGTATGTATGTATGTATGTATGTATGTATGTATGTATGTATGTATGTATGTATGTATGTATGTGTATGTATGTATGTATGTATTTATGTATGCAGAGTTCGAGTGAGAACTGAAAAGGACAAGAAACTTTCCTCACTTGCTATAGGCTTATTGAAACGCTAGCTTTTCCCCAGTATTGCATGAATAACGTGGACTAACGACTACTATGAGAACGCAGGAGAAAATGATCAAATACTTCATCTTTAATTTATGAGGCTGTGTGCAGAACAGCAAAGTGCTGGTTATCAACAAGTGAACAGGAAGAGGCTCCCTTATCTGTATTATTGACAGCTAAAACCTAGTATTTTTAAGAGATGATGAGGCCGTTGTTTGCGAGGATTGAATTAAATGTAACTGTTTTACAACGTTTATTTGAAAATAAAAGAGTTCAACTACAGATGTTGCTGTTGCTTTTACTCGCATTTCTAGACTTGCCAAACTCTACTCTCGCTATCGATCAAATCTAAGAAATGAGAAAGGCATGAAATGACTCCCAGTCATCCTTGTTATAAAGGGACCTGAAGAGTTTTAATCTTTCATCCCAAGTCAAAGGCAATGTAATTTAGAATCCATTTTTCCCACTGGCGAAAATCCTTTACAAGAATGGACAGACCGTTTATTTGCATCTGATGGAAACGAGGCTGAATACAGCACGAAAATACACCCTGCTAGCCAATACTTGCTTTTATTCTTTCCTTTTTTAAATACTAAAGAAAAATAATAATAACTTGAAGTTATGGGCAGTCGCTTGCAATTTTCTATGGCTTAAATTGCTTTTTCCTTCGGATGAAAATAGGATGTGAAAATAGCTTACTGTTTAAATATTCGAATTTTGCATGGACTATTATCGCTGACTTGATGGCACAGTTGGTAGTGCATCAGTCTAAGGCGCACGAGGTCAGTGGTTCGAATCCCCGCAGCGGCAGCTCAGAGTCTTCAAACTGAGGTAAGTGTTAGAAGGAAGATAAACAAGCAGGATTAGAAGGTAGATGAGAAAGGGACAGGTTAAGTGAGGGAGGGAGGGTTAATATGGGGCTCCACAAGGGAGGTGAAAACAACCGAAGGGTAGGTGAGAAAGGAAATAAGGGTAGGAGAGAGAGTGTGCGAACGAAAGGGAATAAGGGAACAAGATGGTTAACGAAAAGGGAAATAGAGAGGGGGGGGAAAAGAGGAGATTTTTTTTTTTTGTGGCCAAAAATGATGAAAAATGTGGCAGGCAGCAAGTTCAACCAATCAAATCGCAGGATTCCGATCACGTGACCAAATCTGACCAATCAGAAGACGATAATTTCACGTTCTTATCTGTTGAGTGGTTTACGGATGAAACGTATATTTTTCGCTTCCTGATTGGTCAGATTAGGTCACGTGATCAAAATCATGCCATTTGATTGGTCGAACTTGCTGCCTGCCAAATCTCAACCATAATTGGCAATGTTGAATGGCTTCCAAGTGCTCCCATCGGAAGACAAACTTCCTGCTCTCTGATTTAGTCGCGTGATTAAAATCCCACAATCTGAAGTCGTTGAACTTTCTGTTGCAATGAACATTCTGAAAATACAAATGAAAACAATTGGATGGTGAAAAGGTTTGTACGTTTTGTACAAAGTTTTGTACGTCGAACATGACTTATGTCTAGTTCTACGGAATAAGACCGATCAGAAGTGGTGGTTAGCTTCTGCGTTTGAGACTCTTAGCTCTCGTCTTAGCATTTTATTTGAGATAACAGGATAGAATGTCGAAGAGCTTAATTGCTTAGATTAGGTCACGTGATCGAAATCCTGTGATTTTATTTGTCGAACTTGCTGCCTGCCAAATCGTAAGCAGAACTGAGAATGTTAAATTGATTTCAAGTGCTAGCATCGGTAAACAAACTTTCTGCTCTCTGATTGGTTCTTTTTGGTCACGTGATTAAAATCCCACAATCTCATTGGTTGAACTTTCTATCGCAATAAATATTCTGAAAAATTAAAATGAAAGGAATTAAAATGGTGAAGAGTTTTGGGTAGACTTTCATATACCGGACCAAAATGGCGGAAGACAAAAGAACCATTGTTATTCTGATTAGGCCTTGTTGATTAGCTATTGTTATGTTCGCTTTGTTCTTTTGTTTTATGGACGTTAATTATTCAGGGTCCGGTATATGAAAGATAAGCCAGAATTTTATACGTCGAATGACTATTGTCTAGTTAACGCGATAAAACCGATCAGGAGGTATGACTACCCTCTGAGTTTGGTAAAAGAGACTCTTAGCTTTCGTTTCCGACTTAAATCTTAGCATTTTATTTCAGATAAAAAGATGAAATGATGCCGAGTCTTGGCAAAACGCAGAATGTTAACCATTGTCTTAAATATGCAAATAATAAAGTGACATAAAACGTCCTATTGCCTCAAGTGCTAGAAAACAATGCCAAATTTCTAATTATTGTTTCTCGGACAGTTTGTTTGAGGTCATCTGCGGCAAATGATATTGCCTATTTATTCCTATTTTAATAATACATTAAGCATAAGCTTAGCAAAGGTTTCATGCAACGAATTTATGAAAGGACGACTAGGCGGAGTTTTGTTCCTCTCATCTGAGACTTCTGATCTTTCTTCTTTTTGTTAAGACCTACAAGACTGGATTTGTCTTGAAACCCCTGAAAGCTTCGGCTTTTGATATTCAAATTTGCCAACCTCCGAAAAAAAGAAGTAATTGTTTCAACCCCTGGTTGGCAAATCAAGAACAATGGGTGACGTCATGGGAAATATACTTGATCCAAATTTGAATACAATTTTTTTCAAGGAACAAAAGATGTTTCCAGTTGGGGAACAATAAATATCTTTCACGCTATGACTGTCTTCGCCTTGTTTGAGAATCAACACAAACATCGTAACTCATAATTAGCCGCTATGTTGGATTCCCAAATCACTCTGTTCGTTAGTTCGTTAGTTAACCAAATGAACAGCTTAAATGAAACATTCTTTGTAACAGAACCACGGCCGAAAACATCCATCCGGTTTTACCGCGTTAACTAGCCAATTGTCATTCGACGTTTAAAACTCTTGAACATTTATTCCTTTCATTTAAATTTTTCAGAATATTTATTGCGATAGAAAGTTCAACCAATGAGAGTGTGGGATTTTAATCACGTGACCAAAAAGAACCAATCAGAGAGCAGAAAGTTTCTTGGAGAACAACCTCCCATGTTCGACCGCAACTTACCTTTAAAGTCGTGGTATATAGATTAGATATAAGGTAACTCTTGTCCAGTCATTGAGCCTATGAAAACCCTACAAAAAGAAATGAAACTGAAACAAATGTTTGAATACTAAGAGGAAATGTTTTATGGATAACGAGGAAAAAGGAATTGTTTCTTCCAGAAAAAGGTTGTTTGGGTTTTTAAACATGGCCACCTATGGCACGACTGAAAACAGTATCAGGTTCATGTTTCAATCAGATTCTCTACATTCTTAAGAGCATCAACAGATTATTATATTGAGACATGAAAAATGCAGAAATTGAGGCTTAGAATAATGTAGAGGGAGTACTCATATTGAATTGCAAATGGTTTGAACCCAGGCGTCATATCAACAAGTGAACACACTGGTTCGATTATTGAACGCGTAGCTTCAACTTCCGTTCAATATTTAATGAAATCTTACCTCCTTCTTCAGATTTCATGAACGTTGTTGGATCAGCACTTTCAATATTTTTCCAACCTGATGTCGCTCGTGATGGAGCGTTTTCACTCACGTGACCAGAAGCCATATTGGATTACTGAAACAAAAGAACGTATTTGCATAAAAATAGAGTTTACATCCCGGAGGATTAGTTTGGTACACCATCATGGCCGCCGTGACGTCATCTGAAACCGCTCTATTCCAAGTGGAGCCAATGAAATCGGACAATTCTCTCGAGAGTCAATGAATTTGCACAGTTCTCTCGCGACCTCGCGCGCGATTACAATTTGCCATAACGACAAAACAGACTACTTTCCCATTCCCATAATGCAATACGTTTTGGGGAGTTCGTTACATGAAAACAATAAACACTTAATGACTGGGCCCGAGGGAAACAGTTAATTTTGTTTCCCGAGAATCTCAATGTTTCCCCGAGGTTTCCCGAGGGACCAGTCATTAAGTGATTTGTTATATAGCACAAAAAAAACCCGAGCTGACCGGCGGTGGTCGGTCAACATTCGCGGGTAACAGTGCACTTTTACCTTCTGACGTCATAGCTTTTGCACTGTTGCCCGCTCAGAGACTTTTGGCGGGAAACAGTTTTATTGTTAGAAGTCATGAACCAACCAATGAAACCAATGAAAGCGCGCGCTATTGGGGGGGAAACATTCAGCTATATAACAATACAAGTTCTTTACTAAAGGAAAGGAAAGGAAAGGAACTTTATTTAAGTGTCTAGTCGTTCTAGCGCTGGAGCGCTAATTGGGGGCACTGTAAACTGAAATGAAAAATGAAAGTAAATCAAGTCAAATGTCGGTTTTTGAGGAGAGGGGAAACCGGAGTACCCGGTGCAGAGTAGAGAACCAACAAACTCAACCCACAAATGACGCCTAGTCTGGGAATCGAACCCGGGCCACATTCGTGAGAGGCGAGTGCTCTCACCACCGCGCCACCCCTGCACCCCTGTATTGGGGCTATACATTGGGACTTTATCATGCTTCAGTGAACTGAATATCCATTGCTTTTGAGCAAATAACCCCCCAAAATGAACTGTATTATGGGATTTGCGAAAATAGTGAATTCGACCGAAACCTTAACGCGGCCTGCCATAGGAATACCGCGTAAATCCCGCGTGAAGTAAAATCGTCCGGGAGAGAGTGTTCCTGATAAAAACTATATTTTGGTGAAATAGACTGACGTTTCGACAACCTGAGCGGAAGTCGTTCTTAAAATCTAGTGACTTCCGCTCAGGTTGTCGAAACGTTACTTAATACGTGTAGGTAATCACATGATTTCGAGAACAATTTGGAATAAATAACCACGAGTAAATTTTTTTCAAAGACGAGCAAAGTTGCCTGAGCCGGTAGGGCGAGAGCAATTTGCAGGTTTTTTTTTTAATTTACTCTAGCTTATTTATTCCAAATTGCAAGAGAAAAATCATATGATTACTTATTACTACTGATAATAAACATGATAAAATTCGAGATGGTTTAGCAGAAGAAACGTATCCGCATCACGCAATCGGGAAAATTTGCGCCATCCAGAGATCGCGTTTGATTTCAAAACAAAAGATCGGATTGGCTACTTCAAATTTCTATTGTTTCTAAACCAATCAAAATACAGTTGTAATTGTGCTGAGTAACACGTTTTTGTACTGTTAAGCAAGACTGCGCTGCTTTTTTAGCCAATCAAAATTGAGAAATTGCGACAAGGGACAAGCTTATGACAGGCTTACAACTCGTTTACGATTGTAGTGTACGTCAGAGAAAATGTCGCACCATCTTAAAACATGTCCTAAAACGCTGCGACAATCGTTGATCATCCCATAAGTTGTCGCATGCGCCAAAATCGTACCGTGTAAATTGGCCCTGACACTCGCAACGTCTTGCTTCACTCTCCACCGATGCGGGAAACAATGGGCGCTCATAATTCGCGAGCAAAATCTAATTTTACAAGTAGATTTAAAGGTTCAAATGTCATGTATGATCGTCTACAAAGCTCATTGTCTTACCAGCACGAGGTGTAGAAATCATGCAAAAGCAGTACATCTAACACTCGCCAACTGCAGGGAGTAGATGGAAAATGAAGACCCCTCCCCCTAATTTCAATGATGAAAAAATGGCGGGCTTCAACTTTCGCGAGGATTCATCATTGATTTTGTGGGAAGGGGGGTACTAATTTTTCGTCAGTTTATTTTGTCCAAGATTGTAGTTCGGTCTGTTGTGGTTAGTTTTGCTGACACTATAATTTGTTATCAGTGAAATTTGGTATAAAACGAATTGATAGAGGAAATTGACTACAAAGTTAGATTTGAAAGAAACGCTTCCCATTACCCCTGAAGAGCCCCTGAGGTCCCCTGAGGGTGTATCAGTACTAGTTTTGCACATTTTTACTCAACCAGACATATCTTAGAATTTTCTTTTCTTTTAAGACTAATTTTGATCGCAAATCATCTCCCTTCCGAGTGGGCAAAACAGTGAGAACTCTGCAGTAAAAAGTGCTTAACAAAAATATTTTGTATCGATGTCATCAACTATAAACAGCGAAATTTAACATATAGTTATCGGTATTTAAAGGATTTTAAACATGAAACTTTATTTGCCCGATTGATTATTTCTAAAGATTGAAGTTCTTTTTGAATTGTGTTTTCAACCGAGTAACTTCTTATCTATGAGAAAGAAAAGAGACTTGCAAGCGTGGGAAATGGTGCATGAGGAATATCTTGGTCATTGTTGCAGTACGTTGACGAGTTACGTGAACGTGATGCTGATCTCCAAATCTGTGGATGCCACTGTGATAACGCTCAACTATTTATAGCCTTAGGATTCCGGAAAGACTCGGCAGACAATTTCCAATTTATACATAAAGCAAATATTGTTTCAACCTATTAGTTATTCGAAGTTTTTGTCATATTCGCCTCTGGATACCGGTAATTGACGAGTCAGCGAAGGGAAGAGAAGTAAAGAGAGAGCCTAGGTCCGAAGAGTCACAAAACTGATCAGGTGATTAAATTACGACTGAAACCAGTGCTTTTTTCGTGATATCTTACACAATGTCAGTATATTGTCTTATGTTGTTTTTAAAGTTAAGAAAGATTACATGGAAGGTAGACATGGTACGATGCAGGTCTCTTATGCAGTCGAAAAGGAATAAAGATCACTGCAGAACAATCAACTAGAACAATCACTTAAAGTGCCCCTAACCCAAAATATTTTTTTCGCTAAAATGAATCTTTACACCTGTTCGAAACGCATTGTTGCCATTTTTTCCTTTTTCTAACAAATCCTGCCATTTTATAGGCTTCGAAAGTTGCGAAAATCCAAGCATCTTTTGTTCACGACCGAGTCAGAAAGGGAGTGGGTCTATTCCTGATTTGAAGTCACAAACTGATTTACATTACATTAACTCTGTGTAAAAATGTATGCAAATGTATATAAAAAGGCAGGATTTGTTAGAAAAAGGAAAAAATGGCCGCAATGCGTTTCGAACAGGTGCAAAGATTCATTTTAGCGAAAAAAATATTTTGGGGTTATGGGCACTTTAACTAGAACTACTATATAAACAAGGTATTTCTTGTGCATTGTGGTGGCGCTAATGCACCTATCAATGTTTTCCCCGACCCGGGGAAGGGCGGGAATACCCACAGGTATTTCCTTTTTTTTCATGTCAATAGCCCCTACTGTGGACCACAACTTTGTGGTGAAATCCCCCCACCCCTGGGTTTCGGCACTACTTAAATACAGTGGTAACGAGTGTATTTGAGCAAACTAAGGCGCTGTTGTTCCACACCCGCAGCTCGGGTTCGTCTCACTTCGATTCTTAATTGATGAAAACCTTCGATCGCAGAAGGCAAATAAAACAACAAGAAGATTAAAACGTAAACCACAGCTCGATAATGTACCATTTGCATAATAAAAAGCTGCATATAAGCATATTGCATGCCACGCGGTAAAACTTCCATCTTCCAACCTAAAACAGGTTGGAGACTGGTAACCAGTAAATGTCAAATCGCCCAACCTTGGGGGTTCCGTGATGTCAAATAAAATCAAAATCCCTACCCACGGGCTGAAAACTCGAGTCAAATGCCCGTGTATGCCCGCCCTCCCCCTGGTCGGGGAAAACATTGATAGGTGCATAATTAAAAGAAAGCAAAAGACTTCAGACAGCAAACTGAGTAATTTTTCTTCCTCTACATGACAGACATGAACATTTAAAGAAGAAATTTTTATTTGCCGTCATCACTTACCAAAATGAAATCCCGGGCTCTTGTTGGGCCTTTGCTGATTCAGTTCTAGCCCTCTCTCTCTCTCCGTTTCTAGCCCTCTCTCTCTCCGTCTACCACACAACGTTAAGTAGCGTCAATTAACGTTGTGAGTTGGCCGGGCTCTTTACAGAAACAGAATTTTCAACTGTTTTGAGTTCTTCTATGCTGCTAATCGCGGATCGCGATACATAAATAAAAACGTAGACCTTACAACAACAAGAAAATGCTGTAAAATTAAGTGAATCAAACGGTCTAATAAATTAATACATGCTTCTATGCGTTCCTTTTGGTGAACAAGACAAAAGAATAATCCCTGATCATCACATGATCTGTATTGGGGAAACAAAACATAGAGCGAATAGTCTATTAAGAGGGGAATGGAGGATACAACAGAAGAAGTTGCTGGAGCAACTTTCTGCTTGGAACAGGCATTTCGAATGACAAGTGGATGTACAGTATGAGTTCTTTTTTTTACTTCTCGTGGGCTTAGCTTAATTAGGAGAGCTCGAACAATTTACACTTTAAGAGTAAGGCTCTGTCAAATATTACGCAATTTATTCATCAATTCGGAACAAATGACATGTACAACATTTGCAGTATTCTACACTGTATTCATAAACGGAGGCTAAGAAATTATTCTTTTGTCTTTATGTTAATCATCCTCACTAGCCTCGTCAGCACGTACAAATTCAAAAGAATTTTTGCGCCAAAGCGAGGCTAGTGAGGATTATTTTGCACATGAATAATTTATTGGCCGCCATTTATGAATACACTCTATAATTCGTTCATTATTTCTTTATTAGACGTTTCAAGGAATTTGAGGGACACTGGCAAAAAAAAGCCTTAAAACTGCTTCTTGCCTGATCTTGCCGTTGTCGACCAAAACCTTGAACGAGGGTAGAATAACAGAAGGTCACACCAATTAAAAGCTTTTTTTTTTCTCCAAGTGCACGCGTACGTGAGAACGAGGAGTGATGGTTCACAGAAAAGCAAAGCTTGATGGAGCGTGGGATTGAGCCAGGAAATATATGACATCATAAGTCAGCAAATGTTGCCTGGTGTTTTACTAGCAAACTGATTTTCAAGTTAGAAGTTAACTCTGCCCTTTATAATTTCCACGAGGGTAATTCAGAAATTTGCTGTCCCTTGTCATTCCTCTGAACAAAACTCTTGAAGCTTCTTTCTTTTCCTTCTTGCGTCTTCTAAGTTCTTTCTTCTCTTTCTTAAATCCTGTTTACCAGTAATAAAAAATAGGAATACGTAGAAAATCAGATCAAAGCATCCCATAAGTTAGTTTCCTTGCTGGAGAAGAGGGGCGGGGAGGGGAAGAAGAGAAGTAGGGGGGGGGGGGGGGAAGAGCGGGGTTGTAGGTGGCGGTTATATGTTCTGAATGTCTGTCCTCATAGAAGTACCATGTACATGCCTTGGTCCCAACATGCACGTTGATTCTTAGAAGCGTCATGAGAAGTCGGCCTGCCCAGGCTCTCCTCAACTCTAACAATCCTCGTGTCCAGGAACAATGATAGTTAACGCCAAAAAGTGTCCCAAATACTCTGCTCCTCAAAACGAAATTAACAGATAAATAATGATGGAGCGACTTTTGCATGACCTTGAAAAAGTGTTTGCAATTTGTTTCACGGACCAATGATTGGCAAGATTAAAACAAAGCTTCTCCTTATTCTCGCCAAGGAAACTCCTAATATGGGCAGTAAACAGTTTGATCAAGCCCAATCACATTACTGCATGCATTTCCAATGACGTCAAAGCGAAACTTTCCAGAAAGTTCCATGGAGAGATGACGTTCTTTGCATCCGCGTTCGCTAAGCCAATGAAAATTCGCGCTCGTTTGTTTTTGTTTTACGTTCTTCTTTTATGTTTATTTTTCAAGGTCATTGGAAAGTCGCTCTAACGCTATCACTTACCTGATTGCTGGGATTAGGTAGTGCTCAAATACTTCGACTTAACAAGAAACTTCGTGATGGCTATCAAAATCAAACGTGCATCTAATACTACGTATTTCTTGCGATAGGGGCATAATACTCTTTTGTATTTTGTACTGACTGAAACCAAATAAATGAAGATCAATTCAAGTGTTGTTGATATTGTTGTTGTTTTAAGAAACGGGAAAACCCGAGAATCCAGCCAAAAAAGTCTTTCGAAGTAGACTAGAAAAGCCAACCATTAATCTATTGCTTGGTTTACTCATTGAGTAAGGAGAGAAATGCTCTTGCATGAACACTCCCTTGCCCCCTGCCCCCTTCACCCCCTCCCCTCACAAAAGACAAACAAAAAAGTAAAAGAGAAACCACATTTTAGTTCCTTCACCTGAAGTGCCCTGAGTTACAATGTAGTTCACAAGTTATAGGCAAATGCTCTCAAACAATTTCTATTTACATGTGGATAAGGTAATCGCAAGGAATGAGAGTTACAAAGAAAACATAAATTAATGCTAATGGTGGAATGTGTTGTATCAACAACAAATTGCCACAAGTGTGCACCGTTTCTTGAGTGAGTTTCACAGTGTTAATGTCATGAACCAGAGGCAATTATCTTATTATGAGAGGAGATGCTCTTAATGACAATGATTATTACTTTTATGAAGTTTGCCGTGATTTTATTGGAGGTTGGGAAGGTGAGGGGAATGCTCTCATGGAAAATTATTAGTATTTTAGCACCTTAGTTTCATAGGGCTCTTTCTATTTCTAATTTGGGGCCCAAGTTCCAAGGCCTAGGTTTGGTAATTGCAAAGCCCCACCAACACCTCCCCCCGCAAAGTGTACAAAAACTAATGTCGATTGAAAATGATGATAACAATAGACCAAATACAAAATTTAAAATGACTGTCAATAAGTTATTCTTTTATCTTCAATGGCCTCAATTACTTTACAGCCAAAATTCTTTAAACTTTACAAATGATAGTTAACCAGGCTTAAGGCTAATTAACACAAAGACAAAGAATAATTTAGTGGCAGCCATTTTTGCAATCAGCCAATAATATATCTTTTATTAACTTTTGGATAAAATGCAGGTTATTCATTGCAAATAAAAATAATAAAGACATCATCCTTTGGGCTTAGACATGAAGGGATTGAAAAGATTATTCATTATAAAAAGAGTTTGTTGATCTTGGCAAGTGTTGGATGCAGGAAAATATGAAAGCATTAATGACATGCAAGATTACCCCTTGGCAAAATCTAGCTACTTGAATACTCTCCAAACTCTCTCCTTGGTTCACCACAACATGATTTACAGCTAAATGCAGAAAGCAGACTGAGCAGCAGTTAAAAAATTAGCAGTGCAATGATAAGTGAAGAAAGAGAAGGGTTGAGTTGCATACTTCATCAGCATTCACAAAAAAAGAAAAAAGTAATAAAAGAATTTGAAGCACAATCAGAGAATGTAAAGTGCAGGTTCCAGGTCGCAGGTTAGCATTGTAGGTCATTGTTTTACCATAACTGAAACATCCCAAACCTTTACAAAAATGCTAACCTTGGGCTTAAACATTATTTTTTAGGCCTAGCGTTAGCATTAGTAAAGGTTTGGGTTGTTTCCGCTACGGTAAAACAATGACGGCAACATGCAGTTTACATCCTCCAAACAAGGCTGTTTCCTTAAGAAAATTTTAAAGGGGTCCTCAGAGCTAATTGCTGAGAACTTAGGAGCCCAACATATGAAGTGAAAGGTGTTGCTGTGAAAATTAAGGCACCTAGAGCTATTCTTTGGGAGCCCCAGGCTACCGGGCTCCGGTTAGGCAACAGCCTTGTCCAAAGCACAATCCAGTGCTTATTTGATTGCATAAATAGGCTTCCCGTGAGGGTGACCACAAGGATACCTCGAGGGAAACCCCAGAAACTGGCAGAGAGTTGAATATTTTACTACATCACCGGGAGGGACATTGTTTGGTTTTGGGGACAAACACATGTGCAGGGATTTGTTTAGCACTGGGCATTAAAAATCACTGATGAACATAAGGATGAGTGAATCTGCCAGAGTTTTTGTGGGAAGTGTCAATAAAGACAAATATGTCTGTTGAAACTGATCTAGATAAAAAACTATTAAAAACTGAGTTTTCGACTGCAACTGCAGTCTTCATCAGAGTAACTAAAATATGCTGTTCGAGAGTAATATGCTAAAACTAAAATAAGAAGTTACTTTATCCCCTAGGGCTTCAATAATGTCTTATAGACAGAAGGAAATGGCTTCCGCTCGCTCCCCAAATGGCTTCTGATCTGTCTATAATGTCTTATAGACAGATCGCCCATCAAGTATCTGGGCTTCAATAACGTCTTATAGACAGAAGGGAATGGCTTCTGCTCGTTTACTGTATTTTTGTCTATTGTGGAGTGCCATGATTCCAAAAAGATTCTTTTGTGCCAATTATTGACATTCTTTTCTAGAATTTCCACATAGCTAGTGTCAATGTCATGGTCAGTGGTTTCGGCGTGATCTTTTATTGCCGACTCTTTTATTGCATTGACACTAGCTATGTGGAAATTCTAGAAAAGAATGTCAATAATTGGCACAAAAGAATCTTTTTGGAATCATGGCACTCCACAATAGACAAAAATGCGGTAAACAAGCGGCAGCCATTCCCTTCTGTCTATAAGACATTATTGAAGCCCTAGGGGATAAAGTAACTTCTTATTTTAGTTTTAGCATATTACTCTCGAACAGCATATTTTAGTTACTCTGATGAAGACCGCAGTTGCAGTCGAAAATTCAGTTTTTAATAGTTTTTTATCTAGATCAGTTTCAACGTTTTTTATAAACACCTTTTATCATATAATGGATACTGATCGCCCATCAAGTATGTCTGTTATGTCTGGAGGTGTTCTCTCTCCTTTTAGTCCTGGGGAGAAGGATTCATGACCGTGTGCAAGGGGTTAACCCTGGAAAAGTCATTAAGCACCTATCAATATTAAGCCCCAGGGAGGGGGCGGGGGTTGGGCTAACCACGGAAGTTTGATCGTGAGGTCTGTCCCCAGGGTAGGGATTTTGATCGTATATTATGTCCCCAGGCTGGCAATTTTGATTTTACAAAGGACATTTCACCACCTTCACTTGCTGCCAGGTGGACACTGTGACCAATTATTTTGTCCCAGGGGTAGGGAATTTGCATTTTTTAAAATCAAAATGTCAAAATCCCGACCCCATGCCCGACCCCTCCTCCCTGTGCTTAACATTGATAGGTGCATTATTATAAGTGCATAAACTTACCTCTTCTTTCAAGCACGTATCCAGGGCTCTTTTAAGGTCATTGCATTTACCAAAGAATTTCCCAAGAGGATGCTAAGGAGAAAGGGATAGCCTCACCGATTAAGTTATGCAATAAGACGAGAGTTCGTGTCGGTGGAAATGACGATCAACAAAAAAAGAACTGATCCAGCAAACCTCATCGTGACATCGATGTAGCTGCTTTATAATTTCCAGACAATCACTGTGCAGATGAGGTGCTAAGGAAGGATGCATTGCTAATCAAAGGCGCCTCAGAATCGCCGATTTTTCCCTTCTCCTTTCTAATCAATTTTTTGAGGATCAACATCAAATTTATTCCAGGCGACGTGCTTGGTAGCCGCGCCAGATGAAAGTCGATCGTTTTAAGTCATGTAAGAGACAACGAAAGTTGGCCATGGGTGATTAAACAAACTTGAAACTTGAGGAAAAGAAAAACAAAAATTTTAAGCACTTATGGAGATTTTTATCTACTGACTAACAGGAAAAAAAATATTATACCGTTGACTGGAGCGGATCTAGGATAAATAATGACCGGTTTCCAAAACAACGAAAACGTTTCTAGCAGGGTCTGGGGGCATGCCCCCCTAAGTCTCTTTCCCGTGTTTCTGAGGCATTCACCAGCTAGGAAGCAATCATGTGATCGCGTGACAGCCGTTGAGTAGTCACTCACTGATTATGTAACGCAGACAGTGACAAATGACTTCACCGAATGGAAATAACAAGGCCAGAGCGTGTCTGTACCCAAAAATTGACATAAAAGAATTGGTTATTGCGCTCAGCTGCGGATCGAGTGTTGCGGGTTCGGGTCCTGGCCGGGGACATTGTGTTGGGTTCTTGGGCAAGACACTTTACTCTCACGGTGACTCTCTCCACCCAGGTGTATAAATGGGTACCGGCAAATTTAATGCCAGGGCTAACCCTGCGATGGACTGGCATCCCATCCAGGAGGGAAGTAGAAATACTCCTGGTCGCTTCATGCTACAGAAACCGGGATAAGCTCCGACCAAATGGGCCACTTGGCTCGTAAGCAGACTTAACATTTATCTTCAAACCATTTTCGAAATTTCAACTTGGCAATCCCCTGTTGTTCAAAAATAAATGTATATTTCCGTTTATTGTGAAAAATCTGACCGATTTCCGTAAAACTGTGGAAACCAGTATAGATTCGCCCCTGGTGATCGGATAACCAGAACAGTGAAAGGAGAAGTTGAATTGACCTTGACAGTGCACAATCTTTAGTTTTCGCTTCGCACGGGTTCGCAGATTAGTTGCGCATAATTTAACCGAAAGATTTGATTGGTTATCTTCGCGAAAAAAAAGGTGTGTTTGTGCACCGACAAGGCTAAAAATAAAAGGCAAAATATGAACAAAAATGCTTCAATCATGACGTTGGCTTCAAGTTTCAATTTTCTGCATTGTGTTAAATAACGTTATGGACCTTTGGTGAGTTTATTTTTCCGACCTCCAGCCTCCAGGAAAGTTACCTTCATGATACCGGCAGAACTCAAAAGTTTGTTGGATTCGACAACTACTTTCAGTACCAAATATTATGCAGCTCACGAGAGTTGCTAGCCTTACCTTATCAAAAACCTTTGAACGGACTTGCGGTCATGACCAGAACTCTTCATCGAGGTGAGTTTTCCTGATGCGCTTTTGGGCTCAACAACAACAACAACAACAAAAGCTTTTATTTAAGTGTCTTGATTATTTAGCTTGTGGCTAATTGGGGACACTACGATAAAGCTAATGAATATATACATATTAAAAATTTTCTTAAGTTAATAGCCTATGAATTTATTAAAACCTATATCTTATGAGATTAAAATCAAAATGAACATAAATGACAATTTTCACAAAATTTCTTAAGTTAATAGCCTCGTGCTGATAAATGTAACGAATATTATTAAAATTATGAATAAATTATGAATATTAATTAAAACCTACATCATATGAGATTAAAAATTAAAATAAACATAAATGACATTTTTCACAACTGTCGTCAAGCATGATAGCTAAGTCTCTTTGTCTTATTTTTTTGATAAGACGAGATAATTTGGACCACAGATATGGACCCTGGTATCGCACAGAGTGCTTCCCATATCTCACAGATTGAAAGCTTGGTACCTTAAAATCATTTTCTTTAAAGATGTCCACTACATAACTAAGCATTAGTTTGTATTTCACTTTCTCAAACTCATTAATAATTCATAAGCCAAAAGAAATCACCACCGTGAAGGAAGTTTTGATATGTGGTCTTAATTAGCATAAAATTTGGCCAACTTTGATCCCAAATATCTCTTAAAGTACTGATTCCTTTGAGAAGCAATATCAAACACTCGAAAGAGTGTTTCATCAGATATCCAACCACCTCGAAATCGGTTAAAAAAACTCGGCCTTCGGCCTCGTTTTTCAACTCGCTTCTCGGTGTTTTGATATCCGATGAAACACTCCTTCTCGTGTTTGATATATTACTTATACATCATAATAGCTATATCTTGAAACCTCCGGTTATATAGAGTAGTTAATTTAGCTTTCTCGAGGAGTTCTTCATATGTGGCTGATTTTTCCTCAAAAGATGGAATCTGACTTCATTTTCATCAACAGCGCGTTCCAACTTCCAGCCTAAAAGCATTTTCATTTGGATCTATTTAAGGGAAATTTTGTAGTAGTCGGCAATTTGAACGCGCTTGTGCAGTACGAGGCCAAAATTTTACGTCCAGATTTGTAGAATTCCTGTTGGACTTAAACAGCGTTTACACGAACGCACTTTCATTTGGAACCGCATCGTTTTCAATGCGGTTACACCTTCTGTTTACATGAAATCGATCGAGACTGTTGCCGAAACCGTGTCGATTTAAAACCGCTGCCAAAAGAGGAGCGTTTTTAAAACGATGCGGTTTCATCTGTCGTGAAAACCGCGAAACCGCATCGATTTGAATACGGTTTCTATTTTGGCGCGAAATTTGCATTGGTCAATTCAAAATAGTGAACTTTGCACCTAGTGCAGCGCTCGCTTATACCATCACGACTTGGATTTTCTGGCGAAAACCGTTCCGTGTGAACACTTCAAAACCCCATCGATTTTGACGCGGTTTCGAAGTCATGAAACCCTGTCGATATGAAACCGCGTTCGCGTAAACGCTGCCTACAATTTTCATTACGCGAACGAAAACTGAAACCGTACCGCACGGGCATCACGCGCCTTTATCGACTCCTTAACCCTGCAACATGGTAGCTTAAACGTCGACAAAGCTCTATATTACATTACGTTAACAGATGCTGTTTGTGGTACTGTGGTTAAGTGAAGGTAATGTGGTTGTGCCCACCAAGTGCGCATGCGCATTTGTAAGAACAGTCGATGACATACGCTATCAATATGACACAAAAAGGCGGTACGGAGTTTAAAAGACAGACTTTGCCTTAAAATTGAGCTTCAAACCACACATCTGGTTTACACCTGCCATTGTTTATTGCAACTTCACCCCGACAAAAAACTTGAAAAGAGTATGATGCGTGGTTTAATTCTGCTATGCGAGGCTTAATCGATCAGTGGTAAAGGGAAGGGCCAAAATTTATGCCAGCCGTTTACAATCCGTCATATGCTGTCGACAAAGAACTGACAACACTAAAATCGGTAGCTTTTGGGGAACTGCAATTAGCGACTTGTCTCCAGCACAAGCAGTGAATAATCTCAAAATCTACACAGAAAAATATATCAAAACAGCAGGCGAACTAGCTCAAAGACGAGAAGTTTGGAATTTATCGAACAGGAACGAAAAGCAAACAAAAATATCGCACGGAAAATGTTCTACCTTAAAAGTTATTCTTGAATTATTTCCTGTGATAATTAAAGGAGAATTGCTGGTCATTTCAGTGAAAATCAAAGTGGTTTTAATGCCACGTCCATTCTATTTCAGGAATTAATACAATGGCCGGCAAACAAATACGATTCAAGGGGATTTTCCTGTAAATTTCCTGTGATAAGTGTCGCTGGATTGATGTAGCTTAAACAATAAACCGCTGTGAAAGTCTTCAATTACAACTTAGCCACCTTGCTCTCAAGGAAACGACCTCAAATTAACCTGCATCCTTTAATTAATAGCGCGATTCAGCAGCTGCTGTGTTTTCCCATATTAATTTTCTTTTTCTGCATCGAGTTGTTGGGATAATGTCTGCGGTTAGCGGGATTATATTCGACGCTTCCAGAGAAGACAGGATCACAATCAACGTTGGGGGTTTTCGTCACAATACGTTTTTGACGACGTTGAAAAATATACCCGACACTCGGCTTTCGTGGATTGCAGAGAATCATCCAAACAGCCCGGACTACAATCCAGTGATAGGAGAGTATTTTTTCGATCGGCACCCGCAAATTTTTACGGAGGTCTTAAACTACTACCGGACAGGAAAGCTACATTGTCCAGTGGATGTGTGCTCGGCGCAGTTTCAAGATGAATTGTCATATTGGGGGATAAATGACCGTGATATCGAACCTTGCTGCTGGGTACTTTACAAGAGACAAATCAACACCGAAGAAACGCTCAAGACATTTCACCTGGATCACGCAAGGAAAACTTCTGGCGATGAAGTAAAGAAGGAGCGAAAGAGCACCATTGCCAGTTTGTTTGGCTCGGAGAAAGAGCTCCAACGAAAGTATCGTGAATATTGGAGAAAACTCCGGCCTAGAGTATGGGCTTTGTTGGACGATCCGCGCTCTTCTATGGCAGCAAAGGTAACGTTTTGCATTGCCTATCACCCAACAGAACTCTGTAGAAAAAAAAATGTTACTGAGGTCGTATTTGCATCTCCAAAACCAATTGGCAATCTAAATATTAAAGGCATGCAGAAGTTAACCTTTTGAAACACCTGCGCGGAAATTCTACTATGTAGCTTTTCTCTTACCATTTTAACTTGTAAACACCATCAAGAGTTGCGTTTTTGGGAATTGAAAGGGGTCGTAGTCACAAACAGTGCTCAAAGAGAGTTTTGCAATCGCAAGAAGGCGACGCTGCCTAATATTTTGAAAAAAAAAAAAAGGTTGCTTTTAATTTATACTTCACCCCACTCACGACAATGTCACTCTAAAAAAAAAAAAAGGAAAAATAGTCGATCAGATTTAAAGCCCAAGGGCCATTTTAGATTTGTATTTTAAGCAATAATCCATGTTGTTTATTAAACTAAAGCTCTAACTAACCACAATTTGTTCGTTGACTCAACATATACTAAAAGGATAACTTGCAAATGCGGCCACTTTAGACGGCGTTAAAAAATGCCCATAATTTTCAGACGAGATTTTATTCGTGTAAATCACTATAGAGCTGCTTAGCTTACCAAAAAATATCCAAGTTTTAAACATTTTCTTAATTTATTAATTTCGACTTTCCAGAAAAAAATTGTTAGAAAATTCCACGCTCATGCAATAACTCGGGTTTGATCCAAACACAACCCTGGAGTACTTTTAATCCTGTTCCTTTGGCGTTTAATCTCTGCAAACGATGATTTGAGTATTGCAAACAGATTCAAGGAAATCGCCACTTTGAGACAGGTGTTTCTTCGTAAAATTGGCTTTGTCATAAAAGACTGCTTCTGTGAGAACACTCCATGATCTAAGATTTGATGCCGAATTGTCGCTAAATCTTTTCATAGAAGAACAAAACCAAACGATTCTCATTAAAAATGATATTTATCAGTAACTTGCGACCATTCAGAATTGTTCGTAGTCACAGGAAGTGCTGATTTCATATGTAAATCGACTAAAATTGTTTTCCCAGCAACACAGTTTGCAATCGACCTCATTTTAAAAACAGTGGTTCGGAAATCAAAGATAAAGTGTAACCCTAACCCAAGCAAATGTCCCTCGTTAGATTGTAGTGAGAGTTACTTGAATATTCTATATATTGACCAACTCAACGTCATTTTTGATTAAGGTAATTTCATTCAAAACGACGTACCATCCAGTTTTTTGTCAAACTTGGCACAATTAATATTCATGTACAGGACATTCAAAAAATTCAATCTGACAAAGATGGGCTCACCGTGTTTGTTTTTACCGAATTACGCTGGGAGCGTTCGAAACTTAATGAACCGGAAAAATTGTTGTTACATTGCTAAAGCTACTGAATATTACTGAAAACTTAAGCTTACTTATTTGTCAGGGCTAAAATCTTTCACTAAAGTGATTTCAAATTGCTCAATCTTACAAAGCAATGCAAGCAAATTGGACCGCTACATCATCACCTCACACTCAATGCCTGGCTCCAAATGCAGTTTCACTTCATTTATATTTAAATACTATAACTTCTACTATCCAACTTTGAACCCTTAAAATATGTTTTCCGTGTACCTATTACGAGTACATAACGCCATTAAAAAGGATGGGGTGGGGGGGGGGGGGAAATGAAAAAAAAATAACAAAGATAAGGTCGAACAATGTTAATAAAGTTCGTCCTCTCCGCCTTGCAAGTCGAATGTACGGTGTTCACGAACTGAGGTTATAATGGTCGCCACACCATAAATGTTTTGCCATAAAAGGAAAGAGAGAACTGCCCCATTCATGTCGATACGATTTTGTTGAAAACTAATTTAAAATAAGAGAAAGGTTGGACCCAAGGCTTTAAGCAAGTAAGAATTCATTCAAGTCCACGTAATGTGTCAGTAAGTAAAGCTATGATCTTCGAAGTTATGGACACAATTTTAGCAACTGCGTAGAGCAGCCTGAAAATTCAGGACTTCCACGGGGTTTGAAATGAGCCATAAAGCCAACGTCATAGCTCAGTTCGTTAGAGCGACGCACCGGTATCGCGAGGTCACGGGTTCAACCCCCGTAGAAGTCCTGAATTTTTCAGGCCTCTCTTCGCAATTGCCAAAATTGCGTCAATAACTGCGAAGATCATAGCTTTACTTGCTTTCATATCTGCAGTTCAGTATATGATTAATATCATATATACCGTTTCGTTCATTAATGTGTTATTATTCGTATTATCTTCTATTGTTGTATATTGTTACCCTTTTAGCACTGAAACTTTCTTAAGTTTCGCTCATGGCTTCTCTTTGAAATGGAGGATAAGATAAACATGGATTTTGTTTCTGTACATGCAGAGCTTGTAACATGATCGAGCTAAACAAGAATCAAATTAATGGCACCGAGTAAAGGCTACATCGAGCCACTTATTTCCTACATATATCGGGTAACGAGGCATTTGTTTCATATTTCACAGGTTTTCATTGGTTTAACAAGTCTGTTCATCACGATCTCCGTCACGCAATTTTGCTTGAGTACCGTGACATCCATAAAAGAAAATCCAACTCAAATGCATGCGCTCCGAAGCTTAGATTTCGTGACATCCATGTGGTTCACCGCCGAGTTTCTCCTACGTCTCATCTTTTGCCCAGATTTGAAACGTTTTGCTCGCAATCCCATGAACTGGATCGACGTTCTAGCTGTCCTGCCATTTTATCTTTCACTGTATCAAGTGGCAACATCAAGGACTTCCTGGTTGGTTGTCATGAGGACATTGAGAATCTTCCGTATTTTCAGCCTGTCCTTTTCGTTTCAAATCCTGTTCCACACACTCATGTCAAGCAAAAACGAGTTGCTCCTGGTTTTCATAAGCCTCATCGTCCCCATAATCCTATTCTCTAGTATGATTTATATCGTAGAGAACGAAGCCAACAGAGAAATGTTTCCTAGTATCCCAGAATCCTTCTGGTGGGCTATCGTGACCGTCACTACTCTGGGATATGGTGACGTAGTTCCGGTCACCAAACTAGGTAAAATAATCGGCGCAATGTGCGCAATATGCGGGGTCATAATCATTGCCATTCCAGTGTCTGTGATTGGGAGCAACTTCTCTTATTTTTACATGCAAGCGC
Organism: Montipora foliosa; assembly: GCF_036669935.1. Taxonomy (NCBI): domain Eukaryota; kingdom Metazoa; phylum Cnidaria; class Anthozoa; order Scleractinia; family Acroporidae; genus Montipora; species Montipora foliosa. Next base: position 14,649,292 of record NC_090878.1, on the reverse strand, counting down.
GCACGCGCATACAACAACCGCGACGTTCAACCAAGATGCCCACATTGGCGCCAGTGTCCGCTAATTTGATGTACAAGCGTTTCGCACGCAGGCGCAGTGGCTCGTCCAACGGGAGCGTAAATGAAAGGTCGCTTGTGAGACGCAGCTCGAGTTTAAGAGGAAAAACGTCGACACAGTATCGGAAACGGCCGATAAGAAAATCGGAACACACAGCTCAAGAAAGAGACTACGAGATGTCGAAAATGCTTGCACAAAATTATCGCCCGGAAGCACTTTCGGAGGAATCCTGAACTGGGGATTGAGGCCAGGCTGTCGAAAATCTTCCTTCAGGGTTAAAATGGTTGAGGCTAAGGGGCGCAGAAATCATGGAAACAGCGGGAGTTTTGTGCGAGTGGGAGCTTGTAACAGTTAAACTGAGAGAGTGAGGGTTGGCAACGATAAGCTGAAAGAGAGGGGAGGTTTTATCACGAACTTAGTATAATCCGCCCTTTGGTTGTATTCCGGAGGTTATCCAGCTGACGAAGATGATCACTTCTCAGGCCGTAACATTCAGTGATAATTATATTATACAAACAGCACTTGCAGCACCTCTTCACAACAAAGCCTTTTGACAGAGTGAAATAACTATATAACATTATAAAAGGTTTCATTGACCCGACCAGCAACCAAGCTGGTTCTTTGACAACGTGCTTGCCTTGATAAGCCTCTTGGAATTCGCAACGAAATTCCACCCAGACTAGTTTAGAACACCAACACGGTCATGCATTCGTTTAAGTTTTATTATTCTTTACAAACTTAAATAATGTCAAAGATTTTATATAAGACGTATCTAAAATAAAACAAAATGTCGATATACTGCATGGTTTGTCATACAGTTTTAATTAAAATTAAAATGAAATGTGGGAAAACCAGCTTTCTCTGGGTAAAATCTTGTTAATTAAGTCCGTGCATTCTCTCAGCCAAGGCAACTTCTGACCAAGACGCGACACTCGATTGCGTTTATAACAAGCCATTTGTCACCTCACTGTGTTGTGTTACCAGTGGATTCCTCCGTGATGGGTGACAGTCTTTTATCTTGTTCTGGAAAGCGGTTATTCTCACCAAGAACATGCGCTAACTCACTGAATCTTAAAGAGAATGAAATTTATTAAAGCGTGATTTACCTGCAGAAACAAAGTTGGCATAGAAAATACGAAGGTACACCTTATTTAACGTCGGAAGTTCCTTTACTTTCTAGAGAGTATTCTCCCAGAAAGCCGACGGTGCGCTCATTTTACCCGCCTCTTTCCATCAGTCCTCCGTTTTAAAGGGTATTTAAAGCTACTTAGGCTACACTGAAAGGAAAGAAGTCGAAACAAGGATGTGAGATCCGGGGATCGAACTCGGGACCTGTTGCACCAAAGCCGCGCACTAACCGACTGCGCCACCCTTGCTCCTTGCTCGGACAAACTGTCATATACTTTAACTAGTAACGTATGTAGTCCACTGAAGTTTGAATGACCATCGCATGTAAGCTATCAAGAGATCTGAGTTCTGGTCCCAGTTGTTCAAACGATGCATAGCGCTATCCGCTGGATAAATCACTATCCAGTGGATAAGTCTTAGCGAAACCAATTGCGCTATCCATTGGAGAGTGATTTATCCGGTAGATGGCGTTATCCAGCTTTTGAACAACTGGTGCTTGGTGATTAATAATACGACAAATAAGCCAGTTTTCTCTAAAGAGTGTTTTCGCTCATGTGGCCAGCAGCCATATTTGCATACTAAGACAAAAAGTAAGAATTTTGATAAAACAAGAGTTCAATTCGCAAAAGAATATTTCACTCCTCCAGCATGGCCGCTGGAGCACTTACAGCAACTTGCTCATTGTGAAAATTTCGCGAGTAAATAGAAAACAAAATTATCTACTGCACTCACCCGGCCGGATGATCGCACTTCACTAAGTTATGGTCGCATTTCCGTTAAACAAAATTCAAAATTCAGTCTCGTCTCACCTTGATCCCTTGAGAAGATCCAAGAAGCCATGAAATTGTCTAAATGATGCCTCTATGCTCTCTAACACACGGTCGTCTTCAAGAATGGTCCTCGCTCCTATAAAATGATTGAAAAGCTCCCAGTTAAAAACGTATTAAGTAAAATCACTGGCGTCATCTCGTTAACGGAAACTGAACACATTTTGGTGCTTTTCGGGTAGATTCTTCAATACCTGGGTTTAGCATCGCGCGGTCATTCCACTCTCATGTACAAATCGCTCCAAAAAAAAACACAAAATTGTTACAATGACTTATCCCAAAGTTGTACCAACACACTAAAGACGAGGGTAAAAGGCTGCTTTTCCCTTTGGTACCCAGAAGAGTGAAGTCAGTTTACTTCCCAACTTTAGGGAAGCGTATACCGCCAATTTTGTCCAAGATTTTGCAAAATTGCCAAATAACAACAAGAGTTTAATTCATTTTAAATGCAATTTAAAGGAATTAATAACTAAGTGCGCCCGTGTTGATAATGGTCAGTGGTTGCCATGCGCAGTAGTTCCGTACGTCGTATTCGAGGTGTTTCTTCTGACAGCGTGAGGAGTCCCCCCACCCTCGATCCTTCACCTTTTTCCACTGATAGTTCAGTGTGACGGGTGCCTGCCTTTTAGAATTCCTGGCGTAAAGGTTCATTGGCCGGGTTACGGTGTCCTGCCAGCCACGGGTACGTTATTCTATCTGGGGGTTGGCTGCCAAAAGTGGAAGCTCCCCTCCCCCCCCCCCCCCCCCCGTAAAACAGGCACCCAACCTCCAGTAGGCAATGCAGTTGTTAATACCCGATTTGCAGTCCTTTGATGACTTGAATGAATTCACTTTATTTAAGTGACAAGTGAGTCAGATTTGCCGAAAATCAGGAATTTGTTTATAGGACGGAAGAAGGCGGATACGTACAAATTTCTTCAACGGTAAGTGAGGATCAGAAGTCTTGCAAGTCAGCCGGCTTACCTTCTTTCTTTGGATAATCAAATGCTGTTTTTGATAAGTTGTCATTAGCTGGAATCGGTTGCGCGGTTGGCAACTGCGAAAAGAACAAGATTAGTTTGGTTTAACTGTGGTATCGCCTCTTCCTAGTCCTCGCTCTGCTTTTCCTTGAGCTAACTTTCAAAACTCGTTTATGCTACAGTCTCCCTGAGGGAGAGTCCATCAAAGGAGACAATAAAAATTCTGACAATCGAGCGACGGAGGTCAGAAAAGAACGGAGAATTATTTGGGTTAAATTATGCAAGCTCTAGTGCTTTCTTAAGGTTCTTGAGGGACTTCTAGCTTCTAGCAACTCTCTAATAAAGTTGTGGAACTGCACTGGGAGAGTTCACCGAGGAATACGAGTTTTATTACGCAGTATATGTAAGTGTTTGTTAATTAGTTCATGACAACAAAAAGACACCATTTACGAACCGCTTGTTGGGTCTTCAGTAATCGTATCTCTTGATGCAGCCTTCGATTTTCGACTTCCAACTGAAAATACAATTTAAGAAAAAAAACCAGTCACAAGAAACACTTGCCCATCGTCACTATGCAATCGAGGCCAAAATTGCCCGAGTCGGAAAAATACCATAATACTCTTTGTTTGTCCACCAAATTTTGAATAAGCATTGTTCTAGTTTTCTGTTAGGACCATTGTAAGTCCCAAAACATGCTCATGCAAAATTTGAAGGAGGGAGGGGGGGGGGGACAAACAAAGAGTATTATGGTATTTTCCGAAGTGGCCTATAGTAGTATACAGTTATACACACCTCGAGTATTCTTGAATCAGCGGTGGCCCGGGCACGACATTCACCTTCAAGGCGTTGTTTCAGCATCTCCATTTCAAACTGCAGAAAAGGCGAGAGGTCAATTTCGTCAACATTTTCAAGAATCAACTGCTAAACAAACGCCACTGACTACAAAGAAGTGCCAATTAGCATTGGAATTACCTCAGTTAGCTTTGGTTTTAATTTACATAATTTGTAATCGGCCCGTCGGCTTCGGTAGGATAATGCCCTAGCACTTAGCCAACCAGAGCGCTCGTTAGATCGGAAACAAGCAGTGGCCATACAATACTGTTGGTGTTTAAAAAAATTTGTCCTGCTCATTTACTTCAAATTACACTCGAAGTCATATGATTACCTATACAAATCGCCTATAAATCGCGATACAAAACGAGTATTCGCTTTTTTCACAAATCCCATAATAAAGTTCATTTTGCGGGGTTATTTACATAAAGGAAACAAAATGGATATCCAGTTAACTGAAGCATGATACAGTCCCAGTATTGTTTTTCCGTAAAGACCCCCCCACCCCCCCTCCAAAAACAAACGTATTGCATTATGGGATGGTGAAAATAGTCAATTCAGTTATATAGATTCAAAGCTTTTAGAATCTCTGTACGGTGGCCAATTTACATTATCAACTCCGTTGATAAAACCAAATTTTTGTATACTACTTCCCCACCGACGCAGCACCACAGTTTCTTTAGAAACTACCCCTTCAATCATCTACTATATGAGACATTGCGTGTGGTTTATGCACCGATTCTAATGCATCAAACCCTTTTCCATCATACACCATGAATATTTAACAATTATTCCATGAGCGCGCGTTGGATAGGACATGGTAAATAGCCAACGGAGCGCGTAGCGCCGAGTTGGCTACAACCAGTCTCATATCCAACAAGTGCGAGTGGAATAACTGTTATATTAAATTTTTTGAACTCCAAAAGTTTGGAAGTACGAAATAGGAGCGAAAAAAGGGTGAAAATCCGAGCGAAATCGAAAACACTTGTATTACACTTGATGTGTAATACCTTGTGGTCAGACAGACGCAGGCTCATCACAAAAACATTTCTTGCCTTTTCGCGTACTTCTAAACATCGGAATTGATCCAAACTTCCGACAAAAAGGTTTTTTTTTTTTTGCATTATTCAGAGAGAAATTTCGCTTTCCAGAGAAAAAAATATTTAGCTTAGCAACGCTTAGCGCAAGCAATTGTCATATAAGGTCAAACTAAGGTATATGAGCTGATAACCGAGATTGAGTGAACCAATCAGAGCACGAGAAATGTATTAACCGAGGTTGAAATTTTAATAAAAATAGGTATTTAACAATCCCATCCCATCCCAAGTACAAGTATGTCTCCCTATGGAAGGATAATGGTGATGTTCACAGTAAGAAGATGCAAGCAATGATATTTATAAACCACCAAGATGACACCCTTACCTGAATATCCTTCAGCTTTTCTCGGTTGTCAACGGAACTCTCTGGGAAAGAAATGAAACGACACTGAGATGAATTAAATGCTCAACTTTCTTCTATATTGTATTTAACGATCAGTATTTTATCAATGAATGACCTTAATTCATTTTCGTTCCTTATGCTTCACACTTCTTTTCTGGGTGACCGAATTCATCTGGGGCGGGGAGCCCTCACGTGGATTGGTTAGTTGATCGCGCTCTCGCTCGTTGATCGCGGAATCACGCGTGCTTGACGCTCTCTCTCGCCGCTCGCGCTCTTACTTCTGCAGCATTAACTTTATCTTGGATAACGCTTTCGTACGTGCATCGTGCACTCACTCGTGAATCCGGAAGGCCATGCGTGGATCGCGAAAGCGTCTCCACGCGCAGATTGCCCTATTATTTATCTACGAAGCCAATGATGCTCACGGAATCGAATACGACTCGCAAACAAAGTGCTTGAAGATGGCCGGCAGTCCTTGAAAAGATTACTGTGGAGCTACCCGCCTGCCAGACAAAAAGTGTGTAAAACAGCGAGCAAAAAGTTTCTTACCTGTCATATTTGTTCGACTGGACGCACGTTCATCCTCCTCACTTGCTAAGGGTGAACTTGTAGCTTGGGGTTTACTGACTGGAGTCTTGGTCTGGAAATTAAAAAAAAGGATTAGTACCAACTGCTTGGAGAAGACAAACGGTTTTCCTCTCTGCTCTTCTCTTCTCGACAGGTTTTTGTGCCGTGAAGAACCGCTCATTACTAGAATCCACCACGGTTTAATCACTGGAACGTGTTAAACACGGAAAGTGGTTTTTCGAACTAATTGATAAAACTCAAATAGGCCATTTCCGAGTTCATGTCTACCTCCTCTTCAAAGCGAGTCTAAGTGCGAAGTTTTTCTTATGAAAATTACTTTTCATATGTAAAGTGGAAGTAATTACCATCACAAACACTTTGCACTTAGACTCGCTTTGAAGAGGAGACGGATATGAACTCGGAAATGGCCTAATATTACCACCGTAAAAATTTGCTCTGAAGAAGGGTTAGGGCTAACTCTCGAAACGTCAGCCTGAACCAATCATTTTTTTCACGGTATTAATTACTTTTACCGTCGGGGGAAGGGGGAGCAGGGGGGGGGGGGGGGGGACGGGGGAGCAGGAGTGGCGCGGTGGTGAGAGCATTCGCCTTCCACCAATGTGGCCCGGGATCGATTCCCGGATTCTACGCCATATGTGGGTTGAGTTTGTTCGTTCCCTACTCTGCTCTGAGAGGTTTTTCCCCGGGTACTCCAGTTTTCCCCTCTCCTCAAAACATTTCCAGGCATTTCGATCCTCGGTGACTTCAACGTCTGTTTCGACTTTCCACTGATCCGTGTAGCTAATAGCTTTAAATATCCGTAAAACGGAAAAAATGGCGCACCGTCGGCTTCCATTGATACCAGTTTCGTAACTGAAGAAACTACCGACGTTAAATAAAGTGACTTTACTTTACTTTACCGTCTCGTTTGATAAACCAAATTTCATGTTTTACAAAGTTAGGTTAACCGATATTCTATTCAAGTTTAAGTGAAAATTCGTTCTCATGAAAATTAGTTTTCAATCAAGTGTAAAGCAGAACTGATTATCATCCTAAAATTTTGCAGTTTAAGTCGCTTCGAAACCGAGGGTACAGTAATTACCTTTTTAACATTTTCCTGTGCCATCTGTTTTCCCAGCTTGTGTCTGGAGGGAAAAAAAACAGTGATACTATGATCGTGATAAGAGACGATCCTTTACTTTATTTAACTTTAACCCCTTCGTTTTTAGCTTAATCCCACAAGCGCTTGACTTTCTCAGAACAAAAGACAGGAAGCCTTTGGGTCGTTGAATACCTGTTCTTTCCGACTCTGGCTGCGGTTCTCCAAGGAACGAATCCAGCCGACGACTTCTTCGATATCAACGACGCATTCTTGGAAACACCAGCTCTTTGATAAAAGAGAAAACCATGAAAAATGTTAAAGTACATCAACAGAGTTATCAAAAAACAGCCAAAAATTCCATGCGGATATACGTTGTAGCTCATAACGCTAAAATTCCGGCTTTAGAGATACGCCACTTCGGTTTCCGGGAATTGGTGACAAGAATACATCGAAATCTGAGCTTAAAGCACTAAGTTACGACTTTAACCAAGTTTGATCGAAAAACTGTAAAACTACCGCGACAAAGCGCCTTTAGTTTAATGAATCTGAGCACAAAACCCTTCTAGCTCACCGTCCTTTACGCGGCTCTGTGAGACCTTGTTTTCCTTTGAATGTTCCTCCTCGTTTGCGCGGCCTTATCCGCCCTGGTTTAGGCTCGCGTATTACTATCCAAGGATACTGCAAAGGTAACAACACAAAGGTCATTTGATTTTCGATGGAAAAGTACAAACCATTGGTCTTAAAAGCATTTATATTCATGGTAATTTTTCATCACAGTGAATGCAAATGAGAAGAGACCTCTGCTAGCAGGGAAACACTGAAAAACACTCAGTCAGATAATTCATTTTACTTAAAGAAATCTTTACCTCTAATTCACTTTCCCCGGTGTTTATCATAAGCTGCTCCATGAGAGACCCGAACACTTCACGTTCTACACGTAAGAAATGAAAAAAATAATGGGAAATAAAACAAATAAAAATGAAAAAAATCCTTCCACAGTAATCTGGATTTAACTAGTCAAATGTATGTGATTGTAAAAAATGCAAAAAGGAGATCCACAAAGGATCCTTAAAAGCAAGCCAACTTTTTTGTTGGGTTGACATGCAGGAAAATTACATACACTGTACAGGCTAAGGGTTCATTGATTTCAAGTTAAAATCATGCTTATCTTAAAAAAAGCGCGAGAAATTAAATGCAAAAATGTCACAGCTCCAAAAATTTGTTTGCCATTGTAGTTTCAATTCATGTTGGCTTTAGCCCAGAATATTTCAGCTTAGAAAGTCCTTTACCAAATGAAAATCTCTGCCCTAGTACCCACAGTACATGTTCATTTCTGCATCCAGACGGAATACAGATTGGTACAATGGTGCTGCAATATTCCTCGCACCACCAAACCATCTCCTCACCTATTAATGGATTTAATCTAAGGTCCAGCACTGTGATTGTGGAGTTAAACTTTAACACTGGTTGGAAGGCCATTGCTCCTTCAGTTGTAATGCCACACTGTTGCATATCTAGAGCTGAAAGCAACAAAAACATTGAGAGTAGTTTACAGTGCAAGGCGCCTTACCGTGGCCACCTACAACTGTAACAAAGTATTTTTTTACAAATTATCTATCAATCAGGGTGTGTGAATTTGATTGACAGTCGCACCGTTGAATGGGTTGTTGAGTTGAGTTGACGTATTTACACGTCGTTGTCAAATGTGAAAGTTTGTTGGGTGGCCACAGTAAGCACGTTGCACTGTAAGATTTCAATTCTTAACTACTCTTAAAGTGCTTAAGATTCTTCAAGATGAAGAAATCTTAAACACTTTTTAAATATCTGCAATGGTTCTCGATGGCAGCATGCACACTAAATCAATGGATCCACAATTTTAAGGACGGTGCCTACTAAATTTAAAGGTATTTTTGCCCTGATTTATAATATGACTGATTTATGATTATGAAGGAAATGTAGATCTTAACAAGTGTTACTGAAATCCAAGAAGAAAATTAGGGGTAACCACGCATTTTTCAAAGATAATTCATGAACAATATTTGTATTAAATCTCTAAAATACAAAGCAATGTATGGCATTCTTTTTCAATTTGAAGCTAATAATTATCTCTGAAGAATGCATGGTTACCCCCAATTTTCGTTTTGGATACCAAGAGTACTTAAAAAGATCTACTTTCTCGGCATAGTTCTAAGCCACACAAAAATATCCCTGTATTAGTAAGCATCATTGATAGAAAACCCAAGTATCTTGAGATGTGCAGAACATATGAGCAATAACAATAGTAGGCACCGTCCTTAAAGGAGTCAGGAAAATTATATATGGACTTCAAAGAGTCCAAAACACCTTTGACCCAAAGATCGTCCTTCAGTGCTTCTGCGATTAGTTCTGCTCCATGGTCATTAATGAGTGGATTTTTACAAATTGTTATTCTGCGAAGTCCAGGCATTCTGTCCAGGTCTGGACGTCGATAGCGAAGGCTGTCTTGCCACGCTACGCTGTGACGCCTTGTTGCTTGATGCTGATAAAAGAAAAAAAAAATTAATAAAGATATTAACAACTATATTTCAAAGAATAATTTTTTTTTTCACATTATGCAAAGTGCACAACTGGAATGCTAAAGATAATATTTACTCTGATGACTTTAGCCAGTGTATCAGCTCCTTTCCAGCTCAGACTGCATCCCGTAAAGTTAACAGTGATCACTGATGTGTTATTTTTTATGGCACTGCAAATAACTAAAACAACAACAATAACAAAATTAAACTTACTAACAGTACTTTTCCAGAGTGACAGGGTATAGAGTAAATAAAATCCAGGAATTATATACTAACCTTATACACTTTGTAGGTTTGTTAACTTAAGTGATAGGGGAAACACTTGAGCTAATTACATGTACAACTGTAAGGGTTTTCATCAAAGCTAATATGACTAGCATAAAGCACTGAAGAAAATAATAACCTCCTCTACCCAACTTAGAAGGGGTGCTTAAGACCATGTACCATACCCCTGAGGCTACCTCTCCCAAGGATTATGTTGCCAGTGATGACAAACAGGGTTTTAGACTGTCAGTCTGTCAGGAGAAGTTAGTTTCAAATTGAAGGAAATCAAATGATATGACAGTAGCAGAACAAGGCCTGGGACAGCTCACACTGACAAGTATGTTGAATGCTCAAGGGCACTCAATTTTGCATTACATTTTGTACCTGTCAAGCAACCCTTCTACCAAGTGTTGAGCCCACCAAAATTATGCATTACGATATTAGGGACATCAGAGCCCAAGCAATGAAAAACAATTCATTGGCTTCTTTGGTACTTACTGTCGACACCACTATCTCCAACTTGACAGAATTCCAGAGACAAATGCTGAAGAGTTCTGTTCTTGGATATACCCTTAAAATGAAAAGGAGAAAAATTCATTGACACGATCAGCTTTTGATTGATTTACAGTACATGTATATTCACCAGTTAAGAATACTCTTAGTACTTATTAAGTTGGCCATAAGTTAAGTCTTCTTATAAAGCAATAATATAACCAGAGGGACTACAAGTACCTTAGCCAGGCAAGCCAGATCTCTTTCCCTCAATGGAATTCCTTGGAAAGTCAGGAAATTCAAGCTCTCAGTGACGTACAAACACTCTTTTACTGTTCTGTGAAATCAAGGGTACTGATTTCAATTTTTCAGAAAATAAAATACATGTGGATGGAGCAAATTTCATGGTTTTATCTGCTCCTCAAAAGTAAGGTGCCATTAGAATCAAAACTTCACTTTTCTTTTGTTTCTCTTGGAAGCGTGTTTGTCTAACTAAATTGAGCCTTACTTTCATTCTAAAGGTGTTTGAAATTTGAAGAAGAAGGGAAAGGGTTTAAATAGAATGGAAATATTGGTATAAAACCCTTGAGTAAGTACACCAAACTCTGTTTATACCTGCACACTCTGTAAGTGACATCCTTGCTGCGAATTGCAGGAGCCTTTCTCCGCATGGCTTGTAAACGTTGCTCTGATACGTCTATGAAAACAGAGAACCAAACGATACTTTAGTTGGCCACTGGATGAGTTCAAACTAAGGAGGGTGGGTGAGGGGGAAGCAGTTAGATGGATACTGAATAAGGCAGGAGCAACAGGGAAGATACTGTATCTGTTTACAAACATTGCTTTTGTTATTCAAATGTGCCAACCACAGAGACAAAAGATCCTTTGTTTCGACAGCCAATGAGGCTCTGGTTGGCCCATTAATGACAACACATGTATGTGACGTCAACAATATCTTTGTATTCCCTATAGGGAAGATATCTGTTTACAAACATTGCTTTTGTTTTTCAAATTTCCCAACCACAGGAACAAAAGAACCTTTGTTTCGACAGCCAATGAGGCTCTGGTTGGCACATTAATGACAATACATGTACGTGCCATCAACGACATCTTCCCTATACATGTACATGTAGATGTAAAGTTCTCTTGAGGCTGGGTTGAATTTTGCACATAAATAAATCAACGAGGGACGTCGTCCATACCGAACTCAATTTGATGGGTACTTTTAAAGCTTACCTCCATCTGGATAAAGCGTTTGCTGCCAGTAACTTCTAAAAGAGACAAACTTCAATGTTTTGTTGATCTTCAATGCGTTCAAGATTGGTGTCCAATCCGAATGCCGGATTCGATCCGCATTGCAGTCGATGGTAAGCTCCTCTAAATTTGCTGTAATTGATCCCAGAGGACAAGAGTTCTGTAAAGCGCAAAGGTTGTCGTAACAAGCAGCAAAATCTGTGGAGTTCTTTTGTCGTTGACGAACTGTTTCGATCATGGTCATATTTGTCGCTGTAAAAATCTGGTGAAATTTATGGCGCTAGTCTCCGCAAGTCATTGTTTTAGTTATCTTCCAATTCGCAAACAGCAACATTCCCAAAATAAGCAAACTCCGATCCGGCACTTTCTCTCTCTTGCAACGGTTTACTTCGAAGATTTCAATGCTTTTTATACCGCAAACCTATCGCGGGCTAAAAATGAGTCTTCAGATTTCCCAGCCAGCGGGTGCACAATTCAATGCAAGATGGCGCATCTGGGAACAGATCCTTCTTCAAAAGATCGGTAAAGATTTTAGTTTTTGATGTGAAGCTTCTGCCTAATTTGTCAATTTGTAGCATTTCTATATTCTTTTTCATGTTACTGATATTATAGGTGGATTGTAGTTTACCCAGCTTATTTAAACAGTCGAAAAACAACCGAACAAGGACGACGTGTTCCCAAGAATAAGGTAAACTAACAACGTTATGAATCTCGCCTAAATCTCTACACTTTTATTATATAGTTTCTTTTGTTTACGTCTTATGTTTAAGTTTTATGCCTATTGTTGATGAGTAAGAAAAATTTCTAGGGTAATGCAATGCAACGCAACGCATTGAAAAACTAGGAAAGTCATCTTTGATTTGGCTAAGAACTTGATTAGGCTAAGAACTATATAATACTAAGTAAGCATAGAAAAATTAACATATTAACCAATCATTCTCGCACCAATAATAATTATTTACAGTATACCTGCAGACGATTTGCCGCACAATGGAAAAATGTTACACAATTTCAGTCATCAAATGACAACGTGTTGTACAGGAAATTTGGACCATGCCAAACTTTTGCTCGAATCCGCATAAAACACACCAGTACCATAAAACACACAGCACCATTCTACAGTATTTTGGTCTAATAGACCGAATGCATAAATGGCGACCAACAATGTATTCTTTTGTTTATGTGCTAATTAGACTCACGAACCTCGCTCTCAAGCAACATTTCTTTTGTATTTTGTCTATGAAAACGAGCCTAGTGAGTCTAATTTGCACATAAACAAAAGAATATTTTTTTGGTCGCCATTTATGCATGCGGTCTATTGTAATGTGAATTACACTGATACTAAATGATTAAAAGGCTTTTTTCCAATATTTTTACTACATTATTAAGGCAGCAGACAATCCAACAGTGTTTGAAATAAGAGATGTCTGCCAAAGTCAAGGATTAAACTGTGAAGTAGAGGTAAGAATTAAATAAGGCTAATTACATGTATTATAACACTGCTGATGTTTTTACCTATGTATGTTTAGTTAAGCATCCAGATGCAAGATTTATTGTGGATTACTAAAACAATCCTGATGCATTTTCTTCAGAATAAACATTACCCAAGGGATAGCGCCAAAGATGCAATGTGCAAAGGGAGAGTTAGAGTGCAACTGAAAAATAGTGATTCAACCTTTGTCAATGAAAAGTTCCAATCAAGTGAGTTAGAATATTACAGATTGTACCAACCATGCTCATTAAAATTCCACACTGCTGTGCCCACAAGTAGCGCTCTTATCCTAAAAGTGCTTACATGGTCAATTCAAAGCTGATTGTTTGTATTGAACTCGAGCTACTCCAGCTTAAAATGAATGCAACTTATGATAATTACAAAGTTATGATTCAAGACCCAAATGGTCACTTGGAAGGTAACTTAAAAGTTACAATTCAAGTGAATTGTAACTGCATTCATTTTAAGCCAGAATTAATTTTAAGCCAAAATTATGTTTAATTGTAATAATAATACCAACTTTATTCATTCAATACAATGAGAGGGAGTGATACCAGAGGTTATCCCTATATGAGGGTATCCGCCCTGATGTTATTAATGTAGAGTCGATTTTGATGAGGGAGGAAAACCAGAATACCCGGAGAAAAATTCTTGGAGTCAGGTTGAGATGACTGTAACTCAGCCCACATAGAACCTCAAGGCCAGAGTTGAACCTGGGTCGCAGAGGTGGGAGGCGCGGTTGATAACCACTAAGCCACCCTGACTCCCCTTGTAAATTGTAATCTACCAAGCTTTCCCAATTGAAAGACAATTTTTGATCCAATGACGCCCATGCTTTTTTTGTTAATCATAAACACGACACGCCATGTTTGTGAAATGTCATTTCACCACACAAACATGGCATGCTACGTTTGTGTAGTAAAATGTCATTTCACCCTACCTTCGTAGCAAGTTGATGCACACTCTTAATTCCATTGTTTCAAGAAAACAAAAGCCTTTCTTTTGTTTTCCGTTTCAAAGCTGTAGCTGACAGTATTAATCTTTACATAGCTTATTTATAGAAAAGGAAGCTCCACTGAGTTATAGTAATATTATTATAAATTTATCACCTTATTTTTCTTAGGAAAAGCCTTATTTCAGTTTATTGGTGAAATGATTCCAAAGTTGAAGAGTCGTCAAAGTAAGTCCTCGCACAGTGACAGCTCAAACCAGCAGCAGGGAGGAGCAAGCTCCAAGAAAAAGAAAGGAAAGAAAGGAAAAGCAAAATAAACCATCGAAATTAAGAATGTTATGTACAAACCAGAGAAATAGACAATAAATAAATTGCTTTCTTTTCCATTCCATAGGGTTTATGAGAAAAAGGCCCCGTGAACCTAGTTTAATGGCTGGCTCCCTCGAGTCTTTTATAGCTCAGGGGCCGGTTCCTGAAAGGTGTAATAACCCTATTCCAGGGATAAATGTGCCTGAAATAAGGCACATTTATCCCTGGATTAGAGTTATTACACCTTTCAGGAACCCGGCCCAGAGGTATAGCACCTGAACTAGTAATACGAATGTAATCGGTTGGATTCCTGCAAAGGAGCAATCGGGTTTTTGGTTCCAATATCCTGATGTCTCATTAAAAAATATCTCTTTTATTTCATACACCGGGTTAACATTTCCATCTAAATACATTACAATCTAACATACATTTCTTCCATCCTTAATCCCTAATAATTATTTGTACCCTAATCAGTGACAAGACCGTGAGATCTGTGCCTTCCAAACGAAACTCGAGGAAGCATCAACCTCTGACTGGGTGGGCTTTACGTAAAAACAGTTGGATGATCCTCCTCAGTCTTGTCTCAATATTCTCAAATTGTTTTAAAACGACATTGTTGACGAGACATCTGACCAAGCAGTGGGCAAATTGACCACGACTCTCTTATCAGGAGCGGTACTGGAACTAGTGACAGTGGTATTTCTGTATGGGATGGGTGATACGGGAGGAGAGCGTTCAGGTTCTTCTTTACCGGCGACTGGTGGATCTTTGAAGTGGACATGGAGTGACGCTGGGCGTGATTGTTGCACTAAGAGCAACAGGAAAGAAACATTTTGAGATTAAAGTCGTTGGAAAAAGCCAGGAGATATTTATGTATTTAAATTCGCCATTTCAAAATGAAAACAACACCAAAAATGAAATGTTTGCTTTTGGATGTCACGTAACGTTCCAATCTGTAATATCTGAAGCATGCTCAAATTTGAATTTTCAAGAGTGATGTATACGGTCGCCGAAGTTGTTGGCTCAGATTGTCATGTGAAATCGCTGTTACAATGGACGTTTCACTACATTTTTCTGCGAGCACGCGATTTTTGCGTATGTTTACGGCAACATTTCTTGCCATTAAACGAAACGTTGACTGAGAACGAATAGGGCCCTTAAGCAAGAACGATGACGACTGCTACGACAACGTTGTCTGAAAATAGTATTTCCCGTTACTGTCATAATTTTGCTATTGTATAACAAAAACTCCGTTCGAAATATATGAGAAGACATCAGGTAGAATTCCGCTTATTTGTGCTTCGAACCGCAGCATATATTTCTCACTTCGTTTGTTTATGTAACTTCAATTATACTGGCAGGCAGCTTCGCGGCCCTGGTATAATTGGGATTGTTATACCTCCCAACTCAAATACGTTTTCTGATTGGAGGAGAACGTGTCACGTGTCATTGGTCAAAACTGCCCTAGGGCAACAACAACTTGAACTTTCGACTCACACGTGATCAGGTCGTGCACCTTTGAAACGGCGGCAAATCTGTACGCCAGCCGACGTCAAGCAAATAATTTTTATCTGTGTATTGTTCTATTTTGAGTTGGGAGGTATAACAAAACACTTAATGGCTGGCCCCGCGGGAAACAGTGAGTTTTGTTTCCCCTTGACCTCAATGTTTCCCTCGGCTTCGCCTCGGGGAACATTGAGGGTCTCGGGGAAACAAAACTCACTGTTTCCCTTGGGGCCAGTCATTAAGTGCTTATTACTCCATGTCGCTCGGCTTGGCATGCAAGTGTGAATACTCATTCCAATAATAAAATTGATGAGAACGGTGTGGATATTTAAAGAGAATTTGAAAATTCGTCGTCAGGTGCTCTCGTCGTCCACGTCACCTCAAATTTGATCATTTCACGTCGTTGTCCAGACGAGAACGGCAAAGAAATGTATGAAAATGTAAACCGCACGTGCAGGACGTGCAGAACTATTGTTTTTGCTATTTAAACCTATTGTTTTGCGGCGTTCTCGTAGCCGTCGTCGTCGTACTTGCTTAACTAAACACGTCGTGGTGCATTGGTTAGTGAGTTAGATCTGCATGCAGGCGCTCTGGTTTCAAATCCAGTAATCTCGGATCTCCTACGTACTGTTTTGTCTTTATTTGTTGCAATTTTTTCCGGTTTTCACTTTCCAGTTTGGTTTTCAATTAAACGCTGTTTTTCATGTACTTGAATTACGCTTTCTATGGCCAGAACCACAGATATCATTTCGTTGGAACACATTTTAAATTGTTGCTGTTGTTGTTGACATCTGTCCGTCTGGAAAGAAAAGCGAGAATGCGCCATGGTTTCAGTCTCTAACATAGCTATAGTAGAAGCACCTGCCATGGCTGTTCAGTACTACTCTGCAAAGGCAGGCCCTGTAGTTGCACTCGAAGTGCGCGCCTGACTCTGTGGGTGCTGAATGAAGAGCTTCTATTTACAGGTGATTTCAGTTAAAAGCTTAAAGATTGAGCTGAGTGGGGCTGTGTATAAAATTAACGCTGAAGAAATTCCACTAAAAATGAGGCAACCGACTTTGGGACCAACAAAGACAAATCCACTACGCGGTCAGAGTGGGATTTGAAGCCAGAGCATGCGCATACAAGCCCCACTCACTAACCACTGATCCACCCCCCTTAATGAACTTCACCTCCTTTGTTTTCGCCTTTTGTCTGAGGAAGTGCTGGCACACTGTCAACATTCGGATTAACTGCTGTCACTGCTGCCAAATTCCTCTGTCTGTTGGCCAAGTTCTGAAGTCGTTCTCGCAGATGATGACCAGGAGGAAGACTATTAGCTTTTGAATTTGGAACTGACACAGAACCTCCAGAATTTGACATCGGCCCCGCTGGTTTCGTCAATGACTGAGGTCGAGCTTGTTGCAGAGGCTTCTGATTCTGTGGCAGTGCATTTGAAGATCTTTGTTGGGTTACAAACGGACCACCTTTCCTATTAGTGCCAAGTACGGATGTTGATGTTGATGCAGCTTCAGATGGCGTTGTCCAAGACATTCTTGTTGGTACACCCTGAGAACGTTTTTGAAACTCTTGTGAAATACTAGTTGTTGGCTTCATTAGCTCCAAAATTGGTCGATCTGGGAGCTCTCTGCCTTGAAAATGGCCGTTAGGGGCAAATTGTCCTTGTAAATGGTGCTGAGGGTTGGTCAAAGATGGAGTAGTGGATGTTATGGGCTGAATGGTGTTACCATCTCGAGAGGTTGGCTTACCTTCGACTTGCATTGGAAGCTGGTATGCACCCCTTTGCGAGGAGAGTTCATTCACTGCTGGAGGAGCGACTGATGTTGTCTGACTTTTTCCTGAGGAAATCATCGATTGTTGCTCTCTTATTGAGGCAGATGAAGTTGGTTGACTAAATGCACCAGATCTAGAAGTTGCTGTATTTGTTGAACGAGGGGCCAAAGATGTTGTTGATGCTGGGTACCCTATCGTGCTACTAGCTGGTTGTGTTTCCATTGGTGTAATGTTGGACATATTCACGGAGATGCCTGCTTTAGACACCTGGGTTGTAACATTATCCTCCCTTTGAGTGTGAGGGCCTTGAGTAGGTGGATACATAAGAATGTTCGATCCTATCTGACCATTGACAAAATTCTCAAATCTTTCTGATTGAACGTGTGGATTTGTCACTAGATTGTTGCCATGATTGGAAAGCTGAGGCTTGGAGCCTCCAAAACGTCGGATTCCATTGTGGTTGTCGATAGGAACGGCACCAGGATGACTGTACCCCACTGGTGTATGTGCTTGGGTACTCTGTGGCTGTGTTGGTATCGTCGGTTGGGATGAAAAATGTGCAATGTGGTTTAGAGACCCGCCAGTCTTGTCGCCATATGAGTATGTTGGTGCAGTATTGGTTTGGAAATCCTGTACATGCGTCGTTTGCATGGCAAAATGACTTGGAATGCCTTGACCACTGGATGTTGCAAGTGGTATAAACGACCTGGCTGTTATGGAGTCACTTTCTTGGCCACTCGCACTTCTTCCATGTTCTGCTTGTTGATGTGCTTGGCGAGCTGGTCCTCCTGGAAGATACTCTAGATCATGATGATTTCCTTTTAACTCATCAATGGCCTGGTTCTTTAAAGCCACAGGATTCAAACTGTACAGAGAGTTGATACTGCTGGATAATACGTTGTACTCATAGCTTCTAAGAACGGCAAAAAGTTCTTTCTGGAAAAACAAATTAGAACATGCATTAGTTTTGGAGGAAAACAATGATAAAAAAGATAATGCTGTGTGTGAATCATGATAATGCATTTTTCCATTTATAACACTGCCAACTGGCCCCCTACAGTTTGTGAGTAGTCAGCAGTGTGTAAGTAATGAAACATGTAACACAATCAATGAACAATTTAGTTGGGAACTAGAAACGAGGCCAACAGAAGCCTACATTTTTATGGTCTTTACCAGTGAAGAGTTGAAAATCCAACCATTCGCAGAAGTCGTTATAAAGAAAGCGTTTTGCCTCGCTTGGGTTTAAATCCATTACTACAGTTGTCCGGTAGCAATGTTCTATGTTCTGAGGTTACCGTAAAATTCTAAAAATAAGCCCCGGGGCTCATATTTTTTAAAGGCCCTTTTCGAGGGGCTTATTTTTGGAAGGGCTTATATTCGGAGGAGCTTACAGTATCTACAGAAGGGAATTTGCGTTTCCAAATCGATTGGGCTACCCTTAAAGTTGGAAGTAAATTTACCGTTTTTGCTTTGTTTTACTTTGTATTTGAGGGCAATTTTCCACGTAATAGCTCCCGAGGTGGGGGGGGGGGGGGGGCCTTATATTTGGAGGGGCGATTTAACGGAAGATTTTTTGCGTTACCGCTTTGGGGGGCTTGTACATGGAGGGGCTTATTTTCGGAATTTTACGGTATCTACGGTCCATCTTTCATGAAATAGAACAGGGATGATGTAAAATGAAAATAGTCTGTGTTATGAACATTTGCAGTGTTGATGAGAACTTATTGTGGGAGGTAACAAACAAAGAAAAAAGTGTGATGCGAATGAATGAATAAAAGAAAAGAAGGAGGGAGGAAAGGTACGGAGGAATGGAGGAAGGCAGAAAGGGAGGGAGGAAGAAGGGAGGAAGGAAGAAAGGAAGGAGGGATGGAAAGAAAGAAGGAAGGAAGAAAGAAAGGATTGAAGGAAGGAGGAATGGAAGGAAGGTAAAGGTAAAGGTACACCTTATTTAACGTCGGAAGTTCCTTTACTCTCTAGAGAGTATTCTCCCAGGAAGCCGACGGTGCGCTCATTTTACCCCCCTCTTTTCCATCAGTACTCCGTTTTAAGGGTATTTAAAGCTACTTAGGCTACACTGAAAGGAAAGAAGTCGAAAGAAGTCGAAACAAGGATGCGAGATCCGGGGATCGAACTCGGGTTCTCTTGCACCAAGGCCGCGCACGTTTCAGGGGTGTTCGTTTCAGACCGCGTGGAAGCAAGCATTCCGGGTCAACATTCGTGCAGATTTTGGGAAGAGTAAGAGATTTAGTGCATGAAATGCAAAAAACAATGATGAGGCCCCCCCCCCCCCCCCAGAATTTCCTTTTTTCTCAGAGGAAGAGAAACTAAAGTTGTTGAATCTAGAATCAAGAAATCACACCGTTCTTCGATAAAAATTCTTCAGTGTTTTGACCCGTTGAGACGTGGTCAACTGTAATAAAACAGCTATTCATTACCTTCAAATATTGTAGTTGCTCATCTGTATTTTTCTTATATTCGTGCAACTCACGCTGTAGAGCAATGTTTTGTTCTTGGGTATGAAGAATATCCTGGACAAACAAGCAATAGACCGAGTGCGTAAATGGCAGCCCAAAAAATATCATTTTGTTTACGTGCTAATTAGACGCACTAGCCTCGTTTGCATGGACAAAATACAAAAGAAATGTTGCTTGAGAGCGAAGCTAGTGAGTCTAATTAGCACATAAACAAATGAATACGTTTTTGGCCATCATTTATGCACTCGGTCTATAGTTATGGCAAAATCAAACTTAATAGGCAACATTTACATTACCACATAATATTACTTTCATTTTTGGCCTTTACAGTAGATGGTAATAATTACAATGATTGTCCAAACTATGCAAAATGCCACCTGAACCTAGTTCAATTCTCTAGCTCCAACGAGTCTGCCACATCTCAGTATTCGGGCATCCGAACTAGAAATCGTAAGGGCTCGACCCCTGTCGGGAACACTCGCAACGTCGTCCCCAGGGTCTTTCACCTCCCTACCCGAGAGGGGGCGAGGGATGGACCCTGGGAACGAGTTTAGAGGACTCGAACGTTTTCTGAGTGAATTCAAGTCCTCAATGATTAATGCATTTATTTAACAAAATGATACATACAGTTGCTAGGTTGTACATACATAAACCGGGGTATGATTGCTTTAAAGAAGAAAATGCTCGCAGTTGTTCCTTATGTAAAATTTGGGTTAACTGTACCCGAATGAACGAACCGCCATCTGCTCACGTACAGCTGTCTCACATCGCGCAGGGTGCAATTTTAGGATCAGTTTTTCTCACTGTGCCTATTGCTTTGTAGCATTCTCGTCTTTGTTGTTGCGCAAGTTCCCCACCGATTGTTGCAAGTGTAACACTAGAGAGGGTAACTTAATGCGGCAAAAAACATAGGAAATGGTTAAAAAAAGAAAAGAACTTACGTTGGTTAAGGCATCAACCAAAGCTCTTTGTTCTTCAAATCCTTGGAGTATTTGCTCCCTCATGATCAACTCCGCCTTACGCTGAATTTCGCTCTGTAACGAAATAAAGTTAAACTTAAGATGCAGATTTTCTTGAAAGTCAAAGGAAAGAAAAAAGGTACACACTTTGTCACCCTTGAAAATGCATTTACTTATCGGAACTTTTTCCTCCAGCCCACGGGTCAGAATGCGTGGTAGAAGTGAAATGCGGTGTGCAAAGTGGTCAGTTCACAGCTCTATCTGAGAATCCACGTTTCACGAAACTTGTCAGCGATAAGATCCAAACACAAACTAGCTCGCGAACATTTGATTCAATTTACTCTCGAATGGCGTATGGAATGGAGCGCGGTCAATTCCTGAGGGATTAGGGTGGGCCAGGAGATAAAAGACAGGGATAGTGGAAATGTTTTTGTGAATTTCGCAAAGAGAAGTTCTCAAAAATCAGCTGGGACGTCATCTATGTGTAAAAGCATCGAGGAGCAACTCCATGACAATGGTGGGGGTGGGTGGGTGGGGGCGGTGGCATTCTGCGCTGAAATACCTCCTTTAAGTAGCTCATCAACTTGGTGACCGCTGTGATAAGCGATGCTGTGTATCCACTGAAGCTCTCGGACACTGTCCCTGATGCTTGAGTCCGTTGCCGACCTGTCTCTGATTCATATGCTGCAATCTCAGTTTCCAGTTCCTCGACCATCTATAGAATAACCAATACAAAATGTTTACGAACGACAGAAGACAATGCAATAAACTACCAGTCATGCCAAAAAGAGCAAGAATGGTCGAATGGTGAAGGAATACGCCATCTTAAGCCAATGCCTTCCTTCATCTGATCAGGAAATATTTTACAAGCAATGACTGCAGTTTACGGAGTGATTAAAATATGAATAGTAATTTAGCGAATAATATAATTCAACACTCAAGTACTGAAATCCAACGGACAAAACGAATATGATACAAAGTTACGATAAACATAAAAATGTAAGGAAAGGTTGGCATCTTATGTCATCTTCCGTATTTAAACATTAAGGTTCAGAAAAGAAGGTCAATAATTGGCACAAAAGAATCTTTTTGGAATCATGGCACTCCACAATAGACAAAAATGCGGTAAACGAGCGGAAGCCATTCCCTTCTGTCTATATGTCATTATTGAAGCCCTAGGGGATAAAGTAACTTCTTATTTTAGTTTTAGCATATTACTCTCGAACAGCATATTTTAGTCACTCTGATGAAGACCGCAGTTGCAGTCGAAAATTCAGTTTTTATCTAGATCAGTTTCAACGTTTTTTATAAACACCTTTTATCATATAATGGATACTGATCGCCCATCAAGTATTTATTAAGGTTCAAGGTTGTTTCTTCACTTGATGAGGTATGCTTCTCTAGCTTTGCGTATACCATCCCGAATGAAGTGAATGAAAGTGATTGCCTTTCCAGATACTGGCCGTTCAATCAGCCTTCCTCTTTTTGGTTTACTTTTTGACAATTTTTATACCTCTGATCATGAGTTACATCCATCACCAGGATTGGTTCTTCTTTTTTGCTACACCGGTCGTTGCTTACTCATTTGTATTCAAATCTAGTAGTCTAACCAGGGTCAGAGAAGGTTGAGATTATAATGGAGATGATGATGATGATGATGATGCTGGTGATATTGACAACATTGATGAAAATGAAATCCAGGTTGATAGCAATGACGACGAGGATGTTTATTTTGATAATGATGCTACAGATGATGACGGCAACAGTGATGATATTCCCTTAAAGAGAGATGATGATATCAATATGAATGACAACAAAGTGCTACAAGTCACCTT
>NC_090878.1:14606516-14616516 GCF_036669935.1 Montipora foliosa | reverse complement strand
AGAAAACCTTTGGTCGCCATGTTTATTAGTTTTTATTTCCCGCCTCAAAGATTAGAGCCTAGTCCCCGCTAGCTGAGATCAGAAACGAGGCTCCCCAAAAATATTTCCCTTGACAGGGAAACGGCTGGACATGCGCACTAAGACTCAGGCTTCCTCCCGCCATTCGATTTTCAAAATGGCGGACGACGAATGCAGATTTGACACGTCATTGTAACGGCCATTTCCAACGTCTTGCTCGCCCAAGGCCTTCAACTCCAAAGTGAATGGAAGGCACAACTGTTCAGTGCTGCCGTTTTGATCATGATGGCAGACATCGGAACGGTGATTTCATAACTATCAAGCAATCGACACAGCCCTCTTGAAGAGAATCTTTCACCGTTTCAGAATTTGCTCAAGGTACAGTTTTGCCGTGAACTAAGGGCGTTTCGATTTCTCTAAGGTTTTGAAAAGCATTTTTGGATAGGTTATTTGTTACTGTGACACATATCAAAAATGACTTTTGATTCGTTTTGATGAAATTTTTAAATTCCTTGTTGTTCATGGACTTCAATGACATTTCATACGGAACAAACGGAGGAGCCATTCGTGAGTTGAAAACACTTTCGTCTCTGTTGTTGTTGTTGTCTTCGTCTCTTGTTCAGTCACTGATAAGACTTTAAAGTATGCCTGGAGTTCAAAGAGTCGTTTCTCATTCAATTCGTGGGCAGATGAGAGTCTGTGGCTAAATTGAAGGTTATGTTTCGTCTAGTTAGCAATGGTACATAAAACCTGAAGTTAATAAACTGCTTTAGTGTGTTTGAAATCTTGTGTCGTGTCTTTCTATTTTAGACCACCTTTACACGATTCTTGCTCAACGACTGCCCTTTCGGCCAAGGATTTTTCTCGCAAAAATCCGCGGCTGACCGGCGTCGTCTCCTCGGCTGTTTAGTTTAAGTTTTGTTGGTGCAAGTTTGTTAGGGGTTTTAAACTTTTTTCTCTTCATGATGTATTATGTTAACGTAACCTCAGAAACTGCTCGTTTTCCACCTGTTGCGGGAACCTATTATTTTCTATTCCCTGGATAGCGCTCATACCCGTCCATCAGCCAAACTTCGGACTGTGGAGATCTGAGGAAAATAATTGAGGTGCCGGAAAAGGAAAGGGAAAGTGACAAAGAATGAGAGAGTAGGCTGCTAACAAAAATTTCGATCTATCCATCTAAATAGATACACAAATATATTTGCACATTGTCATTGATCTAATAACAAAACCAAATTGAAGCACAAGAAATTTCCAAAAAATCTTGCTGCACAAATTGCCACCCAATTACAAATGAGGCTCTCCTTTTATTTCACATGCAACAGTCATTTCTCAGCAAAAGGCTCAACTTCGGGAGAAAAATGAGGAACTCAAGGATGAAACTAAAATCATTCACAGAAAAATAAAAGATAAACAGTTTAGTCCCTCTGAAATGTTGCATACACCCAGACCCATCTCGCCAAATAAATGAAAATACCTTCAGCACAGTCAACCATTTAAATCCATTAATATATCAATATGCACATTCTCCACACTGTTCTCCAGACATTTCCTATGGTACATACATGTATGAGGAGAATAATTATTTTATTTCACAATCAAGTCCTTTTTCACTTGTAGATCATTTCCCATTTTCTCAAGAACCTTCATGTTTGATCAGTTAAGAGACATTAACATAAGGAGAAATAAAATATTGGTAACTCTTAGGGGTTAAAGGGCTGAACATTCACTAAAACCTACACCTATCAGGGTGGATTCATAACTGCATGCCAAGACATTGCCATTCTGAGTTACCAGGGACACTGCCACATCTTAGGTTCTTTTAAAACAATGATAACAAATCAGCCTTGTCATCAAATTAAGTAATAAGAAATGTAAACAGAGTACATGAACATTTGCCACATAAAAAACTATGTATACAATAAAAAATTCAATAAGCTTGAACTCTTCAGTACCTACATGTATAACATTTTTGCATTAATTTTACTACGAAAATGAAACAAGTGAAACCTCTTCTTATCTGCCCCATTTTGAAATCATTTTTCAAAAGGGGAAACCACCTTTAGCACACTTTTCCAGCAATTTCACAAGGCCCTCACCAGACACTAAGCAGATGGAGAAAATTTATGTCCCATCCAAGATGGAAAACTTATGTGAGGAGCTAGCCTGCGAATGCAGATTTATGGAAATACATCTGCGTTCGCAGGCTAGCGAGGAGCATGCACCAGGAATGTTTGAAGATATTTTGATGCTAAATTTAACAACGAAAAGAGAACCCCCTCACAAAAAAGAAGAAAGCTTCAAAAGTCAAGGGTTGTAGCAGTTCTGCAGAACTTGAGTTTCTTTCGAACCAGGTAGTTAACTAAAAATGTTCAAACATTTAAACAAAGGAAGTTCTGTGATGCATTTATGAAATTATACTCAACGAATAGGAAACCCAAATTAATTTAAAGGGCATATAGGTGAAAAGACTCTGGCGGGCAGCATATGTAAATATGAGTCAACTAAATGCTTGATAACAAAAAACAGCGTCATATGAAATGTAAATTGAACAATAGACATTTGTCATTAAGAACAAATTCTAATAAAATGTTGGTCTGTCCAACAGAAAAATAACAGACTACAAAAGGCCAATGGTCTTAATTTAACCCACTGGCTCCCAGGGGTTCCCCATTGACGAGTAAAATGGTCTGGCGTTAGACAGAGTAAAATACTCTGGCATTAGACAGAGTAAGATACTAAGTCTGGCCAGCTTAGGCCGGTTTGGGCATCAAAGTGTTAAAGTTTGGTGGATTTAATTCTACAATTCCCTTATGGCTGGACAAGTGATGTGGTATCTTGTTTACCCAAATTCATTTCATAACTACCGGTACTAAACTGAACTTGCCAAAAAAAAAACCAAATGGAAATTGGTAAAATACTAAGGGAAGCAACTGAGGCATACATTCCAAAATATACTACACAACAATAAAAATTGAATAACATTCAGTTACAAGTATATGTAATGCAAGGGATAAGCATGTGTTAACCAGGTTACTGAGAAAGTTACAGTCAAAACAGCTCAAGCATTCCTCTGGTATGAGCAGATTCATGAGTTCATTATTGCAAATTTTATATCGGTAACCATTTTGAATAATCTGTTTGTCAAATGAATAGTGCAAAATTCAACTCAATCCTCAGTTGAAAACTCGAATTTTGATTGGAATATTGCTGGCTCCCAGTGCCAGGCTGCCGTGGGAATTTCACAGGTTTACTGATTTGCATAATCTTCCAAACAACTGTCATTTCACTCTAGCAACATTACTGTAATCTTACCAGTATCCTCAAACTTGAGACACCATGTTTTTGAATTAAAGATTGGATAGAGAAATTAATTTTAAAATAAAGGCAAATCACGCTTGTTACGCCCTCGGCAGATTATGCAAATTGCTACACCTGTCAAATTCTCACGCTGGCCTGGCACCGGAAGCAAGCAATAATCCAATCAAAATTCAAGTTTTGACCTGAGGCTTGATTGAGTTTTGCATCACTCATCCGAGAACCAGATTGTTGAAATGATTCCTGAAATCAAATCTGCAATAATGAACTCATTAATCTGCTCGTCAGAGGAACGCTTGAGCTGGTTTGACTGCAAAGTGAAGGGATTGTGTGCATGTTGTTGTATATCAGTTAATCTTCTAATCTTGTATATGGGGGAAATTGTGATGCTGAATATATTTTTACACAATGTTATTGGCTGCTCTACGTGGGGAAAAAAACATTTATCATGCTCATCGAGGACGACATCCACTTCATCCATGCACAACAACACCCATGTACCACAACTACTACCTGGCACATGTGCACTGGTCTCATGGACATACAGCCATCTGTTTTAGCCATCACATGACCAGCAGAATGTCAAAAATTCCATCATGTTGTCCCTGTCGTGTCCAAAACTGGTACAATCAAACAGTATAGAGGAGGAGTGTCAATTGAAGCTATACTGGAGCACTTACATTAAGAACCACATTAATCAATTTTTGAATTAACATACATGGCCACATCGTCCCCAGAGTACAAAACAATTAAAATGACTGATACCAAGAAAAGTTGCGAAAATCTGAGGTATAAAAAAGAGAAAGCAACAATAACCACATAATTTAACGATATGAAAATATCGTTTATTCTCATATACTTTAGCTACAGTGTAGAAGATACAACGTGTACATTTAATTGTAGATGTCCAAATTATCGAGTACTGCAATAAAATGCTTAGATAGGTGAAGTCCTACAGAAACATGCAGAATGTGGCAGTAGTAAACAATGACATACATGTGCCTCAATTTTTATTTCTACAAATTACACCGACTGTAAGCTGTCCGTGAAGCCTCGAGGTTTTTAATGCAGGGAAATTAGGAAAAATCAAAGTGACTTCATGAATCAAAATTCAACAAGCTTAGCAGGCGCTAACTATAATCATTTAACCAAGAAAAACTTTACAATAAATATTTGTTTTAGATACCTTGCAGACGAGGATGAACGTAGCGATAGTGACGATGATCACGATGATGACAAAAATCAAGAAGATGAAACAAGCAAAGGAGGAGATAATGATTTTGTCGAAAGACAGCTCGTATCTATCACTGACAAGTCAAGGAGCTTGTGCATGTTGAAACAACGCCAAAGGCAAATGCGACCAATCCATTCCTTCATGATGGAAAAGACTTCTCTGATCTTCATAACAAATGGCTTTTCTAAAAACCACTCAAATATTAAAAGGTCACAACCAACAATCGCAACCATGGTTGTTTACACAGAATACGTGTTGTCCTCATATCCATCTGTTCACTAAATAGCCCAAAACTATGTTCTAAGTATCAGGATCTAAGCCATGATAAATTTCGACTCAGGCACATGTACAGTAGAATTTTTCATAAATGCTCATGCATTCCGCAGAAACAAAACCGTGAACGCCATGGAAAGATCATGAATTCTAAACTGAACGCATGCGCATTTCATGAGAGGGGCATTTTTTACGTCATAACCTCTCGACCAATCAGCCGTTTTTAAGCCCTGTCATTTCCCTTTTTGTTTTTTCCCCGACCCTTGCATACGGAACCCGCGCCCGCAGTGCGCGCGGCAGTCAAAACTGTGCTATCCTGTCAATCATTTGCCCTTTCACCGGAAACAGTGCATTTCGGTTGTGCGTGTCGATCTACCCCCGTCGAAAGGAAGCGATTAAAGTCTTTATTCGCGAAGTTAACTCAAATAAATTCATTATCAATACGGTTTTGCCGTCTTCTTACACTTGATTCGAAAATACCTGCCTGAATTCGTCTTAGATTAGTTAGAAAAAGCACAAATAAAAGCCAAAGCACAACAGCTTACGTTCGAATTCTGCTTGCCGACAACCCAAGTTTGTTGACAAAAAAATTGCCGCAAAATGTCTTAAATGGTTTTCTGGCTCTCTATTAATAGCGCTCACGTGCATTTTAAATGGAGTATCGGGAAAGAAAAATTGTCAAGCTGATATTTGTTTCGTATAAACATACCTTTTCAAGTAGCGAAAATTTGTATAAGCACTACAAAACTTTTACTAACCATTGCCCGAAGGAACACCTTTGAGAAGCTGCAAGGAAGCCGCTGATGAATTTTGCACAAAAACCTCGGCCCCTAACACCGGAAAGCCAGACTTGGAAAGTTTTTCAGCGGAAGGCTCACTAAAGAAGAGTTACTAGAGCTTGCCCTCCCACAGGTCGCCAGAAAGGTGCAAACAAGCTGATTCATGTCTGAAAAGAGTAAGGTCTAGAAGGTGCAGTCAAATTTTGTTTCTTGTATTGAGCAAACATTTATTCAAAACTTTTCCCTCACTCCCAAATAAGAACTTGCTGTCTTGCAATTCTACAGTGAATTACTATTAGGCCAATACGAGAATCAACATCAAAGAGGCACTCCCAGGGGTTTGAGGGAAGAAGAGAACATGGCTTATTTGAACTGGGGAACAGAGAAACAATATCAAAATATTTTAGGGAACAAGGGAAGAAAACCAATATTTCAATTTTAGGGATCAAAAGGCTGGGAACAAGTTTCAAAGTAATTTGGGGAACAAGGAAACACAAGAAAATATCTAAAGGGAACAAGGACTCCTCTCCCCAGGAGGCCCTCATCAAATGTTCTGCCTCTATCCAACAGCTCAAACAAGCTATTCCAACAATTTTTGAATGACCAAGAGGAAAAGAAGACTCTCTAAGATAAACAAATTATTTATAATAATTATCACTTTAGCATGCGAAACAATGCTCAGATGCTTATGAGCACCCTCATGCCCATGTTTGTAAAAAAGCACCATGAAATATTTCTTGCGGCTGGTTTAGGCATTGTTTCATCTTTCAACATCGAGCAAAACCAAATCAACTCCATTCTCAGAGGGCACTGGGGAAAGAGGCTAGAAGAAAAAACTTGCATTAATCCAATTCTTCCAAGGTAATCTTTACAGAATAAGATTGTTGAAGGAACACTTTTGAGTGCCAACCTTAAGCCTTTTAAAACAAGCGCAAACAATATTAATAGTCTTTAAATTCACAAAATGTCAAACAGCACATTTTATTCTCATATTCAATTAGCTTAGGCCGCAATATTCCTTAAAACTATGCAGAAATATTTACCACAAAATGTGGAACATTTCCTGCCTATCTAAATATGCTGCAAAAGGGCTCCAAAAAGCAACCAGTTAAGTTTTTAGATAAAGATACACAATACCTAAAAAATAAATTATTTGAAGTGATCAAGACATTGAATAACCAAGCAATAAATAAATGGCAGCAATGTATGTTAGGTTCACAAAAAGGGAAAAAAATATTCCTCAACTGATGTTTCAATATGCATATTTTAAATTAATTTTCTATCAACAACTCAAGAGACTGACTTTTCACTGGCATTGATTTACATTTCCATGATAAGTTTTAAAGTGAATCTGGCAACCACAGTGCCCTATGAAATTGGAAATAACTTAAACAAACTCTTTAAACTAACATTTTACAAGGGACACCATTGTTAATGCCCTGCGAAGAACAAAGAATAAATTGAAAAAAGAGTTGGTCTGGAGTTTATCCACAATGGACAGTTAGTGGCTGCATTCACCAATGTAGAGAACAAAAACATAAAGTTTCTTCTCAAGCAACCAGGTGTTCAAGGAGCTATTCAATTTCCAAAGAACTATGGTAGTGTACAACAGTACCAGGGTGAATTTGGGTACGTGGCCTGGAACTGAAACTTGTGGAGCCAAACAACTTGTTGAGCTTAGTACTTAAACTGGGCAGATAATTATGTCTACAAATATTGTCTATTCAACGAACAGTTTCTCCTAATTTTGTGTACCATTCACTTGTTGGTTCCTTAATTAAAAAAATCGCTAATTCAATTAAGGATTCAAGTCCTTTCAAATCATCCAAGTTACTTTGCGCCACCAGGAACAAACGAAAAAATACAAGCAATGAAGACAAACTGCTCAAAAATGCACGACTCCCTTTGAAACAGCAAAACGGGCCGGGGATCCTGAAGTCACTAAAAAGTCCTGCATGCTACGTGGATGTTTGCAGAACGATCGCAAGTTGTAATCACTAAAACAAAACTCCACTCCAGATCTGATAGATGATGGTCGTGCAAGACTCGCCAAGCACGTGGAACACCCAACAGGATTGTTTGCATGTTGTTTGGCACAGCAGATGAACGAAAAATTGTTCCCCTGACTATTAAGTTCCAACCCGATAAGACCAATCTTGCCCAAATACAACAACAACTTGGGCAGCAGGCAAGCTCATCACAAGCCATCGAAGTTGGCATAAAGCAGCATAGCGCTTCACCTGAAGTTCGATCATGATGGACACAAACAAGAGCTGAAAAAACTTCATATGGTCAGACGGCCAAATGCGATTGACCCAACACTCATTAGAGCGGCTCAGTTATCGGACATCAAAGTGCTGAACAAACCAAGGGATTTCGTCGTAAAAATGTTCACTCAGCAACGTCTTCTTCCTCCACAGAGTAAAGTTCAAAGGCGATCCTGGTTTTTAATCACATGCTAGACCAATTCATAAACTGGATAAAGTGGATTGGCAAATTGATTGCCAGAACAATGCGTCATTTCTGTCCCGCTGAGTTCAAAGAAGCGACGGTCAAGAGAGTCACAAGAGAAGGCTGAGCGAATGTCCACCGATCTAACCAATCCGAATGTAAACAATTGGCGTGACGTCAAATAGCACAAGGATAGCACAGTTTTTCCCGCTCGCTGAATTCTGATTGGTCAGTTAAAATTTCAGTAGCTCTCGCCGTATGCAAGGCAGCCTTGCATACGGCGAGAGCTACTGAAATTTAAACTGACCAATCAGAATTCAGCGAGCGGGAAAAACTGTGCTATCCTTGTGCTATTCGACGTCACGCCAATTGTTTACATTCGGATTGGTTAGATCGGTGGACATTCGCTCAGCCTTCTCTTGTGACTCTCTTGACCGTCGTTTCTTTGAACTCAGCGGGACAGAAACGACGCATTGTTCTGACAATCAATTTGCCAATCCACTTTATCCAGTTTATGAATTGGTCTAGCATGTGATTAAAAACCAGGATCGCCTTTGAACTTTATTCTGTGGAGGAAGAAGACGTTGCTGAGTGAACATTTTTACGACGAAATCCCTTGGTTTGTTCAGCACTTTGATGTCCGATAACTGAGCCGCTCTAATGAGTGTTGGGTCAATCGCATTTGGCCGTCTGACCATATGAAGTTTTTTCAGCTCTTGTTTGTGTCCATCATGATCGAACTTCAGGTGAAGCGCTACGCTGCTTTATGCCAACTTCGATGGCTTGTGATGAGCTTGCCTGCTGCCCAAATTGTTGTTGTATTTGAGCAAGATTGGTCTTATCGGGTTGGAACTTAATAGTGAGGGGAACAATTTTTCGTTCATCTGCTGTGCCAAACAACAAACAATCCTGTTGGGTGTTCCACGTGCTTGGCGAGTCTTGCACGACCATCATCTATCAGATCTGGAGTGGAGTTTTCTTTCAGTGATTACAACTTGCGATCGTTCTGCAAACATCCACGTACCATGCAGCACTTTTTAGTGACTTCAGGATCCCCGGCTCGTTTTGCTGTTTCAAAGGGAGTCGTGCATTTTTGAGCAGTTTGTCTTCATTGCTTGTATTTTTTCGTTTGTTCCTGGTGGCGCAAAGTAACTTTGATGATTTGAAAGGACTTGAATCCTTAATTGCATTAGCGATTTTTTTAATTACGAAACCAGCAAGTGAATGGTACACAAAATTAGGAGAAACTGTTGGTTGAATAGACAATATTTGTAGACATAATTATCTACCCAGTTTAAGTACTAAGCTCAACAAGTTGTATGGCTCCACAAGTTTCAGTTTCAGGCCACGTACCCAAATTCACCCAGGTACTGTTGCACCCTACCATAGTTCTTTGGAAATTGAATAGCTCCTTGAACACCTGGTTGCTTGAGAAGAAACTTGATGTGTTTGTTCTCTACATTGGTGAATGCAGCCACTAACTGTCCATTGTGGATAAACTCCAGACCAACTCTTTTTTCAATTTAATCTTTGTTCTTCGCAGGGCATTAACAATGGTGTCCCTTGTAAAATGTTAGTTTAAAGAGTTTGTTTAAGTTATTTCCAATTTCATAGGGCACTGTGGTTGCCAGATTCACTTTAAAACTTATCATGGAAATGTAAATCAATGCCAGTGAAAAGTCAGTCTCTTGAGTTGTTGGTAGAAAATTAATTTAAAATATGCATATTGAAACATCAGTTGAGGAATATTTTTTTCCCTTTTTGTGAACCTAACATACATTGCTGCCATTTATTTATTGCTTGGTCATTCAATGTCTTAATCACATCAAATAATTTATTTTTTAGGTATTGTGTATCTTTATCTAAAAACTTAACTGGTTGCTTTTTGGAGCCCTTTTGCAGCATATTTAGATAGGCAGGAAATGTT
>NC_090878.1:14579016-14601516 GCF_036669935.1 Montipora foliosa | reverse complement strand
CGAACAAAAGCGACAAAACCGGGACAAAACAGGTTTTTTCCGCTAGCACAATCACTCTGACCATGACCAGCCGTCGTATGTTTGTGACTACTCTCTGGGAGAGGGAAGGGGTTCTTTTTTTTTTTTTTTTAGTCGTCCTCAGTCTTCAGAGTTTCTACAGCCAGCTCGGGTTGAAATGCTAGAAAAAGTCAGTAATTCCCAGACTAAAACTTTATCAATAACAAAATTTCTCAGCCAGCTCATCGAAACACCTGTATTTTTGCCAGCCAGCAAGATTCCTTGGGGAACAGATAATGTGAGGAACAGATTCGTTGGGTGCCCCTGTATGTATGTCTTTGCAAATTAAAAATCAAAGAAAATAACGATAAAAAATAGTATCTTGTCGACTTTTTGTGCTGTTGTTGCCCATATTCTACTTTCATGTGATAACACTTTCCTTTTAATAAAATTGTGGGAATAAGAAAGTAATTTGTCTCAGGAAAATAGGGATCAACGAGCATTTACAAAATTAACAACTGTACAAAGGTCTTTGCAACCCTCGTCAATTCCATGGTTACTTACTTCCTACACCGTCAGTGCTTACTGTCTGACGTAAAAAAGCAACAAATTTTACGTACCCATTAGCCATGCGCAAAAATTATTGGCGCGAATGTCTGTATCGCCTGTCACCGCCCTCTGAATGAGAAAAGAAAGCATCCTTTAATTCTTTGCAGGCCAGTTGAGGATTGTCCCATTGGTGATTTGTTTAAAAGGAAAATTTTCTTTACTTCTTTCCGCAGACCATCGCGAGAAGAATCACAAAAATTACCATAAGCTATGGCAAAAAGTCATCTTCAAAGATATTTCAAAATGGAGCATATATGGGAGATTATCACAAGAAGGAAAGACATTTGATGATCGAAACCTTAAACCACAGAAGCGTCTACGAAACTACTGAGGAGTTAATTGTAATTCCACAAGGAAATTACAGGGTTACCACCTACCTGTTCAAAATGACTGAACAACATTGGATCAAAAGCCAAAATAACGCACATTTTAAAAGAACAACTTACCGCGGCATCCGTAATATCGATACATTTCCTCCAGCAACGGATGAAAAGGAAACTATGGAGAATTTACCAAGTGAGTAATGTATACAATCCAGAATTGTCTATCTCTTCCAATTGGAATTGGCCAATCAGTTGACGGTATTGATGACGGCCTGCTAAATAAACGCCGATTACAATGGCATGATGATAACAATGTCTCCGATTGGCCCGAAACCAAAGGGGATTGCTTGGGGAACGCAATGCCGCCATTTTTTTCCCTGAAAAGAAATCTACCATGCAGTATCTGTGCTTTGGTTGCAAGCCCACCATTTCTTCATCCTTAGTCCCTTCTTTCTCCCTCTTTGTCCAGCGCTTGCTGTATTCAATGATAAAATTCGATCGCGTTTAAACCCGGCTTTTTTTAAATTGTATTCTGACTAGGTGAAGACACATCATTTGAAGAACCAGACGATTCCATTGACGAAGAATCAGAGGAAGAATCAGTTTCATCAGATGCCAACGATGACTCACTGTTGAATGAAAGTTCATCGGAAGACGACACTGACTCTGAATTAGATGGAATAAACGGCCTCCTTGATGGTCATTTCAAAGAAACAGAGGCTAATGAGAGTGAATATCTCGGTTTCCACAGTTTGGCCTTCGAGCAAGAAGATGGTGAGGATGCTGTATTAGAGTCTGTGAAGAAAACGAGAACGCAAATAAGACAAACAGTACATTGCTACCGCAAAAAATCTACCATGCAGTACCCGGGCTTTGGTTGTAATCATGATAAGCAAAACATTTCCTAAATTCCTTCCCCCTTTTTCTTCCCTTTTTTTGCTTGCTGTATTCAATAATATAATTTAATCGTGATTGAACCCGCTTTTCGATTATCTTCTGATTAGGTGGAGACACGTCATTTGAAGAACCAGACGACTCCAGTGAAGAAGATTCAAAGGAAGAGTACCTCACTGGACTTTCCAGCTTGTTCTCTAAGCAAGAATCAGATTCATCAGATACCAACGATGACTCACTGTTGAATGAAAGTTCATCGGAAGAGGACACGGACTCTGAATTAGATGGAATAAACGGCCTCCTAGATGGTCATTTCAAAGAAACAGAGGCTAATGAGAGTGAATATCTCGGTTTCCACAATTTGGTCTTCGAGCAAGAAGATGGTGAGAATGCTGTATTAGAGTCTGTGAAGAAAACGAGAACGCAAATAAGACAAACAGTAAATTGTTACCTCAAAAAATCTACCATGCAGTACCCGGGCTTTGGTTGTAATCATGATAAGCAAAACATTTCCTAAATTCCCTCCCCCTTTTTCTTCCCTTTTTTTGCTTGCTGTATTCAATAATATAATTCGATCGTGATTGAACCCGCCTTTTTCGATTATCTTCTGATTTAGGTGGAGACACGTCATTTGAAGAACTAGACGACTCCAGTGAAGAAGATTCAAAGGAAGAGTACCTCACTGGACTTTCCAGCTTGTTCTCTAAGCAAGAATCAGTTTCATCAGATACCAACGATGACTCACCGTTGAATGAAAATTCATCGCAAGACGACACTGACTCTGAATTAGATGGAATAAACGGCCTCCTTGATGGTCATTTCAAAGAAACAGAGGCTAATGAGAGTGAATATCTCGGTTTCCACAATTTGGCCTTCGAGCAAGAAGATGGTAAGAATGCTGTATTAGAGTCTGAACTAATTATTATGTCAGATGATGATGACGACATACCAGGGTCACTCAGCGAATTAGACGATTACAGACGATAAAAGGCAAAACGAATCATTAAGGGAAGGCTTGAAATCTGCATCAAAATCGAAATCGCAGTGAAGAAAAAGAGAACGCAAACAAGACAAACATGAACATTGTTACCTCAAAAAATCTACCATGCAGTACCCGAGCTTTGGTTGTAAGCAAAACATTTCCTCAATTCCTTCCCCCTTTTTCTTCCCTTTTTTTTGCTTGCTGTATTCAATAATATAATTCGATCGTGATTGAACCCGGCTTTTTCGATTTTCTTCTGATTTAGGTAAAGACACGTCGTTTGAAGAACCAGACGACTCCAGTGAAGAAGATTCAAAGGAAGAGTACCTCACTGGACTTTCCAGCTTGTTCTCTAAGCAAGAATCAGATTCATCAGATACCAACGATGACTCACTGTTTAATGAACGTTCATCGCAAGACGACACTGACTCTGAATTAGATGGAATAAACGGCCTCCTTGATGGTCATTTCAAAGAAACAGAGGCTAATGAGAGTGAATATCTCGGTTTCCACAATTTGGCTTTCGAGCAAGAAGACGGTGAGAATGCTGTATTAGAGTCTGAACTAATTAGCATTTCAGATGATGAGAACGACATAGCCGAGACACTAAGCCAGCTAGACACTTATAATGAGGAAATCCGAAGCGAATCATTAGGCGACAGTTTGAGATCTGTGTGCTTCGAAATCACAGACGAAGAGGAGAAAGGAAATGGGAAAGAAAATGATGAGAATGCTGTATTAGACTCTGAGCTAATTAGTATGTCAGATGATGAGGACGATATGGCAGAGGCACTCCGCGAAATAGACGATTATAACGAGGAAAGGCAAAACGAATGCGAAGGCTTGAAATATGGGTCACTTGAAGTCGCAGGTGAAGAAGAGAACGCAAGTAAGACAAACAAGTACATTGTTGCTGATCATGACGCAGGGACAAAGGAAAGCTTCGGGGAAGAAACAGAACGGACCCAGCAAGGCAAAGATGAGGCGACCGATGAAGGCAACTGGAAAACAGTAAAAAAATCGTTAAAAATCGCTGCCGGTTGCGCGGGTGTCGCCCTGGCGATGTATGCAGCTTACAAGTATTTCAGGTGAGATTGTAGAGCGCAAAATATTCATATTCTTATTAGTGTTATTTAACAATTAGACCTGTAGCCCGCAAGGGTCACGGATCAATAGCCCATGAGGCGAAGCCGAATGGGCTATTGAGCCGTGGCCCTCGAGGGCGAAGGGTCTAATTGTTTTAGTATCACTCAACTAGTCGGACAGAAAAGGCAGTAATAAAGTTAACAAATGCAAGTTGAAGAAATATTTATTTGGGAATAAAAGGAAAGAAAGCGTCACGGTTTTTGTCATAATAAAGAGGGCGGGACATTAAAACTAGGCTTGTTGGAAAACCAAGGTTTTTCGCCTCGTTTACGAACAAGACATTCAGATTTTTTTTAAAAATAAAGACTAGTAAGCAGCACACAGCAACAGATCTTGTCAACTACTTCTCCGACCGGTTTCGTCTGATTACGCAGACTTCATCAGGGAGTTTGAACAGGATGGTTAAAAGGAACTTATTTTATACCTTATTTACAAAGCACACATTACGTTCCAGCAAGGGTGTGAACAGTGAAAAACACCTACACAACAGTACGTGCAGGATATGACTAAAATCCTGCATGACGCTGAGAATTGTAATTTTGGGGCTCGTGGATTTGACGTTTAAATCCAAAATTACAATTCTCAGCGTCATGCGTGATCTAAGTCATATCCTGCACGTACTGTTGTGTAGGTGTTTTTCGCTGTTCACACCCTTGCTGGAACGTAATGTTTGCTTTGACAAGATCTGATGCAGTGTGCTTCTCTTAAAAAATTAAATAAAACAGTCAAGCCGCAGAGCAGGAGATCGAAAAAGCACGACAAAGTTTTTAGAAATAAACAAATGAAAGCCATGATAGCAACCAGAACTGGAAAAGGGTTAGGTTTTTACAGCTTTTCAGTTAAATGACTCAACTATGAGATTTAAATGTTCCCTACTAATATATCCTCTATTTTTTTCCTTTTCGTTTTATAGAAGTTGATCACCAAGGATCACCATCATGTAAACTGCCTTAATTTTTAAGAAGCTCAGGCATTTTTTGTATCTAAAAAAAGTTATTGATTCCTCTTATTGTTATTTATTTAAGTTACCGATATATTGGGACATTTGTCCCACGTTTTTTCTTGGTCGATTCACCTGTAAATATCAAGTTATTTGTTACTACTTGAGTGTGCAGTTGGCCACTGCTTTTCAGTTTTCTCCATATTTTCTGAGCCATATATTTGATTGACACTAACATAACATTTATTGCACTTTCACATCGGAGATTTGAAAACAATTTTCATTTTTAAAGAATTGAAGAATTTGCTGCACGGGGCCCATAACCCGGGTTAATGATTGAGGTCTATGACCAATTTTCATGTACTGCTTCGAGAACCACTCTTTTTCATGCAGAAAGAACCGCGCATGCATTTGACAGTGACGACTTAATTTAGAGGTAACACGGGCTCAAAAAAAAAAAAGCGGATCGAGCGAAAGCAAGACCGATGACATATTGAAAAGGGAAAGGAAAAAAAAATAGGGAACCGAGTCTTTATCTTTACCTTATTAAAATTTTATTTAGCTAACTTATACGCTATGTAGTAAATTTTCCAGTATTCTTCTTCTTCTATTTATAATTATTATTATTTTTATTATTATTATTATTATTTATTATTATCATCATCATCATCATCATCATCATCATCATCATCATCATCGTCATTGACGTCCTTGTCGACGTCATTGTCATCGTCATCCTCACATTATCAGCAGTTAAACGTAAAGATCCCGAGCCATCTGGAACATCAAGGCTGAGAACGGATCCTTTGGTTATTTAGTTTAGATAGGTAGGGTTTTTTAGGCTATTTAGTGAATTTAGCAATTATCATTATGATTATGGTTATTATTATTTTTATTACTGCTGTCATCATCGTTGTCGTCGTCGTCGTCTTCGTGGTCGTCATCATTATTATTATTATTATAATTATTATTATTATTATCATTATAATCATTATTATCATCATTCTTATCATTATTATTACCGTTATCATCATCGTCATCGTGATCATTATCAGTATGGATTCCAAGCCATCTGAAACCGGGTTTTGGTCCGAACCGGGTTTTGGTCATTAGGTTATTTAGTTTAGATAGGTAGGATTTTTTAGGCTATTTAGTGAATTTCCAATTATTATTATTATTATTATTATTATTATTATTATTATTATTATTATTATTACCTTTATCATCATCATCATCATCATCTTTATTATGATCATTATCAGTATGGATTCCGAGCCATCTGAAACATCTGGGCTGAGAACCGAACCGTGTTTTGGTCATTAGGTTATTTAGTTTAGATAGGTAGGATTTTTTAGGCTATTTAGTGAATTTTCCAATTATTATTATTATTATTATTATTATTATTATTATTATTATTATTATTACCGCTCTCATCGTCATCGTCGTCAACATTATCGACATCGTTATCGCCATCGTTATCGTCATCATCATCGTTATCGTCATCATCATCATCATCATCATAGTCATCATTATTATCATTATCATTATTATTATTATTGTTATTGTTATTTTTGTTACCGCTCTCATCGTCATCGTTATCTCCATCGTTATCGTCATCGATATCGTCACTATTATTATTATTATTATTATTATTATTATTATTATTATTATTATCATCATCATCATCATTATCATTATATCCTAGTCCTTCTCTCTTTTACTCGTCATTCTCTGTGGCTCTTTTTCTTCTTTTTCTTCTCGTTTTGATTATTATTATTATTTCTATTAACTGGTTCCTTTCCCAAACAGAAGAATTCAAATGTTGACAGCTTACGTCATTTTCGCTCACGCTCTTGTCACTGGCTAAGCAAACGTAGTTGAATTCCCTGCGTTATGGGCCCCGAAACGTCTTGTGATAAAATAAAGTAAGAAAGTATGCTCTAATCTTAATCTAACAATCTACCTCATTCTGCAATAAAATACCAACTCGACTGACCATTGTTCCTTGGTGGCTTCATTACATGACAGAAATATAGAAGGTTGATGATGTCGACTGGGAAAACCCTTTAGTATTTATCACACATCAGTCAAGTACGTTCGACTACAGAGAACCAACTAGGAATTCTACAAAAACGGCAAACTTTGTTGTGGGTCATGAAGGAGTAAAATGGGAGCTGGGATTGACCCGATTTTTCGGTGGGATTTGATTACTGGGAACTGTGGGCTTTTGTTACTGGGAATATTATCGAGAAAGAGTCCTTGGTGCGAATGGGATTTGTATCATCAGAGGTCATCAGGCATTAGTTCTGCTCAAAAATTCCTGATATCAAATATTTCATGCGGTCACTACCATGTGAGAGTGAGGACCTTGCTGAAGCTAACAGACCTGATTTCGAACCTCAAAGCTCCCTACCTCTAATACGGCTTCACTAGCACGAATTGACTTCCCTAAACCCACTGCAACCAATTCAATCACTCAAAAAGAAGAAGGTCAGATGACGTATTGGTCAAGGCGCCATGGTAAATGTGTTAGGCACAGACCTCTGGGCCTAGCGATTGTTGTGGGTCTAGTGAAAAGGGCAAAGACTCCGAGGAGGATACTTGTGAGGATACTTACGTTGATGAATTTTGTAATGATAATGATGAAAGTGACTCTGAAGGTGACGTAGAGAAACGGGCGACTGCATCATTCAAAGTGATATTATGTGCCATGTAATAGCAGGAGAGTTATCATGATTTTAGTGGCAGGGACTGGGATTTCGTCCAAATTTGAACTGGAAAATGGATTGCCGCCCTCCCTTCATGATCCTCTTGTCAACTGTGTGTTTGATTTATTGTTGTTCCAAGTTAACGGCTAGAAAAGTATCCCATATCGCTAGAATACTTGTGGGGCAAATTACAAAGCTGTACTTATTTTCACATTATTAAGAAATTAAAAAGAATCAACGATCCCTTTACCTGCATGAAAGTGATACGTCGCAGTAAATAAAATTAGAACTACATACAATAAATAACAAATCAAAATCAAATCAAAAGGAAACTTGGCAGCAGCGAATGACTAAAACTTTCAACTAAAATTTCGGTCTTGTAGCTGCTAACCCCAACCGAGACAAGGAAAACATCGTTGCTGCCCATGTTGTGGGAAGGGCTCATAAATCATCCACACATGGACAGGATGAACGAATTCCTTGTTCGGCTGGTGCGAACAGGAAGAACTTTATATTTATGGCTGTTACGTAAGTTATATCTGCTTTCATGTCTTGCTGGTAAAAGTTCTCTAGGTTTGTTGTCTTCGTTATTCTCAATTGATGAAAACAACTTTCTACAAAGATGGTTATGTTGATCTTCTATCCCTTTAAACCCATATCTTTCGATCCCAGTATGATAATCGCAATCTGGCAAAATAATAGAGACAACTCTCTTCTCTAAACGTTTAAATTCGTTCTTAAAATACAGTGGTTAAGAGTTGTAAATTAAAAGCTAATTATTCCATAATCGATGACTGATCTGATACAACTTACATAGAATAAGCACAGATGTTTTGGAGGAACGTTAGCACCTTTTAGCTCAATTAGGTAATACATTCCCTTATTAACACTATCAACGTGATCATTCTATGATAAATCACTAATTATTGTAATACCTAATACCTTAGCTGATTTTACAACTTCTAATTCTTTCCCATAAACAATAAGCGGATCAAATAAGGGTGGTTGTTTAGAGAAGCTAATTCTAAATTCTTTGCACTTGTCAGAGTTCAACTGGACTCTGTTTTCTTATGACCAACTAGTACATTGTCAACTATACCCTGTCCATTGCTGTCACAACCCTTAAGAACAATTTCAGATGCAGTTGTATCTACAAACTTCCAATAGAAGGGAACACAATGATTTAAATCCTTAATCATCGGAGCAAAGATCCAGGGACCTAATTTCC
Organism: Montipora foliosa; assembly: GCF_036669935.1. Lineage (NCBI taxonomy): Eukaryota > Metazoa > Cnidaria > Anthozoa > Scleractinia > Acroporidae > Montipora > Montipora foliosa. Next base: position 14,592,689 of record NC_090878.1, on the reverse strand, counting down.
TAAATTTACTTACATTAAAGCCTTTTTTGCGCAAGTTACTTTATTACAGCAGTTTTCAAATTACTGTCAAAAGTGGTTACGCGATTGCAATTGGCCATTTCCGAGTTCATGTCTGCCTCCTCTACAAAGCGAGTCTAACTGTGATGGTAATTAGTTCTACTTTACATATGAATGAAAACTAATTTTCGTAAGAAAAACTTCGCACTTAGACTCGCTTTGAAGAGGAGGCAGACATGAACTCGGAGATGGCCTATTGCTAAGCTTGGTGATTGGTTTAAAAATCTCGCGCCAGTTTATCAACCAATGACAACGAAAGCCAAAACCACGAATTTGGATTGGTTCATTGCGCTGTTTCCACCTCCTACGATTGGTCGAAGTAATGATTACTTTGGTATTTGTTTTTCGACACTCAACTGAAAACCGCTCTAACTGCAATGATCGCATTCACAAAGAATCGCATACTAGGGAAGACATCTGTTTACAAACATTGTTTTTGTTATTCAAATGTAACTAACAACCACAGGAACAAAAGATCCTTTGTTTCGAAAGCCAATGAGGCTCTGGTTTGCATATTAATGACAATAGGTGACGTCAGCGATATCTTGGCTATACTACGAAAATTTAAGTTATATATTCTTTATCACAAACGTTCCTTCTCCGCGCAGATGTTGTGCAAGAAGTTTCGCGAATACTTTCCACGCAGACACCCCCTGTTGATCTAGAATTAATTAAATAACGGCTGGTTATCGTCTGCCATAATTATGAGCTGTGTTTAATTATGTACTATGCAAAGAAACTTTCGCACAAATCATTTGAAGAAAGTGACGAATTTGCATACAGTAAAGTGTAATAATATTCACATGCCGGAAAGGTTGAAACTGAATGATGAGTACCTTGACAGTATTGAGAATAAATAACTCAGTAGACTACGTACTTTGCATTTTATACATCACCCGACAATATAAAAAATGACCAGCTCAAATTGATCCAAAACTCTCTCGGCGCATTTAAGTGAAACATTACCGTTCAAATTGAAAAGGGGTAAAAACTCCGAATCGGAACTTTTTTTGTCAAATCTTTAGTCATTTAAATAATCATTTTTCTGTTGTGGGTGGTCTTTAAAGAATTTTGTTTTTGACTATTCCGACAGGATTGTCAAAAAAAGTGAATGCATCACATAATCTTATTCGTAAAGGCGGGTGTGCTTCCCTTTGAGAGATTTCCACAGTGATAGGATGAACATCTAAATAAATAGCATTGTGTGTATTTTGTGTTATGGAGAATACAAAATGGCAATATTCAGATAAAATATGGAGATATTGGTCGGACAATTTTGTTACAGATTATCTCCAACCAGAGGCTCGATGAATGTTGTACGAACGTCGTCATAGCATTTCGCTCTCGTAGAGTTGATTTCCGATGATCTTTTAGTCATTTATTCGAACGTTTTGTGCTTTTTTGTAGAGCTGAAACCTTATTTAGTTGAACGTTATCCGCTTTTGTTAACTGAATAACATTTCTTTTGGACAAAAATACTCTGATCATAAAATAATGCGAAGTTCATATGAGATAAATGTGGTGCTTTGTTTTACATGAATTTGCATCAACGAGGCGGTACATCGGTTAGCAACAAAAACATTTCGATAAATAGTCCCTCACGGGTATCAGGTGCACAGGATGATTCGTCAATATGTGCATAAACGTTCGTCCGTATTGACTTTTCTGCGATATTCATTGGCAATGGGGAACGGAACCATAGGTGGTAAAATTGGACGTTTTTCAATGATGCGAAAAATATCAACCATGAGGATCCCTAAAATCTGATAAGGATTCTGAAATGCTGTTAACACGGCTATTATAACCCGAGCTACAAGATTATTTCTTTTCTCAGCGTGAACAGACCACTTGCCTGTTGAGATCTGACAGGTGTTTGTCGTAGTTAAGATTCATATCCGATAGCGCGAATGGGCTTGTTTCTGCATTGACGTATTTGGGGGTGATCGTCATTGTTAAAGAAACTCTGGAAAATCAGGTGAAATATAACACGCCATCTCAATCGACGCGAAAAAACAAAACAAAAAAGCATTCATGGATACTGCCAGTGACAGAATCATCATTAACGTTGGTGGGAAACGCCATGAAACTTATGCCACAACTCTACAAACCATACCTGATACAAGGCTCGCTTGGCTTGCAGAAAACTTTACTGATTTTAAGCAGGAATTTTTTTTCGATCGAAATCCTGAATTGTTTGGCATTATATTAAACTACTATCGTACGGGGCAGCTACACGCTCCGAGGGATTTTTGCGGACCGCTTTTTAAAGCAGAATTAGAGTTTTGGGGAATCGCAGAAACCGAAATGGAAGCTTGCTGTTGGCCGTATTACACTCAGCATCGAGATGCAGAGAACAACTTAAAAGATTTTGTTGGACCTGAATTCGAGGATTCGGACGAAGAGGACGAATCTCCAGAGGATTTGGAATCTTCGACGCACCATCAAGGTGCATTACAACCATCACGTTGGGTGATTTATAAACCGAAAATCTGGGCAGTTCTCGATGATGCTCATTCATCGGCTAAAGCAAAGGTAAAGAGCCTTTGTTCCTATTTTTTCATACATGTTTGTAGAGAAATTGCTTGTTTTAATTCGTAGCGCTATTAAACAATCTGCGGCAGCATATATACAAAATCGTATTTGACTCTATACGAGAAGCTAAACAAATTTTTAGCGTAATGATTTTCGTCTCGAAGTCGCTGGCGTAGATACCAATTTCTTAATCCTACAACTGATAAACACAGCTTGCGTTTTTATTACACCACAACCATATATGGGGAAAAGTATTCAGGGTGTACTTAGATTCCCCCATCAGATAATTTTTTGACAGTGTCAAAAAAGGAAAATCGGTAGAAATTTTTGCAGCGCATATTTGCTTTATGTACTGATATTTTCGATAGTTCAATTGGTTTAATATTTGACTCTCAATCCGTCCAGTGATTAGAAAGCTGCGATTATAAATTATAAACCAAACGTAAATAAAAATCGATTGCGATTAGCTAAGAATATATTACACAAAACCCACTGTTCCACATCGAGAATTCAAACTGATTTCCCATATGGTGATTGATATATTGTGATCGTGTATAGAACTTATTGAAACGTATGTATTAATCGAGAGCTACTGTGGAGGTGATTAGAAGTGAATTTTCGTTTTTCTTGAATCGCTTCTCCGAACAATTAATCTTTTTCTCGTGGCTTGGCAGCATCAATGAGGAGCCGTTTAAAATATCCCTTGGCGACCTTACCGAAAGGTCACACTCAGATTCCCCGGCCTTAGCAATCGATTGCTGGTCTTTGCGTTATTCGTTATTGTGCAGTGTCTCCGCGGCAATCAAATACTCAAATACGCTTGGCAAGACTATGCAGTTAGACAAAAAAAGATGAAAGGTGTGATACATTCGAGGTTAACTATCAATAGAGTTATTTCCGTAGAGTTATGACTTAGAGTTAGACTTAACGACTGCCAAAATCCTGAATCCACGATTTTGGACTGCCAAAATCATGAATGCCAAAATCCTGAATTCAGGATTTTGGCAGTCCAAAATCGTGAATTCATGATTTTGGCAGTCCAAATTAAATATTGAATTCAGGATTTTGGAAACTTAACTCTAACTCTACGACATAAGTCTATGAAAATAACTCGAAGAATAGCTGTCCCCGATGCGTTCCCATGAAAAGCAGCTATCTACCTCTACATTCCCACTCACAAAAGGAATTAGCGACAAAAGAAAAAATACATAAAAAAATAAAGAGTATAAGCATAGGAAAAAAAATACAGCTCCATTTTGTTTTGACTTCTTCGCTGGAATATTTTATCACTTTATGTCGCGCAAAGTGCGGGCTATATCATACATGGTATAAAATTGTTGTACATATTTGAAACGTGGTTGCAGAAAGTTGTTGCATAAAAGTGTTAACTCTGTAGTGGCTACAACATCTCTTCCATTATTTTAAGACACACCAAGTAAGATTTGACGCGTATTCAACCAAGAATTTCAGCACATGACGTCTAATATGTACTCTACAAATTCTAACAAATGTTTCCTAGAAAGTGTAGGCGACAAGGCTTGGTAGTTTTGCTTCAGACGTAGTTCAGGGAGAAGTCTGCGAACAACTTCAAAATTTTCTCTCGAAGGACAAATCGCTAAAAGCTTTGGATAAACAAGGATTAGAGCAGAAGACGTCCGCTCTTCTGGCGCCGATCTCCAAAGTAAGATAAGTAATCATACACATTGCCATATGCGAAATTGCAAAGGCATCGCTTTCTCCTTGTTATTTCGAAACTATTATCTGGCCGCCGTATTTTTACTCAAGATCTCTTGAGATCTTTGATCATTATCGACTCACTGAACCGACCGGTTGGTGATTAGTGGGTGCAATGGGTGGTTTTCAACCAATCTCTTCAGACTGAGGTAAAAATGGTGTGCTATACAACTGCTGGTGGACGAACGGAAGAAGCTATAATTTGTTTTCACCACCAACATGGCGGCGATGACGTCACGTGAAAACCACCTTTATAGTTTAATAGGCAACTCTCACGATAGCGGCATTAATTAAGGCCGACTGACGGTTTAATGAGCTGTGTTTGGTCTATGACGATCGTTTGGATACATTCGATTATCATTCAGCTGACCCCGCATGCTCAGATTCAAGGTCATTAGGGCCGATTTACGCGGTACGACTTTGTCGCATGCGACAACGGCTTACGACAAGCCCACGACATGATTTACGATTGTTGTGTACGTCAGAAAAAATGTGGTAGCATTTTAAAACATGTTTTAAAACGCTGCGACAATCGTAAGTCATGTCGTAGGCCTGTCGTGAGCTTGTCGCATGCGACAAAATCGTATCGTGTAAATCGGCCCTTACTACTACGCAGGTGGATCAAAGCTATCACTGGGACACACACACACAAAGAAAAGAACACTCTGCAATTTTCATATTTGCATTTTCAGGTAAGGTACGATCGACCGGATCAGTGTGGTCGTGAGAAGGACTGTTTGAGATCACTTTGACTGACGTTTCGACAATCTGTGCGAAAGTCCTCTTCAGAGTCATCTCCAGTCTGAAGATGACTTCCTCGCAGGTTGTCGAAACATCAGTCAATAGGTGCGGTTACAGACACAATATGCATGATAAATACAATTTCCCATGGTAAATTATCCCGCGGTACCTCACACTTGGGTTTTAGTATATCGTATTAACCAGCGGTCACACGTTACGAAGATTACCGAGATAAAAACAAATCTCACGCAAATTTAATCACAACTTAATCAGCATCGTAATTGGCTCTTTTACCTCGGGCATTGAACTTACCACGTTGAATGTCATGGGCACTTCTTCTGATCTTTTTGACGTATCCATGGAAATTTACTACGGGAAATTTACCTTGGGAAATGTCGGTCATTTACCGCGGTAAGGGTCATTTACCGCGGTAAGAGTCATTTACCGCGATAAAAGGGTCATTTACCGCGGTAAAAGGGTCATTTACCGCGGTAAAAGGGTCATTTACCGCGGTAAAAGGGTCATTTACCACGGTAAAAGTGCCCCGTGTAACCGCGCATAATGTCATCTCAAACAGTCCTTCACAGTACTACCCTCAACCGGACGATCGTACTTTACCTCATTATATATGTATTTTAGTTTGTACAGGTAATCACATGATTTCGAGTGCCATTTGTAATAAATGAGTGCGAGTAGATTATTGCTATTTATTCCAGATAGCCTGAGAAGTGAAGTTAAGCCCCTCCGCCAACCTTTCCCCCCCCCCCCCCCTCCGTAGTAATTGTGAAATACCCGCTGATCCCTCCTCTTTTAAGGAAAAATGATGGAAACAGAACTTTGAAAGAAGAACACATATATAGAGGATATTACATGGCCGTGCGAAGATACGAAATTTCTCTTCGAGTGTTGAGTAATATATAAATGGTATTTAGGTCTTGAGGAGGAAGCCCAGGTTGACAAATCCTCTTTGAGTTTCAGCATAGCTACAGAAGTTCAGTTTAAATAGATTATGCATCATTTGAATGGTAATGGATAGAGGTTATAGTTGATAAATGTATGTTCGTGATATTTCTTAGAAGTCTTTAACTACGACGCATTTTGATCTTAATGAATTATGCATTACTCGAGTGTTATGGTTTTGAAATTAGTGACTAAATCTCTTTAGTATCACCCAACTAGTGGACTAATGCAAATGCATTAGTAATAGTCCTGGAGTAGCGAAAAGCCTGACGCTTTCTTTCGTTTTATTCCCAAATAAATATATTTTCAACATGCATTTGCTAACTTTATTATTGCCTTTTCTGTCCGACTAGTTGAGTGATACTAAAACAATTAGACCCTTCGCCCTCAAGGGCCACGGGTCAATAGCTTATAGCCCATTCGGCTTCGCCTCACGGGCTATTGACCCATAGCCCTTAAGGGCTACGGTCTAATCGTTAAATATAAGTTGTAACCTCCCTCCGTGTATAAGGAACTAACATCTAGCCGCTTCCCCCCCCCCCCCCCCTCCTTCCCTCACCCCGACCGATGTGAATGATCGTACGAAAGACAATAGACCCTTTGCATAAATGGCGCCCAAATTTGAATAACAATACTTGATACATCCTTAGCCTCACATTCATCAGAAAAATCCTTTGTCTTGAAACATAAACACGAGGCTAACGATGTATCAAGTATTGTTATTCAAATTTGGGCGCCATTTATGCAAAGGGTCTATATCATAGAGTTTCGTTGGGAGAACACGGAAAACGGAAAACGATGATTTTCGGAAATCTTCGGTCATTTTCGTATCTGATCGGTCCCCTACAAAGCGTCATGCCTGTGACTTAAAAAGGGTGATCAGGATCAAGGGGATAATTGCAGGTGGGAGCACGAACTGGAATTTTTTCCTGCAAGTGAAAGTGAGGGAAGCACAAAATCCAATGACGTCTAAAAGAATGCACTAAAGGAAAACCAATTTGGTAGAAAATCACTAACTTTGCAGCTACGTCAATTAGCATATTCTTTGTTAGTGGCAAGAGTCACTTTTTAGATAACACGCGTGTAGTCCGTTCATATCTGTTCTGTATTCGATTTTCACATGCGTCCGTACCAGCGGAATTTCAGATGGCGAACAAGCACAATTTTCGACCTTAATAAGACATCTGCATATGAGCATCTACCATTTCTGAACAACAGAAGACTACAGGATGCATGTACTAATACTGATGTACAAAATAAAGCAAGGGATGGCGCCAGGTTATCTCTGTGATCTGTTTAGCCGAAGCAATAAGCGATATAACTTAAATGCCCACCTTCAACCAGCAGGCTTTTCGACCGTTTGTTTTTGTTATGGAAATTCGCATTCCTTATCGTAGCGATCTGATTGGATGAATTTCAGCTTTAGCTGGATTTTCATATATGAAAATTGTTCGGCGCCACGCAATGCCTCTCGGTTGTAGATGGGCCTTTAAAGGGGCTAGGTCACGCTATTTTAGGTAATTTTGTTTAATTTTGTTAATTATGAGCTCTAAACGTCAAATTGGCAGAGCAAGAGTCTTTCATTTGCAAAATCACGGCCACATAACAACTGAGAATGATTTTCCAGCCGTGTAAATGACATTTTGATATAGACTGATAGATATAACGAAAAGATACAGCTTTTGTGTGTGTGTCTGTGTAATTGCTTAAAAGACAGGTTTATTTCTGATTCACTAAACGCATGCTTGCTTTTGCGTAGAAGAAGTGAATTTAGATCATTGATTTAGCTATAACTCTACTTTACTCTTCAATACAAAAGGGACACGAAACAAAACTTAACGGATAGAAAGATTTCCAAACGACATCATTGACGTATCCAGACAAAGACAGCGGTGAGAGAAAGAAATCATGCGCGCGCATGCAAAGCCCCAATCCTACTCGGCCAAGCCTTTCTCTGAATTGAAATAAAGGATTTATAAGAGGCTGTAATAGTGGTTGTTATGGGTGAGCGACTTTCTTACATTAGTGCTTTATCATGTGATTATTTTGACGCAGATATTCGTTTGTTTTGTAGGTGTTCGCATTGGTATCCCTGCTAATGATCTTAGCTTCTGTGGCTTCTATGTGTACGTCATCGGTCGCAAGCCTGAAAAATAGCGTCTACATACAAGGATTTGAATATCTTTTTTGCGCGTGGTTTACACTGGAATTTGTCGCTCGGTTAATTTTTTGCCCGGGCAAGATCGCTTTCTTTAAAGAGATGATGACTTGGGTGGATCTGATTTCTTTGCTCCCTTTCTATGGGAAAATCATCCTAAACACCGATACATTAAATTTCCTGAGATCTGTGAGACTTATTCGCGTGTTTCGCGCGTTGAAAGCCTTCGCTTTTACGAGCGGATTGCAGATAATTGTACAATCCCTGAAAGCAAGTTTCAGGGAGCTGATTTTGCTTGTGATAATTCTGTTGATACCTGTCGTGGTGTTTTCCAGTGTCGTGTACGAAATTGAGCACACAAATTCCAATCAGCCTCACTTTAAAAATATCCCAGAATCCTTTTGGTGGGCTATCATCACTATGACTACTGTCGGGTATGGCGACATGGTCCCGAAGACGATTCTCGGGAGAGTGATGGGTGGAGTCTGCGCCATATTTGGAGTTCTGATCGTTGCTTTGCCGGTGTCTGTGATAGGTAACAACTTTTCAACTTACTACTCTCACGCGCAGGCTCGGTTGAGCCTTCCTAAGAAAAAGCGACGTCTAATTTGCGCAGCCAACTTGCGCCCAAACATTTTGCACGAAAATGCCGTTTCAAGTAATACTTCATTGCGTCTTAATGGCGGAACGGAGGCCTTACCGCTCCAGGAACCAGAGGAAGGGTCTGCTAAGAAATTCAGGCGATATCACCGAAGATCAAGAAATACGTTGTTCGCTCACGGCGATGTGTATATTGGATCCAGTCGGTTGGATAGGAATAAGCTGAAACACAACGATGCATACGATGAAGAAAACGAAGATGAGAATCAGAACGAAAACGATGTTACGAATCAGGAAGCTCAACACGTGGGTGCAACCACCGATGGACCAGTAAGTAACGAAGAAATGGTCAATATGTGCGCAAAAGATGAGGCAGGACAGCTGCCGCCCATTACAGCCTTGCCCCGAAATTTTACACTTATTAACTCGACGCATGAGAGCGAAGAAATTATCGAGGAAGACACAAGGCCCGCCTCTGTTATCCCTGAACGCCGCTGTGGCTCCAGCAAGAAGAGACACATGCCACTAAATGGCTCTCCATCGTATCGAAGAAAATCGAACAACTCTTTGTCAACATCATGGGTGGAGATACAAAGCGAAAATTTACCGCTTCAAAACAACCGGCCCCAGAGCTCACGCATGCGCAAAACACGTGTGTCGCCTTCAGACGTGCATGCTCAAGGGAGTTACAAGAATCACGTGGATGGAAGCCTACATTCTCCTTCTTTGGGATATACTGTTCCTGCGTTTATGCTTGACATGGATAACACGAGATTGGACAAAACAAGTTTTCCAAATATAGCAGAATCGGTGGAGTCGTCAAATAAGGCGATTTTCATGGAAAATCGTCGAAAAACCGAGAAAACGAATTCTGACGGCACTGTTGCCAACGGACTCCATGTGTAATTATTTTTGTATTATATGAAATCTAATCTGGAGGTGATAACCAGTTTCGCACAACTCCCTTAGGGTTGTGGGCATAACGTTTTCTCCAATACTTGCCAATCCTAACAATGGTCGACCGGTTTGGAGATAGATGGAGTTTCGGTTGTATGTGGCTGCCATTTTTTCTTAACCGTGTTGTAATATCATTCACATGGGACTCCCATGGGTTTATGAGTCCCTAGTTGTTTTCAAGGGCCACCCCAAAGGTTCGGGCAGCCATGTTTCCCTTGTTGTGCTTTTTGGACTGTTTGCATGAGCAACGTATCGTTGAGTTACAGTATTCTGACAATCGTTGAGTTAAAGTATCAAAAGTATCGAGAATCAGTAAACAATCGTTTAGTTTAAGTATCCTATAGACCAACCCGGAATTGGACGTTTTGTGAAAAATAAAACCTTCAACTTGTCTTCACAAGCCAGCAACTCCAGCAACTCCAGGTACATGCAACGGCATTTTGACAGATCAAGCTATTTTTAGACGAGTTTTTGATTATTTGTCTTGCACGATTGACCATTCTCAATCCAATTGGTAATAAATTCGCATGCATGAGGCTTCCGATTAGCTGGAAAAGTCTACTTTCGCGGAAAAATCAGTCTAAAATAACTCAACCTGAGAGAACGCCGTTCCACAAATACAATGAAGTTGTACACTCCTAGTCATTGGATTCTGACAAGGCTCAGGTTTTGGAAACGCAGGACTCCGGGTTGTGTATCTCTGGTGCATGGAGGCCTGCTGTTCTTACGAAATCCTAAGCAATTCACCACTAGCACAATCCCATAATACACCTCTATTACCCCCCCCCCCCCCCCACCCCAAAAAAAAGAAAAACTTTTGCGTAATCATTGTTTGCAAATTTCTTCTGGGACATGAAAATGTCCCAAGAGAAATTTAAGTCGAAAACGATGCCTATGCAGAATTTTTTTTTTTTTTTTTTGGGAGGGGGGGGGGGGGGTAAAAGAGGTGTATTATGGGATTTGATCAGGTAGTGAGTTGAACAACAGCAGCTTTAGATTTCGAGTACGTGTGCCATTAACATGTACGAGATCTCAGCTCTGGATATGCGCATTGTGTTTAGGGTCAAGAGTTTTCAAGTGCGCATCATCAGAACGGAAAATTCGTTCTCGAAGGGGTACACTTAATTCATCGTAACGGTCACCAATACCAATGACGCAACAAGAAAAAAAGGAAATATGGGTGAGTGGATAAATAAGACTCAACTAACATATGTATAAACTGCCACCTCACATGTAGGAGTATACTGACAAAGTCTGCGCAATGGTAAGCATTGCGAATATTTTTATTTCAAGGGCCTCCTGGAGGTTATGGTCGTTTGCTGTTACGTACCTATGAAGAGTAACTTAAGTATTAGATTACTCGCTGGCCAGCGTTAGGAATGGTATTGCGGCTGATTGCTCGATACCAAATAGTCAATTAATGGTTTAATCCTTTATAGAGGGTTTTCACTCATGTGAAAATGCTAATTTGATGAAACCAAAGGAACTATTTGCATAAAAATAGAGTTCAATTCCCAGAGGATTAATTTAGAACACCAGCATGGCCGCCGTTTCTTTGTTTTGGAACACCAACATGGCTGCCGTGACGTCATGTGAAAACGCTCTATTCATTAGACCATTTATTGGAAGAACGAACGTTAACGAACGACTAAATGTACCAGTGTGCGTTTCAGTTAATCAGTGAATAAATAAATAAATCAAAGTTTATCCATTGGTTCCTTATTTGTTTGACTTTCTGATTGACAAACCGAATGAGTGATTGACTGAGTGACTATGAGTGACTGGTTGCTTGGTCTGATCGTTGATTCATGTCCTAGATTTTACATATAGAAGTATCAAATTAAATTAAATTAAACTACGTCACATTCTCGTTACATGTGATAAGACATGTGGCGAACATGTGAGCAGGCCATGTGAGCTCCTCTTCACGATACAGTCGCCGTAGGCCTCGCCATTTTGTGCTCTCAGCGTTGGATTTTGGTCAGTTTAAACGCTTCGACGATAGCATTTATCGAAATCTGAGGGAATTGTCTTTGTTTAGTTTATATGCTAACGAAACCCGACTTTGAATCGCCATGGCTTTCAGGATGTTAACCGTGGGACACTAAGGTGCGGGATTGCAGAATATCAAAATATCATGATATTTTGATATTATCAAATGATATTTGATTGATCTTTAGTATGCCATCTCACGGTGATATTTTGATATTATCATGATATTTTAAAATTTAAGAATCAAAATCATAATAATCACAAATGTGTGCTGCCTCGTTCTTTATTCATATCAATATTTTGATATATTATCATGATATATCAAAATATCAAGTCCCTCAACACTTGATCACATCCAGGCAAACATTTGAGATTACGATATTCATATCAATATTTTGATATTATCATGATATTGTGATATTATCATGATATATCAAATTATCAAACCCCTGGACACTTAGTCAGATCCTAGCAAACATTTGAGATTATGATATTTATATCGCTATTTTCATATTATCATGACATTGATATTATCATGATATATCAAAATATCAAGCTCTTCAACACTTAGTCACATCTAAACATTTGAGATTATGACATTGATGTCGCTATTTTGATATTATCATGATATATAATGCTAGTTTCTCAGTGGGAAAATTAAAATATCAGACACTTATCAAAAATGATATATCATGAGATTATCACTAAAAACTGCAAGAAATGTATGAGAGTTTTTGATATATCAAAAATGATAGCAAAGATTGATATTTATGATATTCTGCAATATCGCACCTCACTCCCGTGGGAACAGCTATATTTTGATTGCATTTGTTGACTAGTTACAGTCGCGACAGATACATGCATTGTACATCCAGCTCTTTATCCGGTCGAATACTGTTTGAAATCGGTGGAAAAGTACTCTGAAGGCAAGATCCATAAGGGTGAGATTGAACCAAGGAACGGCAAATTATGTGTCTACTTCATTCATCAAGGATAATACTTGAATCAGTTGCAAGGAGTTTGTTTACGCTGACGATAAACGAGCAGACGATTGCAAATGTTTGCTTATGTTTGTGCCGCTTCCAGCCGAGAATAATGTATGTTAAATATACTTTTACAAATTAGCTTTTACGCTTAAACATTTGCAGTTAATGTGAGAACATTTGGCACGAAATTTGAAGGGTAAAAATTGTGAGCCTACGGAAACTGGCGCTGTCATGCAACGTATCAACAAATCGCAGTTTGTACAGAGGACCACTTAGATGGAATCGGACTTTGACATTATGATATATCTGTCTGTAAAACCGTCGTTGCCGATCAGTTTAGCAATAGACCGGGGTTGAACGTCAGGTAGTGAAATCATTTATTTTAGGTATATATATTTACGTGACGGCGTCAAACGCACTCTCATAATCTTTGATTACTACTAGTATAGACCATATGATGTCCGATGAAAACAGATTACAGGGGCACCCAACGTCAATTTTCGGAAAATATCTGTTCGGAAGGCGATTTGAGATCTAGAATTTTCGGAACATTAGTTGTAAAATTTCTTGCTTGCCTGCCTGTCCTAGGATTTTCGAATATCTAAAAAATGGTATAATTGCCCATTTTTAACGGATTTTTACCCTAAAAAGGTCACCTAGGATTTTTGGGAGCCTTTTTTCTGGCTGAAATTTTCGAAAAGGTAAGTTTTGATCCCTATAATTTTCGGATCATTAGACTTTCAGCTAGGGAATCCGAACAGATGGAAAATTTTTAGGGGATAAAAATATGGCTATATCTACCGTTTAAAGACTAAAATACGTTTAACAATGCTATGTTAAATGGTTTTGAACTATATTCTCGTTGGGTGCCCCTGAGATTACTTTACCCGGTCACAGAATTCAGAGTTTTGGGGGACTGAAGTAAAGTGGACGCGCAATGTAAACTGGGTGAGTAA
>NC_090878.1:14561516-14566516 GCF_036669935.1 Montipora foliosa | reverse complement strand
ACATGCCACAGCCCTAAGCGAGGAATGAGTGAAAGGGCCCCCCACCTGAGGCCAAAGCAAGACCTTTGCCAACACAAGAAGAAGGTTAAGGCACAAAAGAAGGAACAAAAATTTCACTACATAGCCCCTGCTCATGTAGTCACCTTAGCAAAAGAACATAACAATAAAACTTGCATGATAAAGCAGAAGTAACAATAAACAAAACCTGACCATTGGAAACTAAACAGATTACAATTCATTCAAGTACTGAATGACCTGAAACATTCCCCTGAAGACAGGGCGCGACATTGTTCGGAATTCTGTAGGTGTTTCAAAATGTGAGAGGGCCCTATCACTAAGTGCTCACGCACACGCGTGGAAAAATGCTGGGTTGTTTCGCCGACGTAACAGGCATTATAGCCCGCAGATACAAACTTATAAACCACACGTGAACGAAGCCCGCCAGGGATAGGGTCTTTCACACCAAGCAAGTTGCCTATCTTAAATGAGGAAAAAACTAGTTTGATGTCCAAATCATTGCAGTAGTGCTTGATAAGTGACAGATCTTTTTCTGAGTTACGACTGCAGAAAAATGACCTATGTAAGGTAGCTTAAAATAAAATATGGGCGAAGTGGGAAGGGAACCCTGGGGACAATGATTACTTAGGGTCCCAGTAATGTAACGGTTTACAACCCTTTCAATTAAATGGGCAGGGAAAAGATTCTTTTTTAGGATTTCCATAAGCTTAGTTATGTCCTCGTGTAGTCCCAACCAGGTGTTGTTAATCTTATAGACCCTATCAATAAGAGTCCTGATGAGACCCACTTTGTAAGAGTACGAAGTGAAACTGAAATAATTAGTTAATAACCCAGTAAAGGTTTTCTTACGGGAAACACTAGTTAGAAAAGAAATGGGATCATTATTATCAACTAAAACATCTAAAAAGGGTAATTTGTGATGAGCTTCTTTTTCCATAGTGAACCTAATGGGTGTCTAGAGTTGATGTAATGGAAAAATATAATGGCATCATGTGTCGAGTGAAATAAACAAAAAGTGTCGTCAACATATCGGCGGTAAAATAACAATTCAGAGCCTTGAAAATTCTCTAGCCATAGTGTTTCATGATGCCCCATAAAAAGATTGGCTAGAACGGGGGCAAGAGGAGACCCCATGGCTACGCCATCAATTTGGTCATTTCTTACTTACTGGCTCCTTCTATATACTATAGAAGGAGCCAGTAAGTAAGAAATGAGTCTGGGCGGTAGCTATAGTAAAAAGGCTTCTAAGTTCAGGTTCACTTAACTTAAGGTCAGGATTGCCCTTGGAAATGTAATTGACTGCTGGGTCAATGCACTCCTCAAGGGGTATGTTGGTAAAGAGACTTTCTACATCAAAGGAGATCATAAACTTACCAAACATGGATAAAGATTAGATGTCCTGTACAAAAGTGAAAGTGTCAGTAGCACAATGTTCAGTTGGAATATGCGGCGATAAAAGATTACTGACAAAGATATTTAGCCAAGTTAACTTGGCTAAATATCTTTGTCAGGTGATCTGGTGACGTAATTTGGAGGACTGGGAAGAAAAGTTTTAACGCCGTATCCCACAACCGTGCCCGGCCTTAGGTGTTGTTTCCAAACTCCCTGCAGTATTGACATCGCCAAAACTCAACAGATCATTACGTGTCTACCACATTTCCTGTTAGTGATTGAACATTCAAGTAGACCCGACAAGATCTAACCTCGCCTTTGCCATGTTGAATTCGAAATTAAGGCCGCGCGCCGTTGTGGGATACGACGTTAAAATTTCTCTCCCAAGTCCTCCGAATTACGTCACGAGATCACTTGGAAGATAGCAAATGAAACATTCACTTTTGCGTGCTCACCTTGTCGTCGAAACGCCTTATTTCGTCTTTGTTTGTTTTTGTTTTTCGAGTACGGGAGATCACCCTGCCAGCAAAGCCTTTCTTCACTCGACGAGAAAGACAAGACTCTGCAGAAATCGCGTGAAGTCTTTATTGAGTATGCGCAAGTCGTTGCTTGGAGACGGTTTCAAACCCAGGCCAAGCGTAGGTACTTCGTGTATCCCTTAATATAGTGTATTTAAATTAGTAATACCTTATAATATAATTTAAATACATTGTAATAAGGGATACATAAGTACTTACCAGACCACGTCTCGATCGCACTCCTAGACGCCATATTGGTTTTTGTACTGAATGTTCGAGTTTGACCTTTACCTTGTCAAAAATATAATGCTTACGCTGCCTTAAACCGGTTTGACCGGAGTGACTAGCCCAGAAACTTGGGCTGTGGCGACATAGAAGACTTGACACCATTCTGCAGAGCCTCTCTTGCTTGCTCTCTGGTGAGTTTTAGAGAGGCTCTGCTCGCGGGGTGACGAATGACAAATGAACTAAAACGCGCGTCGCACGTGCAGCACCGTGAAATTTGGTTCTCTTTCACTGACCAATGATACAATTGTTCTGTGACTTTGTCGCTGCCGTATCCGTCGTCATTTCTTATAAACTCTCGCCTAACTTCCACTCTTTCGATCCTGGATAGTTGATACACAATTGGCACACGGAACAACTTGATATAGAAGTGTTCAATAGACCTTAAATCCCATTTTATTTAACCTCGTACCGCTTTGGAAGCGGTCCAAATGAGCCTCGTTCTCATGGTCTGTTCATCCCAATGAAGTTGTTTTTATGGATGCACCGTATCTTCCAACTTAATGTGTTTCCGTAGCTGACAGTTTACCATTCTTAAAGACAAATTTTATAATTTTTTTTATAACTTAGTAGTTCTCCTCGTTTTAACTTACTGTGACTTAAAATTTGTTTTTGATTACTCTAGTCTAACACACAATATTTACCCTTCCATCCACTTTTCAGGTAATGTCCTTTGTGTCGTTGATGTTTATTATCTTATCAGTAATTGGACACTGTGTGCAAACAATCCAGGAAGTGTCAAGCGACTCTTCTGCTTATCTTGCAATGGCTGTCTTGGAAGGTGTCTGTGGCATCTGGTTCACTATTGAGTTTGCACTCAGACTTGCCACTTGTCCAAGCAAACAAGACTTTGTGAAGCAAATCTCAAACTGGATCGATTTTATTGCTATTTGGCCCTTTTATATTCGCATTGTCACCACGGTTGACTACCCTCAAGGTGATTTGAATGTCGCGTACGAAATTCTGGCGATTTTCAAGGTGCTCCGTTTGGTCAGATTCTTCAAAGTGCATCTGGGTTTTCACATTCTCAAGCAAACATTGATTGCAAGTTCTCGAGAGTTGATGCTTTTAGTTCTTTTGATAATCGTGCTAGTCATAGTCATTGCGAGTATTGCCTACGTCGCGGAGAAGGATAAGAACATCAATCAATTTGCTTCGATCCCTGAGTCATTCTGGTGGGCCATCATCACAGTAGGTTACGGTGATGCAGCACCTGTGACGCTATTTGGCAAGGTATGTGGAGCTCTGTGTGCAGTATTGTCAATCATAATCACGGCAATGCCAATCTCTGTTATAAGTACCAATTTCTCACTGTACTACTCTCATGCGCAAGCGCAGATGAGGCTACCGGCGAAAAAGCGTCGTCTCCTGCTTGGTGCAGCTAACGCCTTGATAATGCAGTCTTCAAGAAACAGTCCAGATGCAAACAGTACTGACCTCGCAGAGGAAAGACGCGAAGCCGGTACTCGTTCGCCGGTACTTTTCGCCCAAAATTTAACAAGTATTCCGAAGACTACAATGGTTTAAACACATGCTTACATAAGCAAAGTCTTTGTTTGAAATAGCACAGTACCGAGAGTTATCCAAGTTGAGTCCTTGTGTGTTAGCTACGAAGATCGAACAACTTCTCTAAAGAACAATTATGGCGGACCAACGAAAATCGTCGCGCCCCGACAATGGTACTAACTTGATGACAGATAATAACTTGTACAAGCTTGAACTCGACGGATCTGACTTGCAATTTCTTCAGCTAAACGGAGAGCGTTTAATGTGGACAGGCGATTTAGAATCGCTGAAGAAATTTGTCGAAAAGCGCCTCAATCAACAAGAGAAGTGGAAGTCACCCGGAGGAAACTCAAAACAATTCGAGTTCCAATTCTTGGGTTTCACTCACGTGATCAACAGCCATGTTTTTCAAAGAAAACAAAAGAAGACGTTAGCATAATAATAGCTTTCAATTCCCGGAGGATTGGATCGCGACACCAACATGGCCGCCATTTCATTGTTTGGGGACACCAACATGGCGGCCGTGACGTCATGTGAAATCCAAGAATAACAACCTTACTATGACTTGGTTCAATAAAAAGCAGCTCACGCTTGCTTTCCAGGGTCGCAATGGCTCGTTCTTAAAAGGTAAATTGGTAGATCTGGTCTTTACTAAGAAAGCGAGAGCTGACTCTTCAGTTTCGGATGTTTCTACAACGACCGAGCAAGAAAATTCGCCGTTGCCCGGAAAAGAAAGCAGTTATGCAAATCAACACCCAAAGGGCACTGAAGGGGAGCCAGTGAATTCCAGTGAAGAGCGTTTAGATCCCATAATAATTGCGGATATAGAGGGCTTAAAACTTGATTTGCTTATTTTACGGAAAAAGGTGGACATTAACACCGGTTTGCTTTCGCGATTAAATCACCAAAGCCAAGGTGATCTTACTGCCAACGCTGAGCTTCACATGTATAAAGAGAGGTGTGATAAATTGCTGTCGTTGATAACAAAGAAGGATCGTGAAATCGAAGAGCTAGAGGAGAAATGTTTATTGATTGAAAGTCGCTCTATGTCCTTGGAGAATGAAAAAGATTCGCTTAGACTTGCGCTAAGGGTTCTTGCTCAAGATAGAAGTGGAGATGATTCTCATCAGCAAGAAGGCTGCTGGCGTCAAGTACATCATTCGCGACACACGAAAGCGGGGAGAGATGCACACAACGATCTAAAAATGTCCACCGCTGACACCGTTGTAATTCACAACAGATTTGAGCCTATCAGCGATGATGAGGATGCCAGTAATGAAA
>NC_090878.1:14531516-14556516 GCF_036669935.1 Montipora foliosa | reverse complement strand
TAATTTGGGTGGTCTTCAACAAAATTTGTGAAAGTTTAATTCGGATTTCACATGATATGTTAACAGGTCTATCATTACAGGTTGAAAACCACGTAAGTATTTTTATTTTTATCTTTTCCAAAGTCAGGAACCCATCAGAGTTTCTGTCACGTTGAATAACGCCTTATCACGTTCGAATCGTTTGCCGGTAAAATTCATCTTTGTTTAGCTTTCATTGTCGCCGTTTCCATGAAAACATTTGCATGCGACCATACGTGCACGTACCTTTCTCGATGTGTAACTTAAATTGCGACCATTTAACGTTGTTCTATTCTCCTATTGGTTCCAAATTTGCAGTTCTCTCGCACCTGATTGGCGCAAAATTAAACGTAGTCATGGAAACAACACTTCTTGAAGAAATAAAATGACTGAGGGATATTGTTCAAAGAGCGTTTTTATTAAACTTTCTAATTCGCGATAAAGTTTTTGAATATTTATAAGTCTGCAGGTGGAAAGAGTAGTTGTGAATGTTGTGTAATATCCTCTTGCAGATTAGCCTATACTGACCTATCCTGATACAGAATAATCGGACCCCAGCAACGCTTCGCCAAAACAGAGCACACAGTCTTTTAGAAAGCTAAGCCTAGGGCATCTTCGCAAGCCATAAAATCATGGGAACGAGCCAGGACATTGAATGGGCAAGTCGTTCAAGATACGTGCAAAGATAAAGTGGAAGAAACACAGCCAAATTTTTACAACCAAAATTTGCGCTGAGTGTTTATATCAAAAATCATCATACGGAGTTTGTTCAAGCATTGGCAACAGTCGTTGTAATGTCAAAGGAGGTTTATTTTCGCTGCGGTTTAGCTTCGTGTTTTGATATAACGTTCGGTCAAAATATTTCATAAACAATCGATGTTACGTTGTTTTATCAGGAGGTCAATATTAAAAGGGGAAAATCGTGTGTTAGTGAAACGGGAATAATGAATAGCCATGTCTGACGACGAGGAAAATCTTCAAGCCTTCAGGATACGAGAGCGCATTATAATTAATTGTGGTGGAGTTCGCCATGAAACTTATCGAAGTACACTTCGAAATTTTCCGGGCACTCGGCTTGCATGGTGCACCGAAAATGCACAAAATATTGCCAATGACTACGATCCCGAAAAGAACGAATTTTTCTTTGATAGACATCCCGGCGTATTCGCAGCCATTATTAATTACTACCGCACAGGGAAACTACACAGTCCGCACGATGTATGCGGCCCCTTGTTTCAAGAAGAGTTAACCTTTTGGGGAATCGACGAAAAACAAATGGAATCATGTTGTTGGTCGTATTATACGCAACACAGGGAAGCCCAGGAAAATCTGAAGTTTTTTGAAAAGGCGGAAATGTCTTGCGAAGAGGATGGCCAAGATTCCGAACTTGGCGATGTGTTGGCGGATAGTCCCGTCGAACATTTTGCAGGCGAACAATCGTGCTGGCAAAAATACAAACCCAGGATATGGAACGTTTTGGAGCATCAACGATCATCGAAAATAGCAAAGGTGAGTTTTTTTTACGAATACCTTTTCAAATTCTAACGGAAAGGAATAATGAAATGTGATTTTTATATTATTGTGTGAAAATGGGACTTTGTACCGTTAAAGAGAAGTGTTTAAGCGAAAATAGGGTTTATTCTCTTCTATGGTTTCTAAACTGACGTTTTTTAATCGTGAATTCATTTATTATGTACTATGCGGGTCGAAAAAAATTATATTTGAAATTGCAAAAGAGTTGATAAGGACCGTTTTTTGCTAGATTACCCTTTAAAGACGACTGTTTTGCCTTAGTCCCTGCGAATTAACAACCGGAAGCAAAAACCAAAACTAGCAAATTATTGTCGGGGTTAAACTGAATCGCAAGAGGGATCGTTGGCTAATTTTAGCCAAAGAAGCAATATATTGGAATTTAAAAGTAATATTTAAAAAAGTCCTATTACCACAGGAGCTTAAATACGTATTGCTTCAATACCAAAGTTACAATATATTGCATTTTGTTTTTCATTTGATCACTTGATGTCTTACTTCACGTGAGACGTGCATGAATTTTCATTAGACATGTGAGGTTGTCGGCCATTTGATAATTATCCATTTTATGAGCGACAGTATTCCTCCTTTGATATATTTTCTCCTCTTTTAAGCCAAAACATCCGCCTCCGTGGCGTCTTTTGAAGATTTTAAAGTCTTATCGAGATCTAAAAGGACACAAAATTGTGCCTATTTTATATGATTGTTTTTAAGATATTCAAGGGCAGTAAGATTCTTTTGCCTTGTTTGATCAGGAGCCCTTCCATTTAAAACTCCACTTTTTCTTTGGTGAATGATCAAGGTATCAGCTGGACTGGTTCTGAATCTGTTCAATTTTGAGTAATTAAACCCAATCACATTTTTTTTGGTTATTTCCTTCCATCTGGCGAGGAAAGGTTCAATCAATTATCTATTCGTAACCAAGGAGTGCTGTATTTTCCTTTTTTTCATCGTTGCTAAACTGAAATAAATAATTAACAAGAGCAGATGATAGAGGCTGCACTCGTGAAATGATTGAGATAGAATAACAGACGCTTGCATTAACATTTTCCGAAAGTGGTACCGGAATAAAAGACAGCACTTATCAAAACATTGGGTGTTGATGTCGAGGTGCGATACCACGTTTATTTTCCTAATTCACGGTATACATTTCTTTCAGGTGGCATTATACCGAACTTTTCAAAGCTTTAAGCACTTGATACTCGATACGAATGGTATCAGATGGGGCAATAACATTAATATTCATCAAAATTCGATATATATGAAGTTAAATTTCAAATTTATTCTTTCTATCCGTCTAATTTTTCAGGAAGTATTATTAAATTCTGCGAGCAAACAAAGGCAATTCAGCTTGAAGATAATTCCCAGGTTATCAAAACATAAATAGCAGTTCTAAAAATAATTGTTATAATGAAAGCAAAAGGGAAATTCTACAAAAAAAACTTTTGAACATCAAGCGGCGGTTTATTTGTTCCAGCTAGACAGCTTCACAGCGCGGCTTCGATTTTCACTGTAACAAAACGATCCTGAAACTGTATGGTTGATTTAATTGCCGGTCAATATAAGGGGGTTATTAAGAAAAGACCGCAACTGGGGATATGGAACAGAACAAAAAAATAGGGGTGCTTTAATACCATTCAGCCAAAAATCCTGGAAATTTCGGTTAAACGTCAAATGGAACAGTCATTTTCGGGAAAATCTATTTGGAAAATATTGACCGGAACGGGACGGAATGGAACGGAATTTCGGAAATTCCAGTATCATTGCTGATTCAATACGAACCTTAAAGTTGCTTTTTTCCAATCCAGTTATTTATATTATTATAGGATACTATGCCCCTGTGGTACAACTTGAACGAAATGAGATGAGATGTATACTTACCGTAGATAGCCAAAGATAGCGCAAATTTTAGCTATCGCCGGGTTGCGTAGAATTTGACAGCTTCCATTTCGCCAACAAAGCACGGGCCGGGTGTGCCTGGAAAAAGACTTCACTCATTCAGACAAACACTCAAAAAACAAAAAACAAATTTAAAAACAAGTAGAGCAAAGATGTTGACAAAAAGTAAAAAAACAACGGGATTTGTTAAATAACGGATATGTTTCTGTCGATGCTCTTATAAAGGAGATGGTGATGTTCAGTTCTAACCGGAGCGAACGAATTTCGAAAGAAAAGCAGTGCTATTAGTCGACATTAACATAAGGCTGCAAATTAAAGGATTTATACTTCAAAAATATGGTTTTAAGAACTTTGATACTTACACAACTTTGGACAACGCGCTGTCTTTGTAATTACATCTGCAAATGGTATGACGTTTCCAGTCGTCTTGTATAAAGGCGATATAGAGCGCAAGTCTCGTCTCACAAAGTCCGTAAACCTGTGGAACGTTATGGCACACACGATTCGCGAAGAGCATGGCTGCTGTTGTTTGGTAAAAGTTCAAGCAAGGACGACGTCGACCGCAACGAAACGCCACAGAACAAAAGCTCTAACGAACAATAACAGTGGCACTGCACGTGACCCCACACGTGCATTTCACACCTTGGTGCGCTTCACTGCCGTTCTTTCTCGTCCTGACAACGACAACCTGACGTAACATGAACAACTTTGAACTTCAACACCCGAAGATGAGTTTTCAAGTTTCTCTCCAAACAGCCACATCCATAGACCTTTTTTTCAGTTCTGTGCCTAGTTACTTGGCCATTTGAATCAAAAGTGAAGCTGGAGTTTTTTTTTTTTTTTAAGGTTTTTTTTTACCCTCCCCCCCCCCCCCCCGCACCCCCGCAATCCTTTCTCAATTAGAACAAAACAGAAAAGAAAAAGGAAAGGTTGTTACGACGATTCAAAAATCGCCCACTGTTCTCTTAAAAATTCCATATTGTTTCAATATAGAGTTCTGTTTCATATTTCAATTGAACTTTAGATTTAAATGCCATAACATTTGGTAAGGTTTGATTCCTTAAGTGAAGCTGGAGTTGACCTTGGTGTGATCAGGGTTCCAAAGGGGGGTCCCTGGAGCCCTGGGGCCCTGGATGTTTTTTGCTGTGGAGCCCGGAGCCCGATCATTTCTCCGCCTGGAGCCCTGATCGTTTCTAGCTGTGGAGCCCGGAGCCCTGAAAGTTTTGCTATGGAGCCTGGAGCCCAAATATTAAAATCCAATCATTTTTAGTATTTAGTCCTCATTGCCTTTGTTTGCCGACTGCTAGTAAATGGTATCTAGAGAGGAGAAAGTACAACAGATGATAGAAACATGCATTCTTTTCGCCATTTGTCCGGTGTGTAACGCAATTATCGCATTCTGATTGTTTCTTTGTTTTCTGAAGTCAACTTGGTTACCCTCTTATTTAATTTTAAGTTTACATAAAGCTCCAGCGGTGGCAGGCCTTTTCCGTTCCAAGTTTGTAGAAGCACGCGGGCCGTTGCATCAAGCAAAATTTCTCTCAGTTCTCGAGATGTGCTTATTTGAACTTCCTCTGCCTGTCCTGTCGACATAACAGGATTCGAAGCGCTGTAATTCTAAAACTCGCTGAAAACTGAAGGTCAGAGAGAAAACACAGAGTTTACAGCAAGCGCAAACAGATGACACAACTGACAGGCTGCTGGCGACGAGCAAAATCGGCAAACGGCAGCAAGAATGACCACGTGACCATTGTTTTCCCGCCATTAATCAGATTAATTACGTTTTCGGTTTACCCTTGTAAAGAAAGACAAAAGAAAGATGGAAAAACGTCGAATTTTAGATTCCGTTTATTCCCTGATTTCATTTTGGGTGAAAATCGGGACTACAGTCAACAGTGGAGCCCGGAGCCTCAAAGTAGCTGCTGTGGAGCCCCGGAGCCCCGATTTTTTGGCCTTGGAGCCCGGGAGTCCCGCTTTTTTAGGCCCGGAGCCCTGGAGCCCTAAACCCCTTTGGGACCCTGTGTGATACAGACTTCCCTGCTTTTCATGTTTTAATTATATTGTTCTCATGCTAATAGACCTTTTTACAGTTACGTACTAATTTACCTGGCCTTTAAATGAAAGTGGAGTTGACCTTGTTGTGATACATGTTGTTCTCATGCTAATTAGTCAAAATTTACATAAGAAAAGCAATGAGGTTTCAATTAAAACAAATTCAATGCTAGCCTCAACTTAGGTTCCTTAAATCCCTTTCACTGCCATAAATGCCATTGACACTTATAGATTTTACTCTGTCTAACGCCAGACGATTTTACTCGTCAATGTCTCCAATAAACGAGTTGGCAATTACTTCCGGCCAATGGGGAGTCCGTTTCGGTTATTCAAATCGGAAACACAACAGGCGTGCTATTTTTATTATCAGTTTTATTACTGTATTGGCACGTGTTCTTTCCTCGTCATTTCATCTTACCTGTGAAAACACGTATCATTTTTAAGTCGCTTAACGAGGTCTGCAAACAAACCATTTTCAGGAAAGTTAACCGAGACAACGGCTGTCGTGTAAACACAACCAATGACGCTGTGCGTGCTTTTCAAAGTTCAGCACATTTTTCTCTCGTCATCTTGAGATCTGAACGGGTCAAATGACCAAATCTAGCGTTATATGGAAAATATGAGCACAAAATGGCGAATCTTAAAATTTGTTTTAGATAAAGATAGGGAATGAAACATTCACTTTTGCGTGCTCGCGTTGTCGTCAAAACGCCTAATTTCGTCTTTGTTTGTTGTTGTTTTTCGAGTACGGGAGACCACCCTGCCAGAAAAGCCAGCAGCTTCTGCAGGTACCCGAGCACAAATTACGTAAAACAAAAGAAACAAAAGACAGAAAACAAAACAACTTCAAATAAAGACTAATCCCAAGCGACCAAAAACGCAATGCTTTCCGGTACCTGCAGAAAGACCCGAAGAGCCTTTCTTAACTCGACGAGAAAGGCAGGACTCTGCAGAAATCGTTTAAGTCTTTATTGAGTATGCGCAAGCCGTTGCTTGGAGACAGTTTCAAACCCCGGCCAAGCGTAGGTACATCATGTATCGCTTATTATAGTGTATTTAAATTATTAATACCTTATAATATAATTTGAATACATTATAATTAGCTCTTATTAACCGAGCAGGAGGTCTGTATGGGAGAATCTTGACGGAGGTCGTGAGTACAGACCGAACGCAGTGAGGTCTGTACACACGACCGAGGTCAAGATTTTCCCATACAGACTGACTAAGCTCGGTCAATAAGATGTTTATTATATGGCAAACAAGAACAATTTAATTCGTTTAATGGAACTGGTTTGTACTTACTGACATTTTGCTTGCGAACTGCGATGAGTGGCGATGAGCTGAACTTAATTCTGTCAAAATTTGCTCGTCATCCTCTCTTTTGTCATCATGCTGTTTGGCACTTCCATAAATAAATATTGGTAGAAGAAAATACTCAATATATTTGCATTTTAGTTTGCATCTTTTCACCGCAAAACATTACCGGTCTAGATGCCGGTCTAGATGGGAAAATCTAGACCGCGGTCAATATCGATTTTAGCCAATCAAATTCGTGGATTTTGTAGTTCCTAGTCCTCGTGAGACAGAGCCATATATTAATAAGGGTAATACATAAAGTACGTACCAGGCCAAGTCTCGATCGCACTCCTAGACGCCATATTGGTTTTCGTACTGAAGGTTCGAGTTTGATCTTTACCTTGTCAAAAATATAATGCTCACGCTGCCTTAAACCGGTTTGACCGGAGTGACTAGCCCAGAAACTTGGGCTGTGGCGACATATAGAAGACTTGACACCATTCTGCAGAGCCTCTCTTGCTTGCTCTCTGGTGAGTTTTAGAAAGGCTCTGCTCGCGGGGTGACGAATGACAAATGAACTAAAACGCGTGTCGCACGTGCAGCACCGTGAAGTTTGGTTCTCTTTCACTGACCAATAATACAACTGTCCTGTGGCGTTGTCGCTGCCGTATCCGTCGCCTAACTTCCACGCTTTTCATGAAGTTTCATTCCTGGATAGTTGATACACAATTGGCACACTGAAAAACTTGATATAGAAGTGTTCAATAGACCTTAACTCCCATTTTATTTAACCTCGTACCGCTATGGAAGCGGTCCAAATGAGCCTCGTTCTCATGGTCTGTTCGTCCCAATGAAGTTGTTTTTATGGATGCACCGTATTTTCCAACTTAATGTGTTTCCGTAGCTGACAGTTTACCATTCTTAAAGACAAAGTTTATAATTTTTTTTTTATAACTTAGTAGTTCTCCTCGTTTTAACTTACTGTGACTTAAAATTTGTTTTTGATTACTCTAGTCTAACACACAATATTTACCCTTCCATCCACTTTTCAGGTAATGTTCTTTGTGTCGCTGATGTTTATTATCTTATCAGTAATTGGGTACTGTGTGCAAACAATCCAGGAAGTGTCAGACGACTATTCTGCTAATCTTGCAATGGCTGTCTTGGAAGGTGTCTGTGGCATCTGGTTTACTATTGAGTTTGCACTCAGACTTGCCACTTGTCCAAGCAAACAAGACTTTGTGAAGCAAATCTCAAACTGGATCGATTTTATTGCTATTTGGCCCTTTTATATTCGCATTTTCACCACGGATGACTACCCTCATGGTAATTTGAGTCTTGCGTACGAAATTCTGGCGATTTGCAGGCTGCTCCGTTTGGTCAGATTCTTCAAAGTGAATCTGGGTTTTCAAATTCTCAAGCAAACAATGATTGCAAGTTCTCGAGAGTTGATGCTTTTAGTTCTTTTGATAATCGTGCCAGTTATAATCTTTGCGAGTATTGCCTACCTCGCGGAGAAGAATACGAACGGCAAACAATTTGCTTCGATCCCTGAGTCATTCTGGTGGGCGATCATCACCATAACAACAGTAGGTTACGGTGATGCAGCACCTGTGACTCTATCTGGCAAGATATGTGGAGCTCTGTGTGCGGTATTGTCAATCATAATCACGGCATTGCCAATCTCTGTTATTGGTAGCAATTTCTCTCTGTACTACTCTCATGCGCAAGCGCAGATGAAGCTACCGAAAAAGTCCAAGCGTCCCATAATTGGTGCAGCTAACGCCTTGATGATGCAGTCTTCAAGAACCAGTCCAGATGCAAACAGTACCGACCTCGTAGAGGAAAGACGCGAAGCCTGTACTCGTTCAGTTGCAGTAAACGGTTCACTGACTGGGGATTCGAGGATTCATCCTTATCGAGGACGGTAAGTCTCTGCCTCCCATTATTCGTTCCAAAAATGACTAAAACGGTCACGCCATTGTCTCTTTTCGTGAGGTCTCCCACAACAATGTACCCTCTTTCTTGCTCGGCGCGCGAAGGGAGAGCATTATCGAAGGCTACAGTCGAGGGTCTCTATGGGGTCAACCATTGGCAGGAGCCTCTGATCTATCTCTCATACTTTGCCAAGGAATCAACCCTTTCCCGAGTAGATTTTTATACATAGTAGGAATCCCTTGGGAGATTTAGCACACCCGCTGTTGTAAAAGCCAATCAAAACAAAGCTGTCGCAGCGTCAAGAGAATTACGATACTTTTCGCGGGAACAACCTGTTCCTAATAACAACTTTACTCGGGAAAGGGTTGACGCAAGGAATAAGTGGAGCTCCTGCTTTTGGTCATAAACATAGCTGGTTTTAAAATCTTTCTCCAATAGAGCGATTAAGCATTGCGTTTACTCGAAACGGCAAACTGTTGTTTGTCATAAAACCATGAATGTCGTTGTCTCATTCTGAATTGTCTTTCTCTCGTTTGAGACTAAGTTGCTCTATAACAAATAAGTTTCTGATTTTTGGCTAAACGTAAATTTCAGCTTGATGATTTACCGTTTGTTTTAAACGCGCTGCTCAATGTTTCTGATAATGATTTGTCATTCTCCGAGGACATTTTCAAATATTTGAGAGTCTCATTTCGCGGCCCGATACCGAAAAAGTTGGAAAAGATGTTTTGCGTTTTCAATAAACATAAAGAAAACGACTGACCATGAACTAGTAAGGCCTGGTTACACTCTCATTAACTCTAGTTCCCGTTTGGCCAGGGCTTTAAGGTCCTTATTATTAAAACCTGCGCGCATCTAATTAAAAACATTTCTGGACATAGATCGGTTTTCAATTGAGTTTCGAAAGAAATTAGCGAATTGCTTTGGTTTTACAATACTTCAGTCAGCGATTGGTTTAAAGTTCTCGCGCGACTTTTTCAACCAATCAGAAGTGAAACTAAAACCAATCGTGGCTCGCGTGTGCACATTTTCCCGCACTCGGTGTTGGCTACGTGTAATTTACTTCGAGTTTTGATTGGTTTACTGGATTGTCTCAGTCCTTTTTGATTGGCCAAAATAATTACTTTGGTTTTAGTTTTACGACACTCCATTAAAACTTGCCCTATTTTGAAATTTAAACTTTAAAGTGCTGCTAAGAGCAAAAAACTCACTTCCTTTTTTTTTCCTTCGGATTTTGAAAGTGTGTTTGCCAAACACCTGACTAGCAAAATTTTAATCTTTGATTTTTATCCAAAGGTTCTTTCCTTTGAGTGCAAGTTTTGGATTTCACGGTCCGCCGTTACTCACATTTAAAACTGAACGATTGAACCTCAGAGGGTTGGATCTAGGGAAAAGTGATGTCATTTACTCACTAGCTTAAAATTTCAGAAAAAAGCGAGTTTAGGAGTCCGAAAGCCCGAAACTCTCTTGCCATAATATTAATTCAGCCACGTACACACGCATTGAATTCTTAAACTAGTAAGTCTTTGACGTCATTTTCTCCTCAATCCATCTCACGCAAGATTTTCATGTTAGTTATGGCGGACCATTAAATAGGCAAATTCTAGTTAAACTGATAAAGAGGAGTCTTTTGCAATCAAGGCTAAAACTTGGGTCAATTAGTGTTTAGTTAACATAGTTTTGAAATCCAAAGAAAAAGAAGAATTGATTTTTGGTCATGGTAGCACTTTAAACACAGTAGCCAAGATCCTGATTCAGACCCTCACTGTTTTCTGCAATTTAAGACCGTGAAAGTGTAAAATCATGTCAGGCCACGGTGATGTTTGAGAAAGGACATTCAAATTCACCTAACGTGATTCATTGACTGACTTATTGGTGACTGTTTAATCAATTGAAAATCTGTCTGACGGAAGGATGATTGATTGCACGACTTGCTAACCACCAAATGCCTCACGAACAAACTACCCGACTGGGTTAATACTTATTTTGGGATTGATTGATTTTATTTAGCGCCAGGAGAGCACGTTCTTCTTTATACGCCGGAGGATTGACTCCTCGTCAGTCATACCCAATCCGCTCTCGGAGCAGCGAAGAATTCATCAGAGTCAGCAACTCTCCCCCAGATGACAGAAAAAAGAGTCACACCAGTACCCAGAGTACCACTATAGATACTCCTCCAAAAAGCCCCCCTCACTATGGAAACTCCCTTACGGTAGATCCTCCTGACCTTTCAGATACCATTTCCGGTTATCTAGACCAACCGGAAATGAGCACGGCTAAAAAGATAGTTCATCGTGAGAGTGAAGAATTTGAGGCTGACTATATTGATCACGTGATCAACTCCCTAAAACAAGATAAGTTGGAACAAGGATTGGAGAGCATGGTCAATGGGAATCCAAGACAACAGGGTAACCCAGGGAGACCGGTCTCGCCCGGGCGACCTGGCACCCCAGTAAAAAGAGCCCCCAAAAGCTCCGTCAGATTTGTAAAACCAACACTGATGGTCACTCGTAACTCTGAAACGGAAAGTTACGTGAACGAGGCTGTGGAAGACGATGAACTAGAAGAAGAAATGGAGCAAGAGCAACAAAATCAAAATCGAGGTCAACCCTCTGAAAATGGGAATAAACATTCAAGAAGAAGAATGATTCGAAGCCCTGGAACACCATCGAGCATAGAGATACAAACTCACAACACGTGATATGTTCGACTCAGTGAAATTATTGACTAAACGTATTTACCGGCAGATAGTTTAAATCAAAAACAGTTTAACGGAGTTGGAACTCGTGGAAGATTTTTTTTTATAGCCGTTGAAAGAGCCTAAAGAAAGTACAAACGAAATTGACCGTGTTCGAAAAGAGATATCAGATCTCTTTGTCTCAAAGTTTTCAACTTGACTTTTAATGATATAATTGAATAAGAAGCTGATGAAAGTGCTGCGGGCATGTTTGCCTCACTCATGCTCTTGGAAGCTTCCTGTAATCCGGCTTCGGTGTACGTACGATCATCTTTGAATGACAGTTGAAATGTTATTAGACTTATTCACGGAGTCCTGCAACTTTAGGAAACGATGTTAGGGGTGCATGAAGCATTTCACCTCAAAACTTCAATTGAGACGTTTATGGCAGTCTGAATGGGATATCAAGAGCTATCAACGGCCGCTTGTTTGGTGAGACAACCTTTATGGGGACAATCGATCACGATATGCTAAAATATTAGAAGCACAATTTCAGAAAAGTGGCATTGATAGGCTTATCTGAACTTGCTAAGGTTTCAAATAATTTTGCGACAGCCAACGTTTGTTTGTAAGGTGAACAATTTATACCAGAAACTTCATCCCGTTCTCTTCAACACTTTCGTAAAGGAAAACCTTTGTTGAAAGTGAATCATCTGAGATAAGTTGGATCTCGAAAATTCCCTTTCACATTCTTTTCATTTGCAGTCGTCGTGCCATTTTTGAAATGGTGCTAGTCACGTGGGTTTAAACTTGCGCGACAAGGATAATCATTTTTTGTATATTCTTCTTTTATAAATAACAAGAACAGCTTTGGACCTAGTCACATGGGTAGAAGATCAAAAGGCAACGAGGTTTTTCAGTGCTTTTTTCGAGGAAGTTCAAGAATTACAAAGCCCCTTGAGGGGCTGCCCAATACAACTATATTTTTAAGCAATAGACTACAAGTTTCTATGGTTCATAGGCTGATAAACCACGCGGGATGTTGGTAGAACACGAGAAGAATTCGTAAATCACGAGCCGCAGGCGAGTCATTTACGAATTCTTCTCGTGTTCTTCCAACATCCCAAGTGGTTTATCATGCCTATAAACCATAAAAACCTGTGGCCTATTGCTTTTGTATAATAATTCAGAAGACGCGCGATTTTTCCATGAGTTTACTGGCACAATAAAACATAGCTGATTGACCAATCAGAGCGCGCGCATTGATTTGGTTATTATATAAAATGAAATATACCTGGTTTCGGCGTCACAAATTGACTATCGACCTTAAACAGAATCCGAACCAAAAGGTCACTCATGAGAGTATTATACTCATTGAAACTCCTTGTGACACATCGTGACCTGTATACAAATTACCATGAATCATAATTATGTTGAACATGTAGGAGGCCCTTGTGTACAAAATAACTGAGCTCCGGGAGATGTTATTAGACTTAAAATAGTGGGAATTCCCGTCTTATTGTACATATTGTATACCAAATTGTAGATGACCATTTGTCACACGATTAACTTTGTTAATATGGAAGGGATTTTCGAAACAAAATCGACCTATTTGGAGTCGAATAATATCACTTCCATTTTGTAAATTTTGTACTATTAAGATGTTTCATTTTTTCTTGGTTTTCTCTTTAGTGATCAACATGTTTAGAGCCAAATGAAAAAAATCTTTGATATATGATAAACATAGAGTAGCTTCATTCCCGGAGGTTTCGCATGATCAAATATGACCGCCGTATCTTTTTTAGGCGCGCAGCATTGGAGCGAACAATTTCCACTACTAGAGCTACAATAGATTGAGTGACCTTTTGGTCAGTCCCGGTTATAAATATTATTTCACGGTCATCTATGACGTAATCAAAGACACTGGAGAGATTTAATGCGTTATTTCGTTTCTTTTAATTAATAAACGACAATTTTATCTAATGCGAAGATAATTATGCGATTGGAACTTCTGCGCTTTACGATTTGCAGATAAACCTCGCGGGAGTTTTTATTTTATTTTATAATAATGTTTCCAAAGGATCTTGATATCAGCAGGCAAGTCAGAAATTTAAAGGAAACGACAAAACTTTTTACATTTATCAACTGAAGATGACAAAAGTTTCTGTCGAAACATGTCTTGTAATCTCAAAAGTTTTGTCATTTTCTTTAAATTTTATAATAACCAATGAGAAGCAAAACCGCAAACAAATGGTGAATTGCATGAGCATTTTGCCGCACTTTGAGCGAATTCTGATTGCTTCATTAAACTGTTCGCGCATGTTGTGGTTGTTAAAACCGCCTTAAATAAAAAAGGTTCTTTTGAAAAGGAGCCCACGCTCACTATTACACAACTTCGATGTAGTTTGTGTCATTTTTTCATTTTCCCCGGACACCAGACCTTCCCAACCAATCAAAAGCCTTATGTCATACTATGTTATCCCTGGGATTGAGAATAGTAACCAGTGTGATACATATTTTGAAAGTCGTCTCAACATAGCTCGCCCCCTAAAAATGCCGTGGCATAGCCCTAGTATACGAGTAGTAAGCCCCTGTTTGTGCAATCCCGTCCCTAAGCCCCCTTTGAAACGATGTTGGTGTTTATGGAGTCCTGCATTAAGATATAATAGGGACTTTAAGATCTACTACGCGGTCGTCAACGAGAACGCCCCGAAACAACAATATGATTAATTAATCATGCTGCACGTGCAGCACGCATTTTAGCAAATATTCTTGAGGTACTCTGCACAACTGAACGACGTGAAATCAATAAGTCTGAGGTATAGAGAGGGAGGCTCCCGGTCCAGCCCTAGGGATATGTCATGTCCACGAAAGTTATTTTTAGGCGAGACGTCCGCATGCAGGCCAACCTCGGTCTGATATTTGAAAGAAAAGCAAAGATTTCACGTAATGGCGGACGAAGTGGACTTGACGTTTGTCGATAAAAACGACTTTCAGAAACGCGGAAAATGGTTTGTCTGGTCTGATAATTCCAGCTGGGAAATAAGCTCCACTATTTCTGTGGATACGAATGACTCGCTGGCTGACATCAGCGATTTAAACGGAGAACGCGAGTCAGAAAAGAATAGCGAGGGCGACAGTTCATGGCACGACGACAGCGATTGTAAGACTGCATGCGGACGTCTCGGAAGACAGACTTCAGCTAGAACAAAGACTTCCGCTCGAAAGTGTGTATCAACATTGCAGGAGTAAAATTGGCATGAATTGTGCGGTTGTTTAGGGAGAAAGTCAAAAATGTTTCGTCATGTTCTCACGTTCTCTACACAACCTGAAATTTGGTCAATTCGAGTCGTTGTCAGGACGAGGAAAGCAAAGAAATGTACCAAAACGAAAAACGCACGTGCAGGGCGTGAAGAGATTTTGTTTTTGCTCATTAGAGCTTTTTGTTTCATGGCGTTCTCGTAACCGTCGTCTTCGTCCTTGCGTAAGCTCCCTTTTGACTAAAACGAGGGCGGCCGGTCTTTCATTTACCGGATCCAACCGGATACAACGCAGAATAGACGTTGTTTTAATAATCCATTGGTACTAAAATTTCCTTCATTAAAGCCACCAAATCTTCCAATTGCAACGTACTGAAACAGCCAGATTAAAAAGCCTCCACCAGAACGAAAATATATTCACATATAATAGCAGAAAAGCTTAAAATCTTCACATAAAAAGAGGATCGTAATTTCGCGTTAATTCGTACCTTTCAAATCGAGGCTAGCACTGTATGATTGCGTCATTTGTACTCAGCTGTATTCAGCGGTCCTCGTTAATTGAAACCACGGATTCTATGAATGCAGTTTGCTGAAAAATGAAATTTGGTTTGCCGAGGATTGTTTAAGAACTCCAAATTCGTCCCCTGCGACGTCATACGAAGACGATCCATAAGAGAACAAACTCATGGATAATAATTGCGAAGAACCAAGCTGAGTATGATTGTTTTCTTCTAAACCGTCCGAGGTCTGCGGCCCGTTTTTCTTTCATAGCTTGCGAAGACTTAACTTTGTAACTAGTAAAAGTTTTCACTACATCTGCCCCCGCCTAAGATAATACGGATGGCAGTTGAGGTGTTTTCCAATGCTGCACATTGTGATATCTTCATATTATGTTGCATGTAATAGGCCTTTTGCAACAAACAACCACATGGTACAAAATCCGCCATGCTGGAGGGCAAGCTCATCATTATTCCCCCACTGGGACATTAAAACAAAGGCAAGTCAAGCTTGACTGGTTCCGGTCTCTTTGTTTTAATGTCCCAGTGGGGAAATAATAATGAACTTGCCCTCCAGCATGGTGGATTTTGTACCATGTGATCGTTTGTTGCAAAAGGCCTATTAAGTTGGTAAATGAGAGTGGCAGATGCAAGGAAAGGATGAGCAACAACAAACAGCATTTATTTTTAATTTCCATCGACGTTTATTTGATACGCTATCAATAGGCCTTATTCACGATAGCGGCCATGTTGGTTTTCAAATTGTCATGCAAAATAGGCACGTGTTATGCTGGGGGGAAAACATTGGAAAAAAGGCAAATTGCGGAACCTCTGTGTGGTCTGCATATACTGGTGCATCCCAATATGCCGTCACGTGATCATTTTGATAAAGCAGCTTAGGTTGCGTTGCGGAGTACAAAGGCGGAACTGCTTCTATCAGTTGGTAGTCTTTCAGCAGCTCAAAGAAAAGTATTTTGAGTGCTCCGTTGTGTCTTAATAGATACTTCGTCTGTGTCAGTGCACGTACTGCAACTTGACAGCACATGTGCGATCGACTCCTGCGCCTTTCCACACATTCTGCATCTGACTTCTGATTCTTCGCTTGTTTTGGTCTTCCTTGCGTTGTAAGTAGCTGTTTGCGTTGGAAGTAGCTGTTCGTAGAGCTCACTTATCCCGGTTATTGTGTGCGTCGGTGCTGTTTTCCAGTCTGACATCTACTCGAAACCGTCTCACCATCAAGATCTTCATCTTCCCAGCGAGCTATATGGAGCTTTCCTTGCCATCTCTGTTCTCTAAGGCTTTCACAGTGCTTGTTTTGTAAGGCCTTTTTCGTCCACATTCCACTTTTGCGCCCCTGTATCTTCTCATTCTCTGCTGTAGTGCCCGATGGATCTGGATATCGCAGCTCTAGCTTCATTCCTAACTCCTCTGCATACTTCTGTGCATCCTTTACCAAGGAGTGGCGCCCAGTCCTTTTCGCTTTCTCTTTAAACCGTCGGACTAACCCCATAGTTAGATCTGC
Organism: Montipora foliosa; assembly: GCF_036669935.1. NCBI lineage: Eukaryota > Metazoa > Cnidaria > Anthozoa > Scleractinia > Acroporidae > Montipora > Montipora foliosa. The sequence continues at coordinate 14,539,827 of NC_090878.1, read as the reverse complement.
ATTAGCATACAATCTGGTCGCCGCTTTAATCTCGGTGATTTCATATCTGACTCAATCAACTTAAGACCCCGTCCGCCCGATCTCCTAGAGAAATAGAGCAAGTCACTGGACGCTGAAGGGTGTTTCCCACCAGTCTCCACTATGGTTTTCCGCGATTCTCTGTCGAGTCTTTGCAACTCTGCAATGGGCCATACTTGTGTCCACCTAAAGTACGCAAGTACTGGTAGCGCAAACTGATTACTTGCAACTACCTTGTAGTAATCCGATAGTGGACTCGACCATATTACAGACATTCTCTGAAGGTACACTCACGCAGCATTCTCCTTAGTCTCCGTATGTTATCATTTCCGCTCTTTTGCTTCCTCCAACCTTTGCTAATGCAAAATGCTACGACAACTGAGTAGAGAATGCAATTAACCAGCCACAAGTAACTAAACGGATTTTCAGAAGGATTAATGGGAGTTCCGCTTTTCACTAGCTTGCTCGCTACAGCATTGATGTTCGAGATATACGCTTTTGTTAGACGTTCCTTTGTTCTCGTATCATAGCAACGATTACTAAAGTCTCCTGGGGGCTGATCCACTGATGCAAGAATTGGAGCCGCTAATTGCAATAACTCACGCTCTTCGTAAGTGGTGTCGCAGGCCCGTGTCGCCTTCGATGTGCGTAACAGTGTGGTCCTCTGGGGTTTGGCTTGCTGTTGTAGTATGCAAATTCGTCTCTAAAGTTGGTCGCGCCGGTTTCGTTGCTTGAATCTTCCGATTCTGTAATATCACCGTCTGCTCCCTGTGTTTCTCTATCCCTGATCCTTCGCACTCTCCACACAATTGTTTCTCCCACATTTCGTAATGTTTTCTCAAGGAACCAATCACAACATAGAGCTAATATATGCATCCGTTAAAAACCAGTACGAGCGAATCAAATTTGAATTACTTTTTCTCTGATTGGTTAAGAATATAGCTCAAGATTTTTCTAGCCAATCACTAAGCCCAAAGCTATTGCAAAGTTCTTCTCGACACAAAAGACAATCGCAATTATCATCTTGTGGTATATTCCGAATGACCTGAGATAACTTGACTGACATTCCAAGCCCCTGACAGATCTAATTTACAGGTTCTTTGAAAAGTTTATCCCATAATATCAAGTACAAAGCGTTCACGGCGAATTTATCATCGTATGATTTTATCCCAATTCTGCCTAAATCTACAGTCATTCCCACAGGCCTTGGTGGCCTGGGGTCCGTTTCTCGAACGTCCCGATAACTATTCGGGCCGAAAAGCCATTTACGAAACTGTGTTCCGCTTGTTTTCGTAAGCTGGTCTTTTACCGTGGTTCCAGGAGGACAAAAAGGAAAATGACAGTGAAGTATGTTGACTTAAAATCTCTCCGTTCTTAAGATACAGATGAAATTATGACATCCGAAAAAGGCCCGAAAAGTTTCGGGACTTTCGAAAAAATTCGGGACTTTTCGGGACTTTCGAGAAAAGGGCCCTTGGTTTGGGTGAAAAGGCCTATTGAACGGGTAAAATGGTTGTGTGCATGCGTAATGTGTTGGCCACACCGGGTTGGTCTTATGGTGTGTCATCTTTCTTTTGTTTTTGTTTTCACCCTTATTTTGTCCCAAGATTTGGGAATTAGTCAGGCTGCTCCACAATTAAACAACGACTTGCTTCACTTCCCTTTACACTCCTTTCGTTAACAACTTATAACGTGAAGTAGCCAACTTTTCCAATAAACCAATAGAGTGTTTTCACTCACGTGATCAGTAACCTTGTTTTTGCACCGAAACAAAAGAAAACGTTTGCATGATAGTACAGCTCAATTCCCAGGGGATTAGTTGGAGACACCAACATGGCCGCCGTGACGTCACGTGAAAACACGCTATAGAAAGCCCATTGAATCACGTGACTAACAGCCATTAAGAAAAGTGAATTCCCTGAGAATTGGTTTGGGACACCAAAATGGCCGCCGTTTTAATGTTGTTTTGCTTGCATTTCAACAAGCCCACAACTGTTTATAAACAAATCTTTTGAATTTAAATTTTGCCAACCAGAGAACAAAAAACCTTTGTCTCGACAGCCAATATAGATTTCTGGTTGGCACATTAATGACAATAGGTCACGTAACGGTGAGTATTGCTATATTTTACCTAAAGAAGGAAAAGGGAGATAATTAAAAAATAAACATAGACTATTTTCGCCATTCCATAATGCAATACGTTTTGGGGGGTTCTTTATATAAACAATACAAGTTATTTACTCTTGGGACTGTATCATACTTTAGTGAACTGGATATCCATTCGTTTAATGCAAATAATCCCAAAATGAATTCAACTATATTATGGGATTTGATATAATAGCGAACATACATATGTTTTTTTTAAGATGGTGGCCATTTCGGAGCTACAATATTGGACAAAATTAGTACTCCCCTCCCACCAAAAGAAATGATGAATCCGCTCGCAAGTTTTTTCATCATGGAAAATGGGGGGGGGGGGGGTGGTCTTCATTTTTCATTTGAAATGTCTAGGATTGTAGGAGTATTCAGTTGGTTGGCAATCAGCCCAACACTATGGGGGAAAGAAGAGCACATGCTACGAGCGTCTTTAGAGACTTACCGGTGGTGGAGAAATAGTTAGTTCACGTTCTTAGACTTGTTATTTAATTCCAGTTTGTTCTCATGGCGTCCACAAACTATCCAAACATCCAAGAATTAAATTGTGTCGAACGGTGTTGAAACTAGGTGAGAAAATTAAAATTCGGTGATTTGCGTTCATGTTTTCCATAAATGTAAATGTTTGGTCGTTTCACGTTCCACAGTTCCAAAAGAACGTGAGAGAAAACCTAGAAACAAACACTTTTAAAGACATTGTTTCCCCTTCATTGCCGTTATTTGGCTGCGTTATCATTGACGTCGGCGTTGTATATCTTAAAGGCCTCAATAATTCATTTTCGTCCGGCGCTCAAGAACAAGCTTCTGCATCACTCATTGACCCCCTGTTGACCAAAGTCACAATAATGAAACCAAATTTACACCAAAACGTGCTTATCTAAACGATAAAGAACTAAATAACTTTAGTGTTTGATTACATGACTTAGTTAGTACCTGATAAATTTACCTGGGAGATAAAAACGTGCAGAAGGAATTTGGCACTTTTTTTGGGATGAAAATTCCTTTGTCAGCGCGCGACATGACCGGCCTCGAAAAAACGCTGTTGAATTGTGCAAGAAATTTATCGTATCAGAAATTTGAACCAGAGTTAACTGGTTCTCAAATAACATACTCCATAATTTTCAAGTCCATAATTGATAATAATGTATAACAAAAGTAGGAGCGATTTATTAAAGATATAGATTATTGTCTTATTCATTTAATTAAAGAGCTTAGTTTTCGCGTAGGCCTACGACCAACTAGACATGAAAACTCACTAGAAATAAATTAAGTAAGAAGAGAATTTCGATATTTTTCCCTGGAAGTTGCGTTTCTTTTTAGAATTTTTCCGGTGTCTAGAAGGGATACTCTTGATTAAATGCTAAAATCACTTCATCCTATTATTATTATTATTATTATTATTATTATTATTATCATTATCATTATCATTATCATTATCATTATCATTATCATTATTATTATTATTATTTATTTATTTATTTTTTCGGGAGTGTCGACTTTTCATCACTGAGAACACAAAAACCGCATTTGGGTCAAAACGACTTGTCTTTCCACCTTGTATAAACAAACAATTACTAATTAATTTCCTCTAGCTTCTAATCTCCGCATGCCGCCTGCATTATCACGAAATTTTAACTACAACATAAACATAGACCTTGCTCGTTTATCAGCTTGTTACAAATCACGTCCGTGAAGAGTTCAATAATTTTGTTCTCAAAGAACTATCTTAATGAAAGGGATTAAGGCGCGATTTGGAATTTCCTTCAACAATGTTTTTAATTCCTTTTAAACCTTTATTTCAGATAACGAACTATTTTGACATAGATACTGTATGAATTATCCACCTAACAATGTTCAGGCTTTCAATCGTCGAAAACTGCAGCGAGGCGATTGGCTGATCGTGCGGTTCAACTGTATTTAAATATTAATTTTCAAATATTAAGCAAGCTTTGTGGCATTTGTAAATTAAACCAGGGATGCGTCAAAGGCTTCTTAGCGAAAGATACGTTCCCTGCACAGGCCGAGATATGATATATAGATGTCATTTGATGGTGCAAAATTAAGAACCACTTCGATGAGATAAGATTGTTGCTTCGAAGGCATTTCTTTCACCAAAGAACCAAGGAAATGTTATGGCAGAAATGCAAATGCTGCGTTATTACATGGCTTTGTAGCCAAATGCGCAGGTGCTGGTCTATTTGAGCCATCGAGTGAAGTCTGTCTGTTTTGAATCCGCATACAAAACCAGCACTTTGAGCTTTGCGGAATAATTTGATTCAACGATATACATTTTTATGTAAAATGTTTACAGCTGACGCATTGGGTCGTGCTATACACACACGACAAACTATGCTTTTGCAAGCTGAAATTGGACCAAGAGCAAAATCGGAATCAAACTTCGAAGACTCGCTTCCTGCGCGTGGAGTAGCGAAGGATAGAGTGGTCATCAATGTAGGCGGTTACCGCCATGAGACTTATTTAAGTACTCTCAGAGTCGTCCCAGATTCGAGACTGGCCTGGATAGCTGAAAATGCCGCTAAACAAGCCGATTATGATCCGGAAAATAACGAATTTTTTTTCGATCGACATCCAGGGATTTTCGTGAATATCATGAATTATTATAGAACTGGGAAACTTCACTGCCCGAGCGATGTGTGCGGCCCATTATTTGAGGAAGAATTGTTGTTCTGGGGAATCGACGAACTTCAAATGGAACCATGTTGTTGGAGTAATTATACCCAGCACAGAGAAGCACAGGCTACGCTAAAAGCCTTTGAAGGACTTCAGAAAAGCGTGGATGATTCTGAAAACGAGAGCAGCGCTTTTCGAGTACATCGCAAAGTTGCTACTAGGACAAAATGGAAGAGAGAGATTTGGGCAATGTTGGAAAAGCCGTATTCTTCGAAATATGCACAGGTAAGAAGAGCATATTTAAATGTCACCTGCAAATAGAAAATAAATATTTCGATGAAGTTTCGTTTTTATTTTAATTTTAACCAGCAAGGGATGAAGCTGGACTCCGCATATCAGTTTGCTTCGGTTTTACTAATTTTTTTCCGCAGGAAGCGTTTGATTGAAAGTATACATTTCGTTGAAAGATTTTCAAATAAAAACGGAAACGGTGTCACGGTTGGGAAGCTAGCTGTTATCACTCTTCACTGCGGAGTGCAGACCGTCGAGTTGTCGGGGGGATTGTGAATTACCATCCCGTCTATGCGCTTTTTTCAGAGCGTAATAGCTTTATCTCTTATGGATGCAAATTAATAAAAGCTATTTGGCGTTGTAACTAGTGAAGTGGGAATTTCTTGAAGCTTCAACTTTCGTTGTTTGGCTAACAACGTCTCAACGACACAAGCGGCGTTTTCGTGTTGACGAAGACATTTTCCTGACGCCAGTTGTTCAAACGATGGATATAGCGCACATCACAATAAATCACAATCCAGTGGATAAGTCATAGTGAAACCAGTTGCGCTATCCAATGGATAGTGATTTATTCAGTGGATAGCGCTGTGTACCTTTCGAACAACTGGGATGTTTCTTAGCGGTGCAATGGAGCGCGGGTACAGCATTTACGAGTGCCACAGACCACTTGAATCAAGTTAAAATTTTGGATAATAAAGTTACCGTACCATTTCCCAAAGGTAAAAATTATGTTTTATTAATTGTGATGGTCTATAATTTTACTTAAAAAAAATTGCAGCTTGACGAGCGCTTCCAATGTCCCGTTGTAACATTTCGATCTTTGCGAAACTAAACTCTAATGGAGTTGGAGATCGACCCTGAGAGTCCAGAGTGTTTTCAAAAGATGAAAATACTTTACGTGAGAACTGTAAAATAATCATATCAATGCATAAGACTTCTGATCGTAACCTTTTTTTCAGTTATGAACAGCTGTCCCATTCAAAAGACATTCTGACTCTTTCTGTTTTTTTAGTGGTAGCTTCTCAGTTTCTATTTGCAAAATGAACTGCCTTGACCTGTTTCCAGGATCAGGGTTAAATGGAAAACTATTTCCTTTATGGATATTCTAAGAAGTTGCACTTTTGAACCGGATGAGTAACTTGTCCTGAAACTTCCTTATTTTGAACAAAGGAACTTAATTCCACATTCACTTTTAACTCGTTTTTACAGCGCAGGCAGCAAAATTTTTTTGCGGCCGGTCTTCCTTACATCACAGGGAAATGACAAGTAGTTTTGAAAAATATTTTTGTTGAGACAAAAAAATTTTTGTTCGAGACGCAAAAATTTGTTTTCGTCATTTTCAGTGAACTTTTTGTTCCGTACTTCTGCCAGATCAGGCTTTGTTTTCTGTTTTGTTAATATGAAGACCTTTCGGGAAGCCGCTTGGGGTTTTACCCATTCACATTTCTACCGGCTGTTGGAACCTCCGATCGTATAAATTGGTTTTAATTGTTCGACGCTATAAGTTCAACAATGTTCCGCTATTAAAGGTTTGCCTGCACGTCACATATAAGGAAGACCCCACATTTTAACGGCTAACACTGGGGATTGAAAATCCAACTCTCATCGTTTCAACTGAGTCAACTTGCACCAGTTCATCGGCAAATGTCGAGCAATTCCAGTGATTACCGTCAATACACAGCTTCGCCTTAACGAGTTTTGTGGCTGGGTATATCTTAACAATATCGAATTCCAAGGGGCCCTCGTTTAGTACTTAGCTTTCGTGTTGTTTCAAGCAAACGAGAAAACGAAAGAAAAGGTACCATAGTTACCTATCGAAGGGAATGAAATTCTTTTGTCTTCAAACCACCACGTTTAAGTACAAAAAAAAAGTTTTGCTTAACGTACTAAACAGTAAGAAGAGCACCTTCAATATACCATATGTTTCGTGCTCTTCTCTAAAATTACTAGGTTAGAATTTTTTTCTTTGTAAAAAAATACAAAAAAAAACGTTTTGCTTTACGTACAAAACAAACAGAAGAGCACCTTTAATATACCATATGTTACTAGTTTAGAATTTTTTCTCTTTGTAAAAAATATAATATATTGCTCAGACGTACTGATCTTCATCGAAAAAAATCTGTATTTGAATGATTACAATAGCTTACAGTACAATTATAATCTGAAAAGAACTAATAAACATGCGCTAGTGAAAAGTAAGCAACACATTCATATTTGAAATTTAAAAGCCAAGAACAAATTGATATTTCAATATAAGTTAGGGTCAAGTTTATAACTGACATTATTCTTTGTATATAAATATATAGAGGAGAATTTTATCGATTGTTTGTACTTCTATGAATTATTCTCTATTTTTACTTTTCCCTTCAGCGAAGATTTTGAATTGGGCATTTGAGTATATGCTCAAATATACATTATGCAATCATAAGTTTGATTGTGTCGTCTTACCAAGACACGTTGACTGGAATCACTATAGCTAGTAGCTTAATTAAGAGAATAGTGGTCGTTTTCGCCCAATAGGTAGCCTATTCGTTCGAACTGAAAACCCGTTTATGGGCAAAGGTGTTCTTAATTTACTAAATATGGGTTGTTTGGGAACACGAGTTCCCCTACAAGAAATTACTGAGCTTCCATGTCGTGGACTTGCTCATGGTCTAAAACAACAGATGACAACTATGATCATTTATCAGTAGAATACAATAAAACATTTCCTACGTATAAGCATGTACCAAATCCTCACTCGTGAGCAATCAAAATCGTGCGCGAAACTTCGTGTTTAATGTGGCTGCAAACTGCAAATGCACATTCGTCATATCCTTTCACTGGCTTTCCGCTATTTTTAAAATTTTGCTCAAGGCAAACTTCACTAGTTTTCTCCTATGTTCAGGTTAACGCTTAGAAGCCTTTTAACGATTAAGACGTTTAGAAAACTCAGCATTTATCTTTCCGATATTGCAGATTTCGCTTGGGAAAAATTATGATTATAGGCTAAAACTGCACGTAATAAAACTAAAACAAAATATTTTTGTTTCAAATAAACGAAGAACCACGCGACGTGGAAATCATCATGAAAAAATGAAGAAATGAAATACATGTTGTCAGTTAGAGCTCAATGACACGTATATAGAGCACCCGACTGTAGTAATCGAATGATCGTAGGCTCGACTGCTAGAAAAGAGCCCTCGGATTTTCTCCGAGTATTCGAGAGTCACCGTCG
>NC_090878.1:14499016-14521516 GCF_036669935.1 Montipora foliosa | reverse complement strand
TTACAAACGGGCAAACTGCACTGTCCTCGTGGTATCTGCGGTCCCTTGTTCGAGCAAGAAATGGCTTATTGGGGCTTACAAGAGCAACAAATGGAGTCCTGCTGTTGGCCGAATTACACAAAACACAGAGATGCTCAGGAAAATTTGCAGGCTTTGAATTTTAGGCCGAAATATGAAGATGACGCCAAAAAGTCGCGAAACGAGCGACTTTTCAACGATCCTAACTTGACATGGTGGCAAAAGCATCAGACTATCATATGGGAGATCTTAGATGATCCATATTCGTCTTCTACAGCAAAGGTATAGTTTTTGTTGTCATCATAATTCAGTGATATAGTTGGCATTTACAGGCTTACAAGTAATTTAATCAGGGTACATTCTCCGAACCGCAAACCGCATCTGCGAATACAAAGTCGTTATAAGGACTTTTGGTTTACCTTCTTCACTGTTTCTGCAATTTAGAATATGAAACAACCAAAACTAAACTATAAAACACAAGAATCAAAATTTAAAAATGAAAATACTCATAAATTAAAAAAATAAATAACACTGTTCTCGAGAAACCAAATATGACAAGAGAAAATTATTGAATAAGTATTGATGGCACCTACGGATTGATTTGTTAGAGTTATAGGCACCAGCAAAATACGAAGAAACTACTACTCAAACGGTTATTGAATAAAATAAAGGGTAGGCATCCAGACAAAAACTTCCAAATGTTTTAAGTTTCCTTTTTTTTTTTCGCAATCTTGGTGGAGGACTGCTCATATAAACAACAGCTTCTAGCCTATGGACTCCAGACCCAGGACTCTATTCGTTCAGCAATAGCTATATATGGTTACTCTGCCTCGTTCCCATACGAAACGAGAACGGGGTTGCAGATTACTGAGCTCGTCATTTTTTTCTAATAGGCCATTTCCGAGTTGCTGTTTGCTTCGGTTTCGGAGTGAGTCTTGGTGCTCAACTATTGTAAGGAAAATGAGTTTGATTTGCATAAGAATACGCAACTCATTTTCATTTAATTGGTTGTGCTCCAAACTGAGGCATGCAGCAACTCGGAAATGGGCTGTTGATCTTTGTCACAGGTATTCGCCTGGGTTTCTTTGGCCTTCATTGTTACTTCCATATTCACGATTTGTCTGTGGACTGTCGAGTTCTTCAAGGGCGAAAGAGAGGAGGTTGAAACGCGAAATGTTACTCTCCCAGCAAGAAATTTAACACAGAGAAATTACAGTAAGTACTGATAATGATAATAAACTTAACTTAAAGCGGCTTTGTCTCGTTATTTTGGAGTGTTTAGGGAAAATCTTTCGTTAACCTCCAGTTTAAAACTCGAAAATAGTAATGTGGAATTCCTTTACTGATAAAGTCAAATTATCGTTACGACACAAACAAGATGATTCACAGCGAAAACGACCTTTATCCAGGTGATTTGCAACTTGAAAACTGTCGGGCCGACCTTTTTCCAGATTACCCAAAAGCAATCCGTTTCAATCTTGTTCATTTGTGTTCATCCATGCTTCTCTTTACCTTTTGCTCCAATTCTTTTATGTTGTTCAACAGTTTTGTATTGGTTATTGCAATGTTTCATTCTAATTTTCGGGTGTCGTGAAATTAAATAATTTTGTGTGACATAGCCACTTTAACTGTCGACAGTGTTTAGCATTGGGGCACTATTTGAGGACACTGAACACAAATCAAATTAGTTGAGATAGAAAGAAAAATGAAAACAAAATCTGTGTGAGAGTGTCAACCGTAAATGTATATCGGCAAAGTGCCTAATACAGGGTTTGAATAATGTCGCGTGTTAGAAAAGCCCTTTAAATAGTTTCTGAGCAGTTCCGCATGTACCGGACAATTTTCGAAGGACCATTTGAAGGGCTTTTTCAACACGCGTCAACTCCGCAAACACTGGATGACTGGAAGCACTTTCCCGATACAAATTTACGAGAAACACTTATTTACACAGATTTTGTTTCGATCTATTTTCTAAATCAGCCAACAACCCCTTGGTGATTGAATGTAGTTTATAATAATTCTTCTATTTCATACTCCTTAAACCCCTAAATGTGCCAAAGTACTAACGGTTTGAACTTGACATTTACAGTAACCGACCCCATAGTTTCGTAAGCATCACCGGTCAACGAACAAGTTGGGATTTCATTGTTTTGTACTGGACGTTTGATTCGCTAGATCTGAAAATGTTGGAATTTCTGTTTCAGTACTTCCCTCTGGTTCTATTATTTTCATTATCTGGGTGGCCCTGGTATCAGTGGACGCACTGAAACGCATTTTTAACTAAGGCTGAAATTACACTTGAACATAACATAGTTGTTGGGTAGTCGGTCATTCATTTTGACTGTCCCTCTGTTAGCTCCTCATGGTCAGCCCATCCATTGGTAAATCAGTCACATACTGACTTCAGTACTGTTTCGAACCTCTAACTTCACTTTTAAGAAATGGACCAGGAAATCTTAAACTTTGACCCCAAGTTCAAAGAGGGTCGCTTTGCAGTGATGGTAACTTTTTAACCTTTTTTTTTAGCAACAGAGACAAGTACAAAATCGGTTGGTTCCCGGACTCCGATGGAGGTGCTGACAATAATAGACTCGGTGTGCACTGGTTGGTTTACCTTGGAATTCCTATTGCGTCTGGTATTCTGTCCCAGCAAGATTCAATTTGCAAAGAAGCTGCAAAACTGGATTGATTTGTTGGTTATCATACCACTGTACCTTCTGCTTGTGTTTCAGCGAACGACACTGATCGAAGTGCTAAACACAACTCGAGTGGTTCGCATCTTTCGTTTCTTCAAGCTGTTGTACGATCTACAGATTCTTGGCAAAACAGTGAAGGCAAGTCGATATCAACTCTTTCTTCTTCTCTTGATCCTCTTGATTCCTGTTGTTATCTTTTCCAGCCTCGCCCTATACGCCGAAACGGACTGGGGCACTGTGAAATCTCAGGACCAGTTTCACAACCTTCCAAACGCCATGTGGTGGGGAATCATCACCATGACAACGGTGGGCTACGGTGACATTGTCCCAGAATCCCTTTCAGGCAAGATCATTGGTGGTATCGCTTCTATTTGTGGTATTATTATTCTTTCAACTTCTGCTTCTGTGATCGGTAGCACCTTCTCCCTGTACTACAACCTGGCTCAGGCACAACTTAAGATTCCCAGGAAGAAACGAAGTTTTGAAGTGGATTACCAAACACTGCCCACCGTATTAGCCTTCAGAACCAGCCAAACGGATTCCATGGTCATCTCAAATAATTCAGACAGCGGTTATCACCGATCTCCTAACCGACTTCAAATTTGTGAACGCGATGGCGGCAGTTTCGTTTTCGAGACGTCCAACGATCCTCCATTCCCTAAGTCGCCAAGTTGTGCGTGTCAGGTATCCCAAGATCCTTCGATACCTTTGCGGCAAACGGTGGCAGCTTCTCCTCCAACTGGTCCCCCACTTAGCAGGAAAGCAAGTATTAGAAGAGATAGTATTCTTGTGTAAAGAAACGTAACATGGTTTACTTGTTTTCCCATTTCATCAAATTAATGTTTCATTTGATTTACTTAGTTCGTTCAGACGAAGAGCTTATTCTGCATGTAATTTGGAGAGCCAAGATAAATCAATATTACTGTTATTATGGTTTTGGCAGTGGAGTACAAATGCTTCCAAAAATTCCCACCAATGTTGCCCTAAGGACGTTTGGCAGATGCATTGTGCTCGCGGACCGTTACTCCGCAAACGGACCTCACAACTCCCAACAATCGTTTAGCCCTGGCCAAGGATATTGGACGTATTTTCAATAGTGTCGACTGTGAGTTGCAAATAGATCCAATAAATTGTGGTGTTGCTGTTGTCCCGAGGAGGTTGGAAAGATGTTGGATGGTGTTGGCAAACGTTGTGTAAACAGCAGCTGCCCCAACAACGTTGGCCCAAGGTTGTTGGACAGATGTTTAATTTTGTTGTCCACATACAGTAGTGCAAATGGCCTCAACAATTTCCAACTTTGTTTCCCAAATAATGTTAGTATGGTATGGCGTTGGCTATTATGCTTAAACGGATGCAGTAAATGTTAGAAACGACTTTAAATGCCATGGCGGAAACTATGCAAACCGCGATGAAAGACTGCCGCTGTACACTTCGATGATCAGGAAACAATAGAATTGTTTTGACTAAGCTCTTGGCTCCCAGAATGTTTGATCATTTTTCAATCTCACGCAACAGGGTATGCAAAAGGACACAACATGAAGAAATATAACAATAGAGGCCTGCCTTCGTTGGCAACAAAGCGAGCTGTCTTTTCAGTCTGTTTACTGATGTTTTTCACATTCCATTGTGAAAAATGTCGAAGTTGTGTTCGATGAGGCATTGCTGCACTTTTGATTCGCTTTGGTCTTTATTTATTTATTGTTAGGGGGTATGGACTGATTTAATTTAATTTGTTGAGGACGTGTAAATTTTGAAACTTGCTTAAAATAATCGAATCACTAGAAAGGACTGTGGACCCACGCGAGACGTGAACAGTATTGTCTAGGATAACTGGCCCTGGGGTAATGGGTTCTTGATTACCATGAACAAGTTTGATAAAGCATTGTTAGACACTTGAATTAGAATTACCATTATTACTGACAACACTGTGCAATACCCCAGGCAATATGATTCCGTGGACTACAGAGATTTTGCACTAACGTTCCATAAAATTTATAAACAAGACTTTCAGAAGGAGCCCAACTGAGGTTAATGTCCCTACTCAAGGAGGCTAGAAAGTCGAATCATCCGCAGATATCGTTACAAAAGGAGCACTTTCCCTTAGCCATTCACTCCGAACGTTTAGTCCAACTCTGGTTTAAGGTGGCTCAAACCAGTTTCAACCTCATCAAGAAACTGTATCGTCTCACTCTACAACACTGCATTACCGTAAAGCATCACGAAGCATCAATGTTATGCATGATGGTATTACGTGAGAAACAACAATTATCCCTTCACAAAACACTCTTAAAAGCGAGTCTAAGTGCGAAGTTTTTGCGATGGTAATTAGTTCTACTTTACATTTGAAAGAAAACTAATTTTCATGAGCAAAACTCCGCACTTAGATTCACTTTGAAGAGGAGGCAGACATGAACTCGAAAATGGCCTATTGGAACTATAGCCGTCTTCACACTCAATGTTAATTATAATCAACTGAAGTATAATTCAGGCTATCATTCTCCATTCAATTTTATTCACTTGTGGTTCTGTTCAGATCTGCGAAAAATTAAATACAATAGGCAGGATAACCTCGCAGTGTGAGACAAAATGGCGCCGTATCGCGTGGCTACCTCGATTATCATCACCATGCTTGAGGCGAAAAGAGAACCAAGGACAGCTTCCGAAAATACCACCACGTGTTCGCCATTTTGTTCAATTACGCACTGTGATTTCTTCAAACAACCCCTTTGAAGTTGTTTGAAGTAATTATAATTCAGTTATAAGCAGGGACTGTAATTAGTTGATGTGAACCCAAGTCATATTTAATTCGATTATAATTTGATCATAATGGAGACCTAATGTGAACACGGCCTATGACTGTGTAGTCATGCATACCTCTCTCTAACCGAGTTCAATTACAAAAAATAAAGAATCAAGAAGACGTAAACTTAAAGCGTGTCCCGCCGGTGAAAAAAAGGTTACACTAGTATGACAGTTATCATACCTCTAGATTTCTTAAGTAAAACAACTATAGATAAAGTTCTTAATTAGTGGACCTTCTTCAATTTGCTGTGACGTCAGCTTTCACATTTCTTTACGGTGGTCAATTTACAATACCAACTCAGTTTATAAACCCATTTCTGTGTTTCACTACCCCACCGACGCATGCGCAGCACCACAGTTTCTTTAGAAACTAAACCTTTATCGGATTCGCTTTGTCGGAAAGGAAAGCGAAAAAGTGGACTCCCGGAGAGATTCACTCGACCCCTGGTTTACGAGACTTGCACTCCACCAATGAAATACGAAGAGTGGCGGAGCATGTCGAACCTGTGATTAGATCAGCACTATCAGAAGTGGATACAGTGTCCCTGTTATGTCACTATGATGGCTAAAACGAGATCGGGATTTTCCTTTCGTTGGAAAGGGAAACAAAGAAGTAGAGCCCCCGGAGGGACCTGGGCCCAGTTCCTCAAAAGCCGATTAACGCTAATCTAAGATTAAAAATTAACCAAGCAGTTTATTTCTCTACCCCCAAATGCTGTTCAACGCAGATTTTCGGCAGAACTTTACATGAGAAGACGTCAATCTTGAAAAACAAAAATAAGCAAAAGAAACTTTCACCAAAAAGTTGAAAACGTGAAACAAAAGTTTACGCTAATCCTGGATAACTCTCGACCCCTGGTTTACAAGAACAGTGCTCTAACTCCTGAGCTTCGAAGGCTGGATGACATTTTTCGTTGATGGTGCGCTTAATACCGGACGAGATTGAAAGATTAAGATGAAAAGTTTTGTTCCTTCAAAAGGAGGAACGATAAAGTAGAGCCCCCGGAGAGATTTGAACTCTCGACCCCTGGTTTACAAGACCAGTGCTCCAACCCCTGAGCTACGAAGGCTGGATGACATTTTCCGTTGATGGTGAGCTTAAGACGGGACGACATTGAAAGATTAAGACGAAAAGTTTTGTTCGTTCAAAAGGAGGAACAATGAAGTAGAGCCCCCGGAGAGATTTGAACTTTCGACCCCTGGTTTACAAGACCGAAGGCTGGATGACAGTTAACAAAAAAGAAACTCCTTACTTTTATGAACTTGTTTGCTGAGCCCAAAATCGCAACTGATAAGATGGCGTCGGTGACACTTTAAGCACTATAGCGTGCAAAACGGGATCGAGATCATTATTAAACACAGAGATGGGTTTATCAACTGGGTTGATATGGTAAAATGACCTCAGTAGAGAAATTTGAAAGCTGACCTTTCGACTTTCTTTTACGGTGGCCAATTTACCATATCAGCTCGGTTGATAAACTCTTTTCTGTGTTTCACTTCCCTACCGGCGCATACGCAGCACCACAGTTTCTTCAGAAACTACACCTCTTTATCCAGAATAACTAGTCAACGTTCGGTAATATATTGATTAAAATTAGCGCAGTATACTGTTAGCTCATTGATCTAAGATATTTTAACGTCGACAGGTAAGTCACCATTTGTAACACACTTGTTCTTAAAGAATATATTTGAGTGACTGTAAGATGAATTTCTTTGTTATCATCATCATCATCATCATAATAATAATAATAATAATAATAATAATAATAATAATAATAATAATAATAATAATAATAATAATAATAATAATAATAAAAGATTTATACCGCGCCAGTATCCTACTGTTCAAAGGTGCCTTACAAAACTTTAAAATTAACACTTAAAACAGCTAAATTTAACTATAAAAAGCTTTTCTAAAAAGGAAAGTTTTTAATCTACTTTTAAAAAAAGACACAGACGGAGCGTTTCTAATTTCACGTGGCAAAGCATTCCATAATGATGGTGCTGCTACAGCTGCTCATTCCTTTCCCCCGTCATACACTTGCGCCTCTTCAGAATAAGGCATTTGCAAAAAGGATCTGGGGGTGGGGTTCTGTTAAAGAGAACTAAAATCCTGGAGTTGGAACACTAGAGTAGCCGTAAAACTTCAATGATTATTTCAGATAGAGGCACCCTGGAGCATTGAGGAAGCTGAATGAACGATTCGCAAAGCCATTTTTTCTGATGCAAACTCCTTTTTGGTTAAATAGAATTCACCTAAATTTGATTGCAACCATAATTTTCTCCGCATTAAATTTATTACCCGCTACAAGAAGTGGAGGTTCTCTTGAAAACTGCTACATTCTTTGTCAGGCTTAAGTTCTCCGATTGCCCCTACTAAATAAGAAGCACCAAATAAATAAATAAACAAAGAGTTAATGACGCCCTTTTCAAGCAGGAAAGAAACTACTCTTCAACTGTTGAGCGCTTTGTTGTTTCGTCGCGCAAACGTGGCGGAAGGAAGCGATTGCATGGGAAGACTTAGAACGTGACATGAGTCATTTTCTAGTTGAGAGATCACGGATTGAAGAGCTTGGTGATAACTTTTCTAAGGTCTCAACTTATTGCTTTTTATTTAATTCTAAATGATCCAAATTTTAAAAGATTTCATCTCAGTGCTAGCTGCCACCATTTACATGCATTTGAAGGAATAATCAAGAATTATTAGGTGACGACTTGAAAAGGATGATTGTGCATCAAAGGCGGTTTCAGGTATTCAGTATTGTTTCAAGTGTTTGAAGTCAGTTCAGGATTGTGCTTTAAAATAGAACCAATAGTTCTAAATAAGTTCAAGCATAAGTTAAGCGAGAGCGTCCGCTACTGCCTGTTTATTTCTTTTTTAAAGTACGGATTCTTGCGTGTTTTTCCACGCCACGCCCACCGGCTTAACATGTCATGACATTTCAGTTATGTAGATACATTGCCTTTAGGTTTTCACTGAGCATGAACGAATAAATTTCATGTCAACACAGCTGTTTTTAGAGATATTCGTAGAAATGTTTGTTCCCGAGAGGTTTTGGCACCATCTTATTCAGTGATCCTATCCGTCTAGCGTTATTTCGCTTTACCACTGCAGCGTTTCAGTTACCTTTTCTATCGTGTGGTCTTTGTTTCCCTGTGCGGTCAAAACTAATTGTTTTGAATGTTTATCGTAAGAGCTGATCAGAGTCCACGAATTGTTCATGAATGCATAACCAACCTCAAACATGACCACTTATTCACTATGACGCTGAGCAAATTTGCGCTTAAAGATATAGTTGATATTGGAGTTACAGATCATCTTTACTCACTGACAGAGAGTCCGAGTAAAAGATCAATCAAATCATGTTTTATTAAGTAAAAGATACATAAAAGTAAACGTCAGACGTTATCCCTATTAATGACGCTCCCAATGTAAAATATTTGGTTTACGACATGGCTTGAAATTGAAAGGAATTAAATCATTACATATGCCTAGAGTAATTCCTTCTATAAGTTCTGCCCAAAGCTTTGATGGACGTCATTGTACGATTGAAGTCCAAATTTGATGCTTCACTCCTCAAAAATATGCTGTGTGTGACGCAAAGTGATAAAATATTAAAGAAAATCAGTGATACCTGAAATCCGGATTGTTACTGAGTAGAGACCATTTGGTAGCTGTTGGACTGAAAGAGAGAGAGTCCAGACACCCAATGGTCGCCGTGATTACGTTGTATTGCTTCGACGGTAACAGATTAAAATGAAAACAAAATTCCCGTAACCATGATAGTGAAATGAGTCAAAGTAAGTTGATTCACTTTCTTTGAAGAAGAAGGCAGAGAACAACAAATTTTTGTCTTAAATGAGATGCAGATACAATTGCATGAGGCTGCCCATAAGATGCTCCAATTTTTTGACTGAAAAAGCTGCTCGAAATTTTCCAGCAAGTTGCTTAAAAGTTGCTCCAAAATTTCAACATTGCTTCCCATACATTTTCCGCAAAAAGAGGCTCATTACCAAGACAAAGAATCACATGCCATGACATTTGGTTGAGATTCACTCGAATTGTCCGCCATATCTTTCACGCACCGCTGACCAGCCACAGGGTAAGCAATGCTCCACAACTTTCAACTTTATTTACTACTAATACAAAGAAAATAAAGTTGAAAAATGAAAGTTAAATTTGTAGAGCATTGGTTACCCTATAACAAGAAAACGCAACGCGCACGTGAACATGAACACCTACAGCATGCGACAACAAAACGAAGCAAACAACATCTAAAGCTTAATAATAAGGCTGTTTCCTTTGTTTTACTTTGATTTTATTGTCTTAAAATAAAAGGTGTTGCTCGACACAAATAAAGGTGCCCGAAATCGGGAAAGTTGCCCTAAAGTTGCCGAGCATGATGGACAGTAACCTGCAATCAGGAGATCTTTTCTTTAAGAAAAGAACGCCTGATCTCAGGTTATATGTACAACTTTGGATACTATTTTGAATTTTGCAGGTCCCCCCTGTGGGGGGCAGGGAGTAATTTATCAATAGGTCTTGTCTACCGCTACTGACACCTCTAAACCAACTCTCTCTCCCCATGATCCCTCACGTTCATGCGCAATCCCGATACGGAAATTGACCTTTTCACGGTTTCGGACGCCATATTGGTTGGGGGCAAACACAGCTTAAATGACAGTGAATGTATGGGAATTTTGCCGACTTCGAACCAGTACAAATCCTTAAAGAGATTCTAAAAGCTGACGTTTCGAGCGTTAGCCCTTCGTGTGATTCGCTTCTTTAGAAAGTACCCCCTTCCTAAATCCTTAAAGGTCTGGTGGCTGTGGATAGCGAGAATACCTCTCAAAAAGTACTTGTATTGAGATTATTTTCGTGAAGCAAGACAATCAGAATCAAGCTATAATTACAGTAAACGAAATTTGTAAATTTCATATAAACCCTTGTAAACAAAATTCCCGCCGGAAATTTGAAGCGACATGAGATTTCTAATATCCAAGTTTCACACGTTGTGCCTTGTGCAATGATCCAATTTTCCGTTGAGTGAATGATATTAATGATATTAATGAAATGACGAAAAACATTTTTTTTAAATCTGCCTTTCTGCAGCGGAGTTATAGAGGTTTGAATTCGGCCAAAATCCCATACATGCACTGTAATTAAAGACGCGATGGCCCCCCAACCAAGATGGCGTTAGAAACCGTGAAAAGGCCTATTGTAAATTCCGTAGAAGGACGAGTGGCTGTCAGGTATTTTCGCCACTTGAGCGGGAAGGCGTAACAACTTCACGAAACAATGAGAGCCTACCATTGGCATTCACTGATGGGAAAACCCCACGGTTCATTGAACTCTAAAGAGCAATTTACATTCTTGGTATCAAAAGCTCAAAAACCATTCAACAAGAAGCGGTGTCGGCGAATGTTCGTTCAGCAGAATGGAGGTTGACCCAAACGCTTCTCAACGATGTCGTTGGGTTCGAGTGAACTGGAATTGGGGCCAGATTGGCAGAGTCAAATTAGGCATTTTCCTTCGCTTTAATCCCGTCGTGACAGTCTTCTCGGCTGCGATTATCTGGTTCTTCGTGATTTGGTGTGCGGTTGAAGCCGATGTCGCCAACCGAGAGATGTCAAAATGGATGCTGTGGATCACAGAAACCTTCACATGGATGTACATTGGAACACAAGATGTCTGGACCATCTTTATCGTCGTGCTGTACTTTTCCAAGTATGGAAAGATGAAACTCGGAAAACCAGAAGACAAACCAGAATTCAACGATCTGACTTATTTTACGATGCTGTTCGCTGCTGGAATCGGAATTGGTCTTTTTTACTTTGGTGTTGGTAAGTCAACTATAAGCATTACGTCCTCTTAGCACTAGAATCACAGCTCGATTATATTTTGACTTGGTACCGGCAGGGTATCTCTCTCTCAAAACAATACACGCCATCGGTTACCCGTATTTTCTACAACCGGTGAAAAGCTAGAAATCTTAATCCTAGTGATCAGTTTGGATCAGCGATGCATCTGCCTTTTCTTACCTTTTCTAGTTGTTATTTCATGACAAAGCA
Source organism: Montipora foliosa (assembly GCF_036669935.1). NCBI lineage: Eukaryota > Metazoa > Cnidaria > Anthozoa > Scleractinia > Acroporidae > Montipora > Montipora foliosa. The sequence continues at coordinate 14,509,928 of NC_090878.1, read as the reverse complement.
ATGATGTTTCCGCATTACAAACTAGGAATGAATTTGTCATTAAGGACTCTTCTTTCATAGAGCAATATCAACGTTGTTCCTGTGGTTATTGTTATGCATCGTCATTTCCAAACGTGCAATACCGACCAACACTCAGCGATAGTAACCACAATAATTGTTCAGTTATTTTCCGAAGCAGGTGCGTGTTTAATCGAGAGCCTTTAGTTTGCCAAAATATATGCACTATTTTTGCCTTGCGCTGTATTTGAATTGCCCACTCATTCAAATCGAGCCATTACGCCACCAACACGTCTCGCTAAGAGTTAAAGCCATGAACCAGATAGAGCGAAGGCTACAGACTAAAATCTTATTGTGAAAATATGAAACGCTATGAATAGAGGAAACAAGCATGTGATATGACTCGACATTAAGGCCATGACTCTGCGTATCTGCGTATCCACATCGACTATACTAAGAACATTACTAGGGAAGTCGTATTTTCAACTACGTATCCTCGTTGGCTCCAGAATACTTATGTTCCAAGTTTGAAAAGCGTCAAACTCATTATAACTTAAGGGACTCTGAGAACAAGCTAAATGTTCCATTGACACGCACAAACTATTATGAAAATAGCTTTAGCTATAGTGGTGCTGTACTTTGGAACAGCCTTCCGCGAGAAGTAAGATCAGGGCAGTTTAGACGCCTAATCAAACAAGTGCGTTGAGTAAATAGGTTGAGTCACGGCACTCTTGGAGAGCAGCTTTTTTATGAGTTTTATAGGGTGTACTGCTTGGGGGTAGTTCTAACTTGGTATCCTATTCATTTAATTTCATTGCATTCTTATCTTGGCTGATGAATTGTTCGTGAATAAATAAAGACTATCTATGTATCTATGTATCTATGTATCTATGTATCTATCTATCTATCTATCTATCCACTTCAGAATATACTTAGAACATTCATTACTAGGGGATGGGTCGTTGTATCCGCGTACCCAGACTCTTCGGAGGTGCAGCTTCAAAGTGGCAAGGTATTCTGCAGTTACTCAATTGAATGGTGGCCGAGGATACTCGGTGGCCACATGACAGTAAGTCAGATCTTGCAATCAGCAGATTGGAGTTGTCACCAACTTTTCCGACGTCAAAATGTTTTAAGTAAATAATGGATTATTGCGATACTTGAGCGGCACATGACAAAACTATCCATATCAAAGTAGCATATTTAAATCGTGTTTGTATATGCTGCGTACCACGTCAATTCAAATTTGGCTTTTTCTTTGAAAAAGACAAATGGAAATCATTGCAATTCACGAGAGATTGGAATTCGCACATGACAAAACCCCGACTACGCTTCTTAGCGGTGACTAATCAATGCAACAAAGAATACAAAGGATGATTCAATGACTGAGCAAGATAGTCTTTGAATTTTGCAAGAGCGGTTTATTCACAAGGCATTACGGAGATGAAAACATTTTTATCAAGGATCTGAACTACCTGCGACTTCAACACTTCGATTTTCCGAAATACGGCGGCGCCGTTCTACAACTTGTTGCATGAGGCCCAATTAAAAAGGCATTTAGTACTATTCTCATCTGCATCCATAATATTTTTAGTGCGTATATTGACTACCCCATAATTAATAACTTTTGAAAGGGGTGAGCAAATGAGCTCCAAGACCGCGACAAAGATTTATCAGAGCTTAAAACAAAGTCCTAACTCTTGCCGCAGAAACACCAATTCGAACCAAACAAGGGATAACCACTGGCTCATTCGTGAGATTAATAAGGAAATTGCAGTTGAATACGCATTCTTTTGATCGATAGATTGCTACTTTTTCCATTAAAAATAAAAACCAAATTTAAGCAATGAAATTCTGTTCTTACGAATTTAAAGATCATTATGGCGAGAAAGCGTTAACAGCAAAAAGAGTAAGAAAGTGCCTGTGGTGCCAAGTGATAAACATATATCATAGCGGAGAAAGTGGTGCCAGGTGATGAACATATATCAGAGAGAAGGCAAAGTGGTGCCATATCAGAGAGAAGAGAAAATGGTGCCAGGTGACAAACATTTGTCAGAGAGAGGAGAAAGCAGTGCCATGTGATATAGGTATATCAGAGAGAGGAGAAAATGGTGCCAGGTGATAAACATATATCAGAGAGAAGGCAAAGTGGTGCCATATCAGAGAGAAGAGAAAATGGTGCCAGGTGACAGAGAGAGGAGAAAGTAGTGCCATGTGATAAACACTTATCAACCGAGAGAGAGCAAAGCAAACAACTTGACCGACGTTTTGCTTTATCTTAAAAACTTAGAAGTTGACGGGTAACGATAAGTTTGCTTAGAAGAGGGGACATTTATCTCAGACCCCAGATCTATTTGATATCCCTCACTCCACCAAAGCTGGCATCGTGACATTTAAAAGATGGAAAAAAGCTGACGCAGTTTGAGTGCATTATCTAATCAATATTCGTTGATCTGCTTTCTTTAACATTACAGCTGAGCCAATCTGGCATTATGAACCAGGGAATTATGGAAATCGTTATTGGGGCAGGTAAGAGTGATTTTCATTTTTTACCATAAACCTACGTTTCAAAATCTTGGAGCTTTAACACGCTTTCACCTTTAGAAGACAACACCCTTCGTGCATGGAGTAAGCCAGCATATCTTCCACCTGGTTGGCTCAGTTGGTTGAACATCGGGTCACCTTGCGGGAGGCTTTGGGTTCGAATCCGGCCGAACCAACAATCAGGGTCTTAAAAAACCTGACTGAGGAGAAAGTACTACTTTTTAATTACATGTGCAAATGGTTAAACGTTTACGTCCTCTTGGATAAGGACAATAAACCCTTACTAGAAATCAAAATGTGTGACGTTAGAGAACACACTCGATGTTCTTATTCACCGATATTCACCGAGCCTGAGGTGAATAATTGTTTTAGTATAATTACATAAGTGATTATTTGAAAAATATGCATTTTCTTTAAAACAATTAATATCTTCGTATGTCTCCTAGACAAAACACCTTGCGGCCATTTTGAAAAAGCCGCTTACATGAGTAACGCGTACCCCGTTTACACACGCACAAAAATTAGCACGGCACTTCAAATAGTGGCACGGTACCAATATTTGGAATGCCGAGCACACCTCCAGAGATGTGCTCGGTACCCGTATAATTTCTGGCACGGGTTGATAATATGCATTCTGTTACAAGAAAAATTTACCGTGCCTTGCCAGAAACATATCGGTACGGTACTGACATTTCGGAGTGCCGTGCCATATTTTTGTGCGAGTGTAAAGCCGGCTATAATCGGCTAACTCAATGTTGTACCTTATACAGATCTCCCAGGATTAAGATTGTTTGTGTATTATATTTGCATAATAATGTAGCATTCATATTTAAATGATATGGAAATACCTGGGTTTGAATTGGGTGCAACATTGAGTTAGCCGATTAGGTCTCTTATACTAGCAGTGCATGCTGTATCCCACAAGGAGGCATCTGCTGGGGAACTCTATTTCACCACTTAAATATCATTTTAAACTGTTAGGGAGCAAGTGGCGTCCACAATCAGTCTCTTTTCAAGGCACAAAAAGAACGTTTTAAGAAATGCGCTTTCATCAACGCTATATTATTATCATCATCACTAATTCATTTTGCCTCCTTCTTGTTCACATTCAGGTATAGTGATAATCAGCGAGCACAGGACGCCATTAATATAACATTGTTCCACTGGGGTATTCACGGATGGATCGTGTACGTGGTGGTTGGCCTCCTTCTTGCCTTCGTGAGTTACAGAAAAGGCCTTCCCATGACAATCCGCTCCTGTTTCTATCCCCTTCTCGGAGACAAAATCTATGGTTGGATGGGAGATGCTGTTGATATCTTCTCTGTGGTCTGCACTATGTTTGGCGTCTGTACCAGCCTTGGCATTGGTTGCCAGCAATTGAACAATGGATTCAGACGCCTGAATCCAGACATTGAGTTCTCGATAACCAACCAGATCATAATTATTTGGGCCGTGACAGCCTGTGCCACGGCATCGGTAGTTAGCGGCTTGAGGATTGGCATCCGTCGTCTAAGCGAGATCTGTTTCGCACTGGGAATGTTCATCATGATGATAGGCCTGCTTGCAGACGAGACTTGGCACATACTGAATGTGTACGTGCAGAGCATGGGTTACTACATCCAGTGGATCATTCAGCTTGGATTTCACACGGACGCCTTTGCACAACTTGGGAATGCACCTGACGAAAAGCAAGCTGAACGATGGATGAATGACTGGACCATCTTCTACTGGGGTTGGTGGATAGCATGGTCTCCGTTTGTGGGCATGTTCATTGCGAAGATCTCCAAAGGAAGAACCATCCGAGAATTCATCAACGGAACAATGACGGCTCCCATATTTTACACATTCTTCTGGTTTTGTATTTTTGGAAGCGCTGGATTGAGGATGGAACGAAACGCTGCTGTGAATAACATTACCTGCGATTCCAAATTGGGTGGTGCAGAGTCTACAGAGTCATGGAATGGCCTTTACCGTTTGTCCTGCCGAGGAAAGAATGACATGTGGTTTGATGTGATGGAACAGTACGGTGACCTTGGAACATTCCTGTCCGTAATCTCACTGGTCAGCGTTACCCTGTATTTTGTCACCAGTTCTGATAGTGGTTCCCTTGTCATCGACTGCCTGTCAGCCAATGGAGACCCTGAACCTCCTGTCATCCAGCGTATCTTCTGGGCCCTGACCGAAGGCGCTACGGCCACAGCTCTGTTAAGAGCTGGTGGCTCAGAGGGGCTTGTAGCTCTGCAATCCATGTCGATAGCATCCGGTGTGCCATACACTATATTGCTCTGCTTCATGTGTGTGGCACTATGGCGTGCAGTCAAGATGGAAGGCGGCGATCTTGATCCTCACGGCCCAAAGTTCTCAACCGGTCTTTTGGATGTCTTAAGCAGCCCAACCACTCGTAGCGCGGGGAAGGTGTTCTTGGCCATTTTTGCGCCTTGGTACTCCATTGGCAAGGCTGCCTACAAGATCAATAATAAGCAACATCAAAAATGGCTTTACATGCTGTTGTTAGCAGTTCCATTCTACCTCTGGATTGTTCTTATGGCTTTGGAACCCGTAGTTCGTGCAATCTCATACGTTGGATGGACAGTGCTCTTCATCTTCTTCTCCTACGCTACATCCATTCGTTACTATACTCGTGAAAAATACGGCATTCATGGTAACATTGTGGAAGATTTCTTCGCAGTGATGGTGCTGTACCCATTTGCCGCATTCCAGATGGAAGACCACTTGGACAACAACTACGACGTGGATAAACCAGTTCCCGTAACCGGGCAAGCCATGAATCACAACTTTGAAGACGCAGATGGAAAAGTCGACAAACCTCCTCGTGAGTATGCTACACCGACGCTGTCCCTCGCTGATTTATCTGCGAATGGGGCTGGGGTTTATTACAACCCCACAATTCCTCGTGAGAATGTCATGGGAAGAGATGAGCACTGGTCCAAGACTGCAGTAATATAACTCGAACACGTTTTCGTTTGTAGACGCTAACGATGAAATTAAGGTCGTGCTAAAAAAACGTTTTCCCCGACCAAGGAGCATGACGCATTGTAAGTTGTCAAGTAGTATAGTCTATCATTTTCTGCTACATTAATAATTATTTTACTCGTTGTTTTCAGCCATATTAAGGCAAGGGTTGTGCACAATTTCAATACGTTATTCGGTGGTTTTTAATCCAGTGTCTTCAAACCACAGCAATTTATTATCTAAGCATTCCTCTTTCCTAAAAAAAGCAATAACTGGTACAGAGAACGCCAATACAAGTTCACTTCATCGAGCAAGCAACAGTTGAGTTCGGTTTTGAACGTACGATACAGTCGATACTCATTCAATTAAAATCACACAAAGTAATTTTAAGGTTTTTGGCTCCGTACTTTTGCAGACCTATGATCCAGGTTTCTAATTAGCCTTTCTGAGAGACAAGTACATAATCACAGTTCAATTCTCCTTTCGGCGTCGCTTTGATTTGCTCGTGGCCTCTTTAATGGCACGAGTCCAGTCATTAAGCTCTTTGGGTGCAGGCACATGATACTGAACCTACGAAAGGTTTCGATAAGGGGCGCTGGATGAATAAGCGACAACACTGCCTAAACTTTACCTGAATTATTGTAAACTTGAACCCATCCAACTAATACAATAGGGACTGAGATTTAGCAACGGCAATGATACGGCAAACTTCGCTTTTAAATTAACGAGCTGCATGAATTGAAGCTTACTTCAATTTCCGCTCTTTTCAAAATGGCATTAGAAGACCGTAGGCTTTTACGATGCGATTAGTTCTTGCATAATCAACCCGGACGGAATAAGTGTAAAAGTTATGATAGCGCAAATGGTTATTTTTTTTGTGGCGTTTTCGTGGACCTTGTCGTTGCGTGAGATCTCTAAAACGCTATGGGCTGAGCTCCCCCCACCCCTCCCATTTTTTTTTTCAGTTAATAGCAATGGGCCTTAATCACACAGCGGCCATGTTGAGTCACGAGGGATTGAAAACTCTTGTTTTTCCCCAACGAAACTCGTTTCCAAACATTTCAACTCGAGGCTCGGGTTACGAAATCCAATGTCTATGGCCAATATGGCCGCCGCGGGAATAAGGCCCTTAAAACAATGAAGCCTGGTTTTCACTAGCGGCGAAAGCGCAAACATAAGAGCGCAAATTTCACCGTGAAAAACGGGGTTGACGCAAGCATAAGCCTCAAAATTTTTTCCTTTTCCTTGTGCTTGCGCTTATCCTTGCGTTCGCTTGCGTCGTGTGAAAACGAAACGCAGCATAAGCACATAAGGAAATTTCTACGTCTGGCCAATTAACGCACTCGTTCCAGATTCCCCGTGTCATGGTTGATTTTGATGCTTATGTCGACGTTCGTTTTCACTAGCATACGCTGCTTATGCTTGCGCTTGTGTTTGCGTCGCAAGTGATAAGCAGGCTTAAATTAAGCCTCTACTGATGCATGGGAATTCTCTACAAACACAGGTACGCAGTGGACTTTCAATGCTCTCATGGTGCTCTCACCTTATTCAGTCATTTTGACTTCAGGGCCCGGATGTTCAAAAGCCGATTAACGCTAATCCCAGATTAAAAATTAACCAAGGAGTTTATTACTCCACTACTAAATGCTGTTCAACGTTGATATTTGGCAAAACTTTACATTAGAAGAAGTCATTCTTGAAAAACAAAAATAAGCAAAACATCCTTTCACCAAAAAGTTGAAAACATGAAACAAAAGTTTACGCTAATCCTGGATTAAGCTAATCGGCTTTCGAACAACCGGGCCCAGGTCTATAAAACTCATTCCTTGATTGTAGAGTCGCTTACTAGTTTTGCAGCACCAATAATGTTTCTTGGTTCTTTCGTTACAAACTTTTAGATTAGGAGGACGCGGTCCGACCAAGTTTTAAGACCTTTGCATTTGATACATGTACCACGCTTCGGTAATCGTTCCGAATTCGACTCCAGCACTCTCTGAAATATACGCATGGCATTTGGTTGCCTCAATCCAGTTGGGTTTGTTTATTGCCATTGTTTATTTACTCGTTTATACACGCCTTCAGAAGCTACAATCTGCTTCAGGTTATAAATATGTTAGTTCTTTATTTTCAATTTTATTGTTATAAAATCAAGGGTTAACCACAAAAATAGGTTTAAATGAAATACTTGTACCATATGTGCGATGTACACCACTTCCGTGATTAAGGAGTTTGTTAACGTTTGCTACGAGTGAGGTATCTAGGTGCCTCTAGTTTGTTCACACTCTTGTACTTATTACAGTAGGGTGAAGTTTGTGAACAAATAAATCATTGCGCATGTGGAATAATCACTTGGTGTCATTTCTATTAGTTCCAGCACCCTACAAAGTCCCCTTTCCCTAACACCAGTACTTTTCCGCTTACTTGGTTTCGCACACCGTGGGCCTTTTTTAAAACGTCACACCAGGCAGGCCACATTTTGCTGGATAGAGGAGGACAGACCACAACCGTGTCCAACTGTTAGCGAATAGACCATATTCGTATTCTCGGTATTGGACTGGAGCTACAACAAGTTGCAAAAATAGTGGAGACACTTCACCTTCTTGGGGCGTTATTAATTTCCCTATTATCTCTCACACTGCAGCCCCCCTCCCACCCAAATCAGTGTTGCTAGAAAGACAAAAAAATGTTGGGAACTTAAGCAGTCAACATTGAAATGGGGAGAGGGGAGAGGAAGTGGGAAAGGTTTAAATTCTAGATACGGCGGGCATTGGAAGCTAGAAAAGGTGTTTTTGAATGAAAGTGTCTCAACAATTTTGCAACTTGTTGTAGTTTGCAATGGAGGCTAATGCGGGGGAATCTTTTCAAATGCAAATACTTTTTAATATATTCCCACGCATTAGCCTTCATTGCAAGCTAGTTCCAGTCCAATACTGAGAATACGAATATGGTCTATTGTGTGCGGGTTTAATATTTTTCTCCATCCCTTTTCCCCTAAAACACTAACAAACAAACCCCCTACAAATTATTTCAAATGTCATAGCCTTTTCTCCAAAAAAAGCTCCAATAAAATTTATTTAGTCAAGACCTTTGGGGATCCTTTGACGTAACATGGATTCTTGAAGAAGGGAAAAATTCACTGACAAGTGAACTCTTGTTGTTCTATCAGAAAATATCGTAAAAAGTAATGAAATGACACGATTTTTGGACAATCGACAAAAGCATCAGAGAACATTTTGTCTGCGCCACGATGGAGCAAGAGTTTTTCCGCCTGCATTTATGATAACCACAAAGCTCTTTTACCAGCAGCTAAGGAGAAAATTCTTCCCGCCTGTAAGACATTTTCACCCGCTGAAAATAATAAGCACTTAATGACTGGCGCCAAGGGAAACGGTGAGTTTTGTTTCCCCGAGACCCTCAATGTTCCCCGAGGTGAACATTGTGGATCGAGGGGAAATAAAACTCACTGTTTCCCGTCCCAACTCAAAATAGAACAATACACGGATTTTTTTCACGGAATTTGCCGGTGTTTCAAAGGTGCATGACCTGATCACGTGCGAGTCGAAAGTTCAAGTGAGTTTTGTTCTTGTTCTTGGGAGTTAGTTATCGGAAAACGTATTTGAGTTGGGAGATATAACAATAGTAATTGTTATATACCTGGACTTTCACTCAACAAAACGAGCACTATGATTGGTTGATTCTTGGTCACGTGCCCCTGATCAAATTTAAATGCATCCCGACCGGGATACAATTCAGCAGATGTTGCCCGCGCCGGATGTTTTGCTGCGATTGTAACTTGTTGAAGGCAATATCTAAATATATAACAAAGCACTTAATGTATGGTCCCTCGGGAAACTAGTTAGTTTTGTTTTCCCTCGAGTCCTGATGTTTCGCTCGACTTCGTCTCGGGAAACATCAGGCCCGGGTTGCTCGAGGCATGGTTAGCACTAACCAGCGTTAAATACCATGGAAACCTATAGGTTTTGATGCCTCTTAACCAACGTTTGGCGCTTACCAAGCTTCCAGCAACCAGCCCCAGGACTCTCGGGAAAATAAAACTCACTGTTTCCCTGGAGACCATACATTAAGTGTATAATAGCTGCCTTTTATTAACAGAAAAGAAATATCCGCGACTGTACGCGTCGTAACCAAAATAATTAAAAACGCCTTCTATTTCACTACCAGGTTATACAACGAGTCTGTAGGTGATGTACCTTCCAGCGGTCTCACTGGGCCGAATGATCTTTACTACCTAAAGAACAAAAGGAAAAGCAATGATATAAAATAAGATCACTTCGGTGAAAAATCAACACACTTACGTGTTGAACGCAGATAAGCGGAGTAAAAAGAGCAACAATGGCCTAAATTAGCTACCAGCCTGTTTTCCTGTGTGCGTCAAAACCTTGAAAGTTTCAAATTGAAAATCAAAATTAAATATCAAACAGAGAAATATATTTCAACTAAGAATAACGATTTAGTAACCTTTTATAAAAAATGGACAGATAATTTTCCACTCTGATAGTAATTGTCATTGTGATTTAATTAATTATTAATTTATTATTATTGTAAATATATATAATCAACTGATAATTAAATGTTATTATTTTGTGTTGTAATTTTTTTTGTATTTGTGATGAATGAAATAAAAACATATATAAAAAAATATATATGACTGCCAGTGGAAAAACTAAAGACTTCATCTGCTATAAAAGTGCTCGATGGTTAAACCAGAGCTGTGAATAAAGATGAATTTCTGGAGTCGGACTAGTTCAAAAACAATTAATTGCTACTCGGAGTTTCATGCTTTTAATGAAGCAATCATCAGGCAACTGACAACAATAACGGTTACATGTAAAGACATGCAAATTTGAACGTGGGGAACAATGCTTACTAGCATAACTTGTCAAGATGTGATTGGATGGCAAAAGCGCTAAACGATCGAGTAAGACTATTTTAGGTGAACGCGCTACTTAACAGAAATTTCTTAGAATGTCTACAGGTTGATGTCATTTCGTTTCTATGGTTAAGTGTCGACATTTCAGGCTTACAAATGATGAAATATTTTTCCCTAGGCAAAGATTACATTTTTTGTTGGCATTAGAATACGACCTACAATCCCGGTCAAAAAGATCGTGACACCAAAGCATGTTTGAGCCCCCCTCCCCCGTGACAATGTTGATGGCGTAAAAACTGTCGGGCTCCTGGAAAAACGTCGTTCTCTTTGCAACATTGAATAGGGGGAAGGGGTAATCTGCTACGCAGCGTGAAGTGTCCCCTTTATTTTTGTCTGAGATTGTAGCTTGCTTTACTTTTTTCCACTTAATCTGATAATTGATGTTCTGTTCTTTTAGACTCCAAATATACTTGCTGGGCTCGGTTACATTTTTGTACCGTTCGTGCC